>NC_079193.1:111431975-111787808 GCF_029499605.1 Hyla sarda | reverse complement strand
ATTCTATAGGTCCATAAGATTAAAATGATACCCTACTTATATAGGTTTGATTTTGTCGTTCTGGAAAAAATCATAACTACATGCAGGAAAATGTATAACTTTAAAATTGTCCTCTTCTGACCCCTATAACTTTATGAATTTTCTGCATATGGGGCGGTATGAATTTTTGTATTGATCAGACTTTTTGATAGCTTTTCATTCATTTTTTCATGATGTTCCAGGTTAAATCCCCCCAAAGGACGAGGGGGCACTCCCTCCGTCTGGAGAAGAAAAAGTTTAGTCTCAAGGGGCGACACGCCTTCTTTACCATGAGAACTGTGAACTTATGGAACAATCTACCTGACGAATTGGTCACAGCAGGAACAATTAACAGCTTTAAAACAGGATTAGATACATTCCTGGAACAAAATAAGATTAATGCTTATGAAGAAATATAAAATCTCATCCCTTCCCCAATATCGCGCCACACCCCTACCCCTTAATTCCCTGGTTGAACTTGATGGACATATGTCTTTTTTCGACCGTACTAACTATGTAACTATGTAACTATATAAAAAGTGACCAAAAATACACTATTTTGGACTTTGGAATTTTTTTGCGCATACGCCATTGACCGTGCGGTTTAATTAACAATATCTTTTTATAACTCGGACATTTCCGCATGCGGTGATACCACATATGTTTATTTTTATTTACAATTATTTTTTTTTTTTTAATGGGAAAAGGGGGGTGATTCAAACTTTTATTAGGGAAGTAGTTAAATGATCTAAACTTTTTTTTCACATTTTTTTTGCCGTGTTATAGCTCCCATAGGGGACTATAACACTGCACACACTGATCTTTTACATTGATCAATGGTTTCTCATAGGAAACCATTGATCAATGATTCTGCCGCTTGGCTGCTCATGCCTGGATCTCATAGAAAAAAAGGAGAGGTGCGCTCCTAGTGTAAGACGTTTTAGGTACGGTAGGCCCCCAAATCAATGGATATGCTTACCAGGGATAGTCGTACTCATGGTATGACACCTGTATCCGCCTGTAGTATAGTGTGTTCTCCGTGAGGTCAGCAGCTCCGTGGTCCCCTCTGAGCAAACCAGTTGCTCAGCACAAGCAGTACAATAAAGGCCAATGTGAACCAAGAAGAAGGAGCACATCTGAAAATGAGGACTTCGGTTGCGGGCGCTTCTCCCCCTTAGTAGGTAATAGTAGGCTTAAGCGTGGAGTTTCATATGGAAGAAGGTTTATTGCAACACAAAGGTTTTGAGTCCCTGTGCCAGACTCTTCATCAGGCATATACAAACCAGTGAAACAAACATTTAAAAAGACCCGGGAACACACTTGTTCCGGGTAAAAGGTCACATAAAAGCATGACATTAAAATAACAGAAATACAAAAACAACATGTTAAACATATGTATTATAAGGAACCCTTTGTTCCCTGGGTAAAACTTGTAAAATTTCCCCATATTTATATGTTCGGCAGCACTGGAGGCTCCTATTAACTTTCTATTCATGCCGGCTCTCCGTGAAGCCGGTATACCTAATCTGCACACGCGCCACTCAGTTACATTTGTTATGTTGTTATACAAGGAGATTGTTCTCGTCTTACGCAACATGAGAGGTCACGACGACGCAATGAGAATTTGTGTTTGTACTGTGCTAGCCCGGAGCACTTTCTCAAGGACTGTACAGTTCGCCCGCACCTAGGGTACGTGGGAGAGGCGTCCCTGGGTGTGAATACGGTAGTAAATCCACGCTTAACTATTCCTGTACAAGTCTTTGTTTCAGCCAAGAAGTCTTCCTCCTGCGCTACAGCATTTTTGGATTCCGGATCAGCAGGTGACTTTATTGATGCGGATTTAGTCCACAAGTGTTATACCCTTACTCGACTTGCTAAGCCCTTTTTCATCTACTCTGTTAATGGACCAAATCGGGACTGTAAGGTTCACTTTGCATAAAGAAAAGATTGAATTCTATGTTCTGCCACACTGTACTTTTGAGATTCTTCTTGGTCTTCCTTGGCTGCAGCGCCATTCCCCGCAACTGGATTGGAGAACTGGAGAAATAATTCGCTGGGGACAGTCCTGTCAAAATGTTTGCCTCCAACCTGTTCTGTGTAAAGTTGTTTCTCGTCTTCCTACTTTACCTGGCCTGCCTCCACCTTACCAAGATTTCTCAGACATCTTCTGCAAGAAACAGGCTGAATCTCTGCCTCCACATCGTCCTTATGACTGCCCTATTGATCTTCTGCCTGGTACCACTCCTCCTCGTGGGAGGATATACCCTCTTTCAGTTCCTGAGACCAAAGCCAAGGCTGAGAATATCCAGGAGAATCTCCAAAAGGGTTTTATCCCTAAGTCCTCTTCTCCTGCTGGAGCAGGTTTCTTCTTTGTAGGGAAGAAGGATGGCTCATTCTGTCCATGCATTGACTACAGGGGACTTAACAAAATCACGGTCAAGAACTGTTACCCTCTACATCTTATCTCAGAACTTTTTGACCGCATACGTGGTGCCAAGGTCTTCTCCAAGTTGGACTTGGTTCGTATAACCTCATTCGTATCCGCAAGGGTGATGAATGGAAAACGGCCTTCAATACTCTTGACGGACATTTTGAGTATCTTGTAATGCCTTTTGGTCTCTGCAATGCTCCAGCCGTTTTCCAGGAGTTCATCAGCGATATCTTCCGTGATCTTCTCTACACCTGTTTTGTCGTATACCTAGATGACATCCTGATCTTCTCTTCCAATTTAGAAGAGCATTGTACTCATGTTTGTCTGGTTCTTCAGCGACTACGTAAGAATCATCTCTACACCAAACTGGAGAAATGCCTGTTCGAGAAATCTAGTCTTCCGTTTCTTGGCTACTTTGTCTCTCATTCAGTTAGTGGGTTTGCACTCCACTTATATGGAAAAGGATATGTATCAGGAGCATGGTGTAGGAACCCTCTTGCAGTGTGAGGCGTATCCATGTTGATTCTCCTTCCAGTTTCACCGAAGTCAGAGTTGTCAGTAATAACAAGGACCTTCAAATCTAGTTTCCAGCGGCCCCCTGAAGTGTCTTCTCCGGAGGACAAACTCTGCAGATTGTGACTTCCTGGTTCAGCGTTTGGATCTGGAATGGAAGAATAAAACTGCAACATGTGTTACTTTCAGCTCATTACACAATGTAGTAACAAACTTTACCAAACTATAATTTCCTGCACTGAGGGTACTGTGGGTAATAACATCCTAGCTTAGGGACCCCCCCCCCAAGAGTGTCTCATATGGGGTTAGGCCTGTTGGCTGTCGGGGTGTGTTTCTAACAGAATACAAAGCCATGAAACAAAGTAGCGCGTGGCGATACATAGTAACACGCCTACTAGAATTCATGAATGGAACCGATGCGCCGCAAACATCACAAGCGCTTACGGGATTTTTTGGATGCGGATTTATGCTGTTTGATCACGCTAGAAGCTAAAATATTTTTAAGGGGAGGTGCTCTCCGATAAGTTATAGGGGGTCTAATTGGTAAAGCGGAGCCATTTAGCAAAATATGCCAATGTTTATTTAAAATTTTCTTAATGTCACTTGCAGAGTCACAAAAGGTAGTAACAAAATTTGATCTCCGCAGGTCACTAGTGTTCTTGTTCTCTTTTGGTTTCATACAGTCTCCTTGCGTCTGGTCTTAAACTTTGTTAAAAGCATCACGAATAATGGATGAGGGGTACTTCTTTTCTTTGAACCTCTCTGATAGGATTTTAGCTTGTATAGAAAAAATGCTGTCTTCAGTACAGTTCTTTCTAATCCTCTTATATTGCCCATAAGGTACATTATTCAGCCATTGTTTGTGATGGGCACTGTCGTACTCAAGATAGCTGTTAACATCCACTTTTTTTAAATAATAAGTGGATGTAATGTAGCTTGAATCCCTATGTGCTATATTTAAGTCCAGAAAATTTATATTGTCCTCAATATACTCAATAGTGAATCTGATCCCCCAATTGTTGGAGTTTAAATGAACCAAAAAGGCCTCTATGGATTCCACAGGGCCTTTCCACAAAAAGAAAAGGTCATCTATATAGCGCCGAAAGAGTTTAATATGTGTGAAGCAAAATCTGGCACACCAGTGATGTAGCTCTTCTCGAACGCCCCCATAAACAGGTTGGCATAGGCGGGGGCCACTTTGGACCCCATCGCCGTGCCATTACGTTGGTGATAAATCTGTTTGTTATACAAAAAGTAATTATTTTCTAGTATGAATCTCAGGCTCTTTATGATGAAATTCAAATGTTCTTTGGTGATGCCTGGGTCAGTCCCCAAAAAGTTTTCCACACATTTTACACCAATTTCGTGACCAATATTGGTATATAATGATATGACGTCACACGTTATCAGATAAGTGCCTGGCTCCCATTGAATAGTGAGAAGTTGTTCTATAAGTTGGGTTGAATCTCGAAGATAGCTGGGTAACGAGATGACATGTTCTTGTAGGTATAGATCAATATAATGTGACAAGTTACTAGTCAGACAGTTTGTATTAGATATAATTGGCCGTCCGGGTGGTCTGGTAGCCGACTTATGTATTTTTGGCAAAAAATAAAAATATGGTTTGTTAGCTGAAGGCACACTGGTTGCAAAACACTGAGTTTGTTACCAAACTCGGTGTTTCACAACCAGTGTGCCTCCAGCTGCTGCAAAACTACAACTCCCAGCATGCACTGATAGACCGTACATGCTGGGAGTTGTAGTTTTGCAACAGCTGGATGTTTCTCCCCCCCAATGTGAACGTACATGTTTCTCCCCCCCCTAATATCACTGAAGAGATAGAAGTTCGGCTTCATAAACAAATAGAGAGGGCCGCCCGGGCAGGTACAGTGGTAATAATGGGAGATTTTAACTATCCAGATATAGATTGGGGTCCGGGGTTGGCTAAAACTACAAAGGGGCGACAATTCCTAAATTTATTGCAGGATAATTTTATGGGCCAGTTTGTGGAGGACCCAACAAGAAGGGATGCCTTGTTGGATCTGATCATTTCCAACAACGCAGAGCTGGTTGGTAATGTAACTGTGCGGGAAAACCTTGCTAATAGCGACCACAATATAGTTACTTTTGACTTAAAATGTAGAAAACAAAGACAGGCGGGGAAGGCAAAAACATATAACTTTAAAAAGGCAAATTTCCCTGAGCTGAGGGCTGCACTACAGGACATAGACTGGGGGGATGTGTTGTCAAATACTGATACAGAAGGTAAATGGGACATCTTTAAATCAACTCTAAATAACTATACAGCTAAATATATACCAAAGGGGAACAAATATAAACGATTAAAACTAAATCCTACATGGCTGACACATGATGTTAAAAGAGCAATAAACAACAAAAAAATAGCCTTCAAAAAATACAAATCTGATGGGTCAGCTATAACATTTAAACAGTACAAGTGTCACAATGCCGGCTGGCAGGAGGTGGATCCTCTGTGCCAGAGAGGGATTGGCGTGGACCGTGCTAGTGGACCGGTTCTAAGTCACTACTGGTGTTCACCAGAGCCCGCCGCAAAGCGGGATGGTCTTGCTGCGGCGGTAGTGACCAGGTCGTATCCACTAGCAACGGCTCAACCTCTCTGACTGCTGAAGATAGGCGCGGTACAAGGGAGTAGACAGAAGCAAGGTCGGACGTAGCAGAAGGTCGGGGCAGGCAGCAAGGATCGTAGTCAGGGGCAACAGCAGGAGGTCTGGAACACAGGCTAGGAACACACAAGGAAACGCTTTCACTGGCACAATGGCAACAAGATCCGGCGAGGGAGTGCAGGGGAAGTGAGGTATACATAGGGAGTGCACAGGTGAACACACTAATTAGAACCACTGCGCCAATCAGCGGCGCAGTGGCCCTTTAAATCGCAGAGACCCGGCGCGCGCGCGCCCTAGGGAGCGGGGCCGCGCGCGCCGGGACAGGACCGACGGAGAGCGAGTCAGGTACGGGAGCCGGGGTGCGCATCGCGAGCGGGCGCCACCCGCATCGCATCCCGGCTGGAGGCAGTATCGCAGCGCACCGGGTCAGTGGATCTGACCGGAGCGCTGCAGTAGCGAGAGTGTAGCGAGCGCTCCGGGGAGGAGCGGGGACCCGGAGCGCTCGGCGTAACAACAAGGAGCTTAATAAAATCTGTAAAAATGTAATAAAAACAGCAAAAATTCAAAATGAGAGACAGGTGGCCAAAGAAAGCAAAACTAATCCTAAATATTTTTTTAGATATATAAATGCAAAAAAACCAAGGACAGAGCATGTAGGACCCCTTAATAATGATAATGGGGAGGTTGTCACAGGCGATCAAGAGAAGGCGGAGCTACTGAATGGGTTCTTTAGTTCTGTATACACTATGGAAGAAGGAGCTGACATTGGCCAGGTCAGTGCTGGTAACACATCATGTAATGTACTGAACTGGCTTAATGTAGAGATGGTACAAGGTAAGTTAAGTGATATAAATGTAAGCAAATCCCCAGGACCGGATGGACTACACCCAAGAGTTCTTAGAGAGGTAAGTTCAGTAATATCTGTACCCCTGTTCATGATATTTAGAGATTCTCTGGTGTCTGGTATTGTGCCAAAGGACTGGCGCAAGGCGAATGTGGTGCCAATCTTCAAAAAGGGCTCTAGGTCTTCCCCAGGAAACTATAGACCGGTAAGTTTAACGTGCATTGTGGGTAAATTGTTTGAAGGACTTATAAGGGATTACATACAGGAATACATAGGGGATAATTGTATTATAAGTGATAGCCAGCATGGGTTTACTAAGGATAGAAGTTGTCAAACCAATCTAATTTGCTTTTATGAAGAGGTGAGTAGAAGCCTTGACAGAGGAATGGCTGTGGATATAGTGTTTCTGGATTTTGCTAAAGCGTTTGATACTGTCCCTCATAGACATCTGACAGGTAAGTTAAGGTCTTTGGGTTTGGAAATTTTAGTTTGTAACTGGATTGAACACTGGCTCATGGATCGTACCCAGAGAGTGGTGGTCAATGATTCGTACTCTGATTGGTCCCCGGTTATTAGTGGTGTACCCCAAGGTTCAGTACTGGGACCGCTGTTGTTTAATTTATTTATCAATGATATAGAGGATGGTATTAACAGCTCTGTTTCTATCTTTTCAGATGACACCAAGCTTTGTAGCACAGTACAGTCTATAGAGGATGTGCATAAGTTACAAGATGACTTGGATAGACTAAGTGTCTGGGCATCCACTTTGGCAAATGAGGTTCAATGTGGATAAATGTAAAGTTATGCATCTGGGTACTAATAACCTGCATGCATCGTATGTCTTAGGGGGGATTAAACTGGCAGAGTCACTGGTAGAGAAGGATCTGGGTGTACTTGTAGATCACAGACTACAGAATAGCATGCAATGTCAGGCTGCTGCTTCCAAAGCCGGCAGGATATTGTCATGTATCAAAAGAGGCATGGACTCAAGGGACAGGGACATAATACTCCCCCTTTATAAAGCATTGGTACGGCCTCAACTGGAATATGCTGTTCAGTTTTGGGCACCTGTCCATAAAAGGGACACTGCGGAGTTGGAAAGGGTGCAGAGACTCGCGACTAAACTAATATGGGGCATGGAACATCTTAGCTATGAGGAGCGATTAAAGGAGTTACAATTGTTTAGTCTTGAGAAGAGACGTTTAAGGGGGGATATGATAAACGTATATAAGTATATTAATGGCCCATACAAAAAATATGGAGAAAAACTGTTCCAGGTTAAACCCCCCCCAAAGGACGAGGGGGCACTCCCTCCGTCTGGAGAAGAAAAAGTTTAGTCTCAAGGGGCGACACGCCTACTTTACAGTGAGGACTGTGAATTTATGGAACGGTCTACCTCAGGAACTGGTCACAGCAGGAACAATTAACAGCTTTAAAACAGGATTAGATACATTCCTAAAACAAAATAAGATTAATGCTTATGAAGAAATATAAAATCTCATCCCTTCCCCAATATCGCGCCACACCCCTACCCCTTAATTCCCTGGTTGAACTTGATGGACATATGTCTTTTTTCGACCGTACTAACTATGTAACTATGTACAGGGTACACTCACATGGGCGGAGGATTACAGTAAGTATCCGGCTGCAAGTTTGAGCTGCGGCAAATTTTCTGCCGCAGCTCAAACTGCCAGCGAGAAACTACTGTGAACCCCCGCCCGTGTGACTGTACCCTACAAACACTACACTACCAAAAAATAAAATAAAAAGTAAAAAACACTACATATACACATACCCCTACACAGCCCCCCTCCCCAATAAAAATGAAAAACGTCTGGTACGCCACTGTTTCCAAAACAGAGCCTCCAGTTGTTGCAAAACAACTACTCCCAGTATTGCCAGATAGCCGTTGACTGTCCAGGCATGCTGGGAGTTTTGCAACAGCTGGAGGCACCCTGTTTGGGAATCACTGGCGTAGAATACCCCTATGTCCACCCCTATGCAAGTCCCTAATTTAGGCCTCAAATGCGCATGGCGCTCTCACTTTGGAGCCCTGTCGTCTTTCAAGGCAACAGTTTAGGGCCACATATGGGGTATCGCCGTACTCGGGAGAAATTGTGTTACAAATTTTGGGGGGTATTTTCTGCTATTACCCTTTTTAAAAATGTGAAATTTTTGGGAAACCAAGCATTTTAGGTAAAAAAAAATGTTTAAGTTTTTTTTACATATGCAAAAGTCGTGAATCACCTATGGGGTATTAAGGTTCACATTACCCCTTGTTACGTTCCCCGAGGGGTCTAGTTTCCAAAATGGTATGCCATGTGTTTTTTTTTGTTGCTGTTCTGGCACCATAGGGGCTTCCTAAATGTGGCATGCCCCCAGAGCAAAATTTGCTTTCAAAAAGCCAAATGTGACTCCTTCTCTTCTGAGACCTGTAGTGCGCCAGCAGAGCACTTTTCACCCCCATATGGGGTGTTTTCTGAATCGGGAGAAATTGGGCTTCAAATTTTGGGGGGTATTTTCTGCTATTATCCTTTTAAAAAATATAAAATTTTTGGGAAACCAAGCATTTTAGGTAAAATTATTATTTTTTTTTTACATATGCAAAAGTCGTGAATCACATGTGGGGTAAAGGTTCACTTTACCCCTTGTTACGTTCCCCGAGGGGTCTAGTTTCCAAAATGGTATGCCATGTGTTTTTTTTTTTTTTTTTGCTGTCCTGGCACCATAGAGGCTTCCAAAAGGTGACATGCCCCCCAAAAACCATTTGTCGCTCCTTCCCTTCTGAGCCCTCTACCGCGCCCACCGAACAATTAACATAGACATATGAGGTATGTGCTTACTCGAGAGAAATTGGGTTTCAAATACAAGTAAAAATGTTCTCCTTTTTACCCCTTGCAAAAATTCAAAAATTGGGTCTACAAGAACATGCGAGTGTAAAAAATGAAGATTGTGAATTTTCTCCTTCACTTTGCTGCTATTCCTGTGAAACACCTAAAGGGTTAATACACTTATTGAATGTCATTTTGAATACTTTGGGGGTGTAGTTTTTATAATGGGGTCATTTATGGGTTATTTCTAATATGAAGACCCTTCAAATCCACTTCAAACCTGAACTGGTCCATGAAAAATAGCGAGTTTGAAAATTTTGTGAAAATTTTCAAAATTGCTGCTGAACTTTGAAGCCCTCTGGTGTCTTCCAAAAGTAAAAACTCATACATTTTATGATGCAAACATAAAGCAGACATATTGTATGTATGAACCAAAAAAAAAAAAAAATTTATTTTGAATATCCATTTTCCTTACAAGCAGAGAGCTTCAAAGTTAGAAAAATGCTAAATTTTCATTTTTTTAAGCAAATTTGGGGATTTTTCACCAAGAAAAGATGCAAGTTACCATAAAATTTTAGTTAAAGTTAGTAAGTTAAAGTAGAATATGTCACGAAAAAACAATCTCGGAATCAGAATGATAACTAAAAGCATTCCAGAGTTATTAATGTTTAAAGTGACAGTGGTCAGAATTGCAAAAAACGCTCTGGTCCTTATGGTGTAAAATGGCCTGGTCCTTAAGGGGTTGTGTGCTGCCCTGCAGTTCGGAGCTCCGCTCACAGCGTCCGGAAGTTCATTACTCCGAACGCTGTGTGCGGGCTTCCGTGTTCGCAGCCGCCGGGCGTGACATCACGCCCGGCCCCTTCGTGACGTCACGCCCGCCCCCTCTACCAAAGTCTATGGGAAGGGGGCGTGACAGCGGTCGCGCCCCCTTACCATAGACTTTCGTTGAGGGGGCGGGCAAGACATCATGAGGGGGCTGGCGAGACGTCACGAAGGGGCCGGGCGTTCGAAGTAATGAACTTCTGGACGCTGTGAGCTGAGCTCCGAACTGCAGGGCAGCGCACAACCCCTTTAAGGGGTTAAAAATGGATGGAACCGGACATCATTTTTCAATCCTTATACGTTTCTCAACATTATATGGATTAGTGTTGGGCACTAATATTCGCATTTCAAATTTTTATCACGAATATATTCGAAATTACAAATATTCCCTTTTTTCAGCATATGTGTATATTCACATATTCCTTCTTTTCACTTGTGGGACATTTAAAATGATGCAAATACACTTGTCAGAGGTTTTCAACAACATCCCTAGCAATTAATAGTAAATTTGCCCACTCCCTCACTGTTTTCTTCCTTGAATATGCAAATATTCACATATGCGACTAACGAATAGTTTGCGAATATAGGATGAATATTTGTTTATATATTCGCGAAATATTGCAAATTCGAATATTGGCAATGTAGCTCATCACTAATCCGGATAAAAATTTTGACACGTTTTGCTACAGTTTAGTCAGGTTTTGAGGAATCCGTTTTTTATTGAAAAACAATTATACTGGAACTGTATTGCAGAAACGTGGTGTGAACCCAGCCTTACAGTACTCGCTAAACTACCAGCACCGAACTACCACACAATACAATACACAGAGCACTAAACGTCCACACAATACAGTACACAGAGTACATAACAGTACACAAAGCACTAAACTACCACACAATACATTACAGTACACAGAGCACTAAACTACCACACAATACAGTACACAGAATACATTACAGTACACAAAGCAGTGAACTACCACACATAACAGTACAAAGCACTGAACTACCACACAATACAGTACACAGAGTACATTACAGTACAAAAAGCACTAAACTACCACACAAAACAGTACACAGAGCACTAAACCACCACACAATACATTACAGTACACAGAGCACTAAACTACCACACAATACAGTACACAGAATACATTACAGTACACAAAGCAGTGAACTACCACACATAACAGTACAAAGCACTGAACTACCACACAATACAGTACACAGAGTACATTACAGTACACAAAGCACTAAACTACCACACAATACAGTACACAGAATACATTACTGTACACAAAGCAGTGAACTACCACACATAACAGTACAAAGCACTGAACTACCACACATAACAGTACAAAGCACTGAACTACCACACAATACAGTACACAGAATACATTACAGTACACAAAGCACTGAACTACCACACATAACAGTACAAAGCACTGAACTACCACACATAACAGTACACAGAGCACTAAACGTCCACACATTGCAATACACAAAATACTACACCACCGCAGGTTACAGTACACAAAGCACCAAACTACAGCACGCTACTACTATCGCAGGGAACTCGCCAGGGGAGGCAAAGGGCCGTGGCCGGGGATCTCCGAGCTCCTCCCGCCTCGCGTCACGTAATCTAGGGGGTTCACTTCGTTGATAGTTTCACTTTCTCTTCGCACTTGGAGTCCATTTTCTAGGAGTCTTCGAAGAGAAGGAAGTGCTGAGGGCACAAAGGAGACGCCTCGTGACGGGTGTACACAGCCGACAAGAACCGCAACACAACCTGAGGACAGTACTGCACGGTGGTCTGCGGTAATGGCAGAAAACGCGGCATATAACCTTACCACTGAGACCATCCCCGACAAAGCGGAGAAGTTCCTCGGCTCCGAGCTGGAGAGGAGACATTTCTTCCTGAAAGTGGCGCAGCTGGTGAGTGTCCTGCGGCATGTCTTGTGTACGGACCGGTACCTGGGGGAGGTGAGGGGGAGAAAATGTCCTGTGTGAACAAAGGCCTCCATGTCCAGAGCTGTGCTGGGGCATTTGTTTTGCGGCTTTTACCTGCCGGAAGTACAAATCTCTGCTGGACTTGTGTTCACACCTTGCATTTTATGTCAGTATTTTTAGCGAAATCCACGAGAGGAAATGACACAGAGGAACAAGAAAATCGCCACATTTTCTGTGCTTTGTACCCACTTTAAAAAAAATAGGACCAAAATGAGGGTGGAAATACCAGTTAATTTTTATGCAGCCCAGGCTATTTGAGACCAAGCACAATTATCCACTTTTATCCCTCACTATAATGAGATAAAACTTAACTTATGATTATTGGTTTAAATTATGAGTAGCAAAAAGTGAAGGTAAAAAAGGAGATTTAAAAACCCAGCACATCAGAGCACCTATTATCAGTGTATCACATGCTGCTCATTTGGCGCGCACACACACACACATTTGTGTATCCTGGGTATACCTGCAGTGTATGCCCAGGTTAAAGGTGCTTGTGCTGATTTTAAAACTCTATAACAAAGCCCCCCCCCCCCCCTTTTTTTTTGCCTCAAAATGTAAACTAATAATAAAAGTAAAATTTTTTCATTTATAGTGAGGGATAAAAGTGGATAATTGTGCTTGGTCTCAAATAGGCTGGGCTGTGTAAAAATTTTACCCACTTTTGGCTCAAAATAGTGACCAAGATATTGGCCCTCATTTACTATTGCAAACCTGACACGTTTTGTCGTGTTGTGCGCCAGATTCTGTCTGTCTGCGCCAGAATTTTGAAAAACCCGACTAAGGGTGGGTTCACACTACGTTTTCTCCCATACAGGAGCGCATACGGCAGGGGGGAGCTAAAACCTCGCGCTCCCGTATGTCATTCATTTCAATGAGCCGGCCGGAGTGAAACGTTCGGTCGGCTCATTTTTGCGCCGTATGCGCTTTTACAACCGGACCTAAAACTGTGGTCAACCACGGTTTTAGGTCCGGTTGTAAAAGCGCATACGGCGCAAAAATGAGCCGACCGGACCGAACGTTTCACTCCGGCCGGCTCATTGAAATGAATGACATACGGGAGCGCATACGGTGACATACGGGAGCGCGAGGTTTTAGCTCCCCCCTGCCGTATGCGCTCCCATATGGGAGAAAACGTAGTGTGAACCCAGCCTTACTCTCCATTTTGCTAAGAAAACCCAAAAAGGGGCATGGCTGTTGGGGGGAAAGGGGGCATGGTCACTGAAAAGGGTCGTGTTCACGACATTTTCACAAAAACCCAACATATTTACTAAGGTTTCCACAGAAAATGTGGTGGATTTCAGCTGAGGAAATTCAGACAGATCAGAGCATGTGTAAAAAAAGGAAAATGTAGGGAGGCCTTAGTAAATACTTTGGAAAATAAATTGTAGTGAATTAAAACCCACAAAGAAACCTACACTCCACTCTTAGTAAATAAGGGCCATTGTGTGTGAACCTAGCCTTAACCCCTTAAAGGGGTACTCCGGCCCTAAGGCATCTTATCCCCTAGCCAAAGGACCCCCGCAATCTTGCATTTGGCACCCACCTCTTTGAGCTGCACGCCGCACTGCCAGCTCACAAACTGCTGTGTGCCGACCACGGGGCCGGAGTATCGTGATGTCACGACTCCGCCCCCGTGTGATTTCACCCCCCACCCTCGCTATGATGGCCCCCCTCCCATAGACTTGCGTAGCAGGGGCAGGGCGTGACGTCACACAGGGGCAGAGTCGTGACGTCACGATACTCCGGCCCCGTGGTCGGCACCCAGCAGTTTGTGAGCTGGCAGTGCGGCGTGCAGCTCAAAGAGGTGGGTGCCAAATGCAAGATTGCGGGGGTCCTTTGGCTAGGGGATAAGATGTCTTAGGGCCGGAGTACACCTTTAACCCCTTAAGGACCCAGCCATTTTACACCTTAGGACCAGAGCGTTTTTTGAACATCGGACCTTTTACTGATGCTTTTACATATCATTCTGATTCCGAGACTCTTTTTTTGTGACATATTGTACTTTAACATAGTGGTACTTTTTTTGTGGTAAATAGCATCCTTTCTTGGTGAAAAATTCCAAAATTTTATGAAAAAATTTAAAATTTTGCATTTTTCTAACTTTGAAGCTCTCTGCTTGTAAGGAAAATGGATATTCCAAATAAATGTTATTTTTATTCACAAATACAGTATGTCTACTTTATATTTGCATCATAAAATTGATGAGTTTTTACTTTTGGAAGACACCAGAGGGCTTCAAAGTTTAGCAGCAATCTTCAAATTTTTCAAAAAATTTCAAAACTCACTATTTTTCAGGGACCAGTTCAGTTATGAAGTGGATTTGAAGGGCCTTCCTATTAGAAATACCCCACAAATGACCCCATTATAAAAACTGCACCCTCCAAAGTATTCAAAATGACATTCAGTCAGCGTTTTAATCCTTTTAGGTGTTTCACAGGAATAGCAGCAAAGTGAAGGAGAAAATTCACAATCTTCATTTTTTACACTCGCATGAATTTTTGCAAGGGGTAAAAAGGAGAAAATTTTTACTGGTATTTGAAACCCAATTTCTCTTGAGTGAGCACATACCTCATATGTCTATGGTAATTGTTCGGCGGGCTCAGAAGGGAAGGAGCGACAAATGTTTTTTGGGGGGCATGTTACCTTTAGGAAGCCCCTATGGTGCCAGAACAGCAAAAAAAAAAAAAAAACACATGGCATACCATTTTGGAAACTAGACCCCTCGGGGAACATAACAAGGGATAAATTGAACCTTAATACCCCATAGGTGATTCATGACTTTTGCATATGTAAAAAAAACAAAAAAAACAAAAAAGTTACCTAAAATGCTTGGATTCCCAAAAATTTTACATTTTTAAAAATGGTAATAGCAGAAAATAACTCCCAAAATTTGAAGCCCAATTTCTCCTGATTCAGAAAACACCCCATATGGGGGTGAAAATTGCTCTGCTGGTGCACTACAGGTCTCAGAAGAGGAGTTGCATTTGGCTTTTTGAAAGCAAATTTTGCTCTGGGGGCATGCCGCATTTAGGAAGCCCCTATGGTGCCAGAACAGCAAAAAAAAAAACCACATGGCATACCATTTTGGAAACTAGACCCCTCGGGGAACGTAACAAGGGGTAAAGTGAACCTTAATACCCCACAGGTGTTTCACGACTTTTGGATATGTAAAAAAAAAAAAATAAAACATTTTTTTTACCTAAAATGCTTGGTTTCCCAAAAATGTTACATTTTTAAAAGGGTAATGGGAGAAATTGTGTTACAAATTTTGGGGGTATTTTCTGCTGAGTACAGCTATACCCCATATGTGACCCTAAACTGTTGCCTTGAAATACGACAGGGCTCCAAAGTGAGAGCGCCATGCGCATTTGAGGCCTAAATTAGGGACTTGCATAGGGGTGGACATAGGGGTATTCTACGCCAGTGATTCCCAAACAGGGTGCCTCCAGCTGTTGTAAAACTCCCAGCATGCCTGGACAGTCAGTGGCTGTCTGGCAATACTGGGACTAGTTGTTTTGCAACAGCTGGAGGCTCCGTTTTGGAAACAGTGGCGTACCAGACGTTTTTCATTTTTATTGGGGAGGGGAGGGGAGGGGTGCTGTGTAGGGGTATGTGTATATGTAGTGTTTTTTACTTTTTATTTTATTGTGTGTTAGTGTAGTGTAGTGTTTTTAGGGTACAGTCACACGAGCAGGGGTTCACAATAGTTTCTTACTCAAACTTGCAGCCGGATACTTACTGTAAACCTCCGCCCATGGGAGTGTACCCTGTACATTCACATGGGGGGGGACATCCAGCTGTTGCAAAACTACAACTCCCAGCATGTACGGTCTATCAGTGCATGTTGGGAGTTGTAGTTTTGCAACAGCTGGAGGCATACTACTTTGGCTGGGAATGCTGGGGATTGTAGTTATGCAACAGCTGGAGACACACTGGTTTGCTACTTAACTCAGTGTTTCCTAACCAGTGTGCCTCCAGCTGTTGCAAAACTACAATTCCCAGCATGTCCGGTGCATGCTTGGAGTTGTAGTTTGCAACAGCTGGAGGCACACCGGTCGTGAAACACTGAGTTAAGTATAAAAAAACTCCGTGTTTCACAACCAGTGTGCCTTAAGCTGTTGCAAAACTACAACTCTCAGCAGGCACCGACAGCCAACGGGCATGCTGGAAGTTGTAGTTATGCAACCAGCAGATGCACCACTACAACTCCCAGCATGCACTTTAGCTGATTGTGCAAGCTGGGAGTGGTAGTTATACAACAGCTGAAGGTACAAAAAAATGTGCCTCCAGCTGTTGCATAACTACAGCTCCCAGCATGCCCTTTTTTGCATGCTGGGAGCTGTTGCTAAGCAACAGCAGGAGGCTGTCACTCACGTCCAACTGCTGATCCACGCTGCAGGTCAGTCCCTCGCCGCCGCTGCTCCTGGGGCCCCGATCCCAACAGGGACGCCGGGGATCGGGGTCCCCAGCTGCCGGGGTCCACGTCCCGCACCCGATCACGTCCTCCGGAAGAGGGGCGGAGCGGGTTGCGGGAGTGACACCCGCAGCAGGTGCCCTGATTGGTCGGCCGGTTATGTGTTGGAGCACCAGATTTATTAAAAGGTAGCAGAGCATTTTGTGCAGGTAAAAATTTTCAGAAATTTCTCTCTTCAAGTACACCAAAAAGCTAAGCTAAGTCTGGGCTGGTGTCGTTTTAGAGACTTTTCAGTGGCTTTGCGCCTTTTTTGTGCCTTTTCACAAAAAGGCGCAGTTGATTAAAACCCTTCCATATCATGTGTACTGCCAAAATGAGTGGATTGCAACTCAAAATCAGCAGAAATGTATAAACCAAAAGGTGCAAATAAACCCTGCTTGCACCTTTTTTGCGCCTTTTCTAGACACAAAAAACAGTCTAAAGACAATGATAAATGTCGGCCAATATGTCTACTTTATGTTTGCATCATAAAGTTGACATGATTTTACTTTTGGAAGACATCAGAGGGTTTCAAAGTTCAGCAGCAATTTTCGAATTTTTCACGAAAATGTCAAAATTGGAATTTTTCTGGGACCAGTTCAGTTTGAAGTGGATTTGAGGGGCTTTCATGTTATAAATATACCCCATTATAAAAACTGTACCCCTCAAAGTATACAAAATGACATTTAGAAAGTTTGTTGTCCCTTTAGGTGTTTCACAGGAATAGCAGCAAAGTGAAGGTGAAAATTCAAAATCTTCCTTTTTTCAACTCCCATGTTCTTGTAGAGCCATTTTTTGAATTTTTACAAGGGGTAAAAGGAGAGAAATCCCCCCCCCCCCAAATTTGTAACCCCATTTCTCTTGAGTAAGGAAATACCTAATATGTGTATGTCAAGTGTTCGGCGGGTGCACTAGAGGGCTCAGAAGGGAAGGAGCGACAATGGGATTTTGGAGAATGAATTTTGCTGAAATGGGTTTTGGGGGGCATGTCGCATTTAAGAAGCCCCTATGGTGCCAGAAGAGCAAAAAAAAAAAAACACATAGCATGCTATTTTGGAAACTACACCCCTCAAGGAATGTAAAAAGGGGTACAGTGAGCCTTAATACCCCACAGGTGTTTGACGACTTCTTGTTAAAGTCGGATGTGTAAATGAAAAAATGTTTTGTCACTAAAATGCTGGTTTCCCCCCAAATTTTACATTTTTACAAGGGGTAATTGGAGAAAATTCCCCCCAAAATTCGTAATATATATACCGCCGACATGGGGGGGGGCGATGTGCCAGATTGCCTGCTGAATGATTTCAGCAGGCATCCCGGTCCGGTCCCTGACTGGCTAGCTGCGGGGACCGGAATTCCCACGGGCGTACCCATACGCCCTCAGTCCTTAAGGACTCTAAAACGGGGTTGTATGGGTACACCCTCAGTCCTTAAGGGGTTAAAGGGGAACTCCCATGGTTGTTTCTTCAAAGGCGGTTCTATCAAGGGGTTTTCTCAGCTAGGCAATTTTTTTTTATTTTTTTATAAGGGGTCCTTGGCTGCCTTATGGATTGCGCCCACTCCCATGTGACATGTCAGCATGAAACTCTCCCTGACACCCGAGGTATGTTTTTATTGGCTGAAAGGTTCATGATTGTAAAGCTCTGTTCACATTCATTGAAAAATTGAATAAAATACCTCATGTATATGCCGATAGTCCAAATATACTTTAGTGTAAACTGTAGACCAGTGGCCTCCAAACTGTGGCCCTCCAACCAACGGCTGTCTGGACATGCTGAAAGTAGTAGTTTTGAAACATCTGGACGGCCGAAGTTTGGAGATCACTGTTGTAGAGTGGTATATGTCATCCAAAACGTGCGTGCGTGCGTGTGTGTGTGTGTGTGTATATATATATATATTAGGGATCGACCGATTATCGATTTGGCCGATATTATCGGCCTATAATCACGATTTTGGGCATTATTGGTACCGCACCGCGACTGCCCCCCCGACCCGCACCAAGTCGCACCCCCACCGACCCGCACCGCGTCGCACCCCCCCACCGCATCGCTCCGGCCCCATTGCCTCCCCCATCCCCGGTTTTATAATTACCTGTTCCCGGGGTCAACGCTACTTCTGGCTCCTGCTGCGTCCTGCGTTACACTGTGCGCAATGACGAGTGACGTGACGCGACGTGACGTCACCGTCGGTACGCACAGTGACAGCTCAGGAGGACGCCACCGGAGCCAGATGTAGAGTGGACCCCGGGCCCCGGGAACAGGTAATTATAAAACCGGGGATGGGGGAGGCAATGGGGCCGGGGCGGTGTGGTAGGGGGCGCGGTGCGGTGGGGGGGGGGGGTCAGGGTGGTGGCGGTGATAGGACTCAGGACCCCCGGACAGGCGGGTGGCGGCGGTGGTCTATGGGGTGGGGGGGGGGGTAAATAGCCGATAACTTATACCGATATTACGGTATAAGTTATCAGCCCTAACCTCCACAGATTATCGGTATCGGCCCTAAAAAAAAACGATATCGGTCGATCCCTAATAAATATATTATAATATAATATATATACATATATTTTTTTTTTATATACATACACACACACACATATATAAGTGGGGGTAAGTGGCTGTGGCTGACCGGGGGTAACGCTGGCGGTTCCCGGACTCCGGAGGTGAGCCGGAGTTCAGGGAAACCCTTGGTCAGCCCGGCCCCAGGTTATTGTATTACATATCGGCATTCGGCATTCGCCGGTAGCATTTTACGGTTTTCAGCTGTATATGATTACTTACGGCTTGCTGCGCATGTATATGGCTACCTTGTTATGCGAACAGCCTCCTGCACGAGCATATCATTACCGCACTAGGTGAACGGCTTGCTGCGCATGTATGTGTTTTCTTATGGCTTGCTTTATTATGTGTTCAGCCTCCTGCTCGTGCATGTCATTACCGCACTATTTGAACGGCTTGCTGCACATGTATACGATTACTTTGTTATGTGAACAGCCTCCTGCACGTGCATATCATTACCGCACTATGTGAACAGCCTCCTGCACGTGCATATCATTACTGCACTATGTGAACAGCCTCCTGCACGTGCATATCATTACCGCACTATGTGAACGGCTTGCTGCGCATGTATACGATTACTTTGTCATGTGAACAGCCTCCTGCACGTGCATATCATTGCCGCGCCATGTGAACGGCTTGCTGCGCATGTATATGATTACTGCATTGTGTGAACAGTCTCCTGCACATGCATATCATTACCGCATTATGTAATAGGCTTCTTGCATATGTATTTGATTGCTGCATTGTGTGAACAGTCTCCTGCACATGTATATGATTACTGCATTGTGTGAACAGTCTCCTGCACATGTATATCATTACTGCACTATGATTACTGCATTGTGTGAACAGTCTCCTGCACATGTATATCATTACTGCACTATGATTACTGCATTGTGTGAACAGTCTCCTGCACATGTATATCATTACTGCACTATGATTACTGCATTGTGAGAACAGTCTCCTGCACATGTATATCATTATCGCACTATGTGTTAGGCCTCTTGCACATGTATTTGATTGCTGTATTGTGTGAACAGTCTCCTGCACATGTATATCATTACTGCACTATGTGTTAGGCTTCTTGCACATGCATATCATTACCGCGCTATGTGTTAGGCTTCTTGCACATGTATATGATTACCGCACTATGTGTTAGGCTTCTTGCACATGTTTATCATTACCGCACTATGTGAACAGTCTCCTGCACATGCATATCATTACCGCACTATGTGAACAGTCTCCTGCACATGTATAACATCACCGCACTATGTGATCAGTCTCCTGCACATGTTTATCATTACAGCACTATGTGAACAGTCTCCTGCACATGTATAACATTGCCGCTCTATGTGAACAGTCTCCTGCACATATATATCATTATCACATTTTGTAGTTCGGTGCTGCTGGGAGGATCTATATGTGTCTCCGGTATACTAAGACTCGCACACCTTTACACTCAATCGGTCTCACCGCTCTGCCCCACCCTGTGGGCTTATGCTTCACCCCCACAGCTGCCAATCTGGTCAGTCTAAGGCACGCTACACCAACAGCTGCGCTCACTTCCAATCTTTGTCTCTTAACTAACTTCCTCACAGTTTTCTTTTCATTTATTTTATATTTCTGTGTTTCCGGGCGGTGTGCCTCCAGCTGTTGTGAAGCTACGATTCTCACTTATAGGAATCATGCCGTAGGGTTCATGCTGTACACATCCTGGTACCCATGCACGTTGGTAGGATTCATGCCGGTAACATTTATACGCCACACACGCTTTCAGGGTTCATTCGTTCTCTACGCACTTGTAGTTTTATACCGTACACACGCTTTTAGGGTCATACTGTACACCCCCTTTGTAAGGTTTATACTGCACACACGCTTGTATGATTCATACAGTACACACTTGTAGTGTTTATACCGTTTACTTGCCTACAGGTTTCATACTGTACACTCGCTTGTAGGATTATATTGTACATTCACCCTTAGGGTTCATGCTGTACGCTTGCTTGTAGCATTCATACTGCACTCACACTTGCGCATAGTTGGGGGGTGCATGCTTGTAGCATTTACTCTATACACACGCTTGTACATACTTGTAGCATTATGCTGCGTACACACTTATAAGATTCATGCTGTACACAGTACACACTGTACACACGCTTGTTGGATTCTTACTTTACACGCGTTAGGATTATGCAGTACATTCGCGGTAGCTTTTATACGGTACACTCGCTTGCATAATTCATAAAGTTCATGCTGTGCATACCAATGTAGCATCCATTCTGTACACTTGCTCGTAGGTTTACGTGGTATACACGCTTGTACTCGCCTGCAGGGTTCATACTACACACACTCTTGTAGGAGTCATGTTGTACACACTCATAGGATTCATACTTTGTACACGCTCATACGAGTCACACTGTACGCACGTTTATAGTATTACATGGCCCACGCTCATAGAATTACTACTGAGCATGCACTCATAAGGTTCGTGCTGCACACCCGCTCGCAGGACCTGTATCACGCGTGTTTGTAGGGTTATATTACTCGGGTGCACGCGGGAATCAGGCTGCGTGTGCACTCGTGGCATGTGTTCTGTACATGCACTTGCACTATTTGTGAAGTTCGTACGCCCGCAGTTTTGTGCAGCGCACATGCTCATACAGCACATGGGGTGTGGCCCTGTACGCAGGTATGTGGTTATAATAGTTACTACTTGCCGGCATATTCTCTGCCATCAGGTCGTGGTTAGCTTCAGGCATTCACTGGTGGTCTATACGCGTATATGGTTGGCCCGAGTATAGGTTCATCAGGTTGGTGGTATAGCCATGCTTAGCGGTTCACGACAGTTTCACACGTAGTCGTTCTGCACGCATCTTTATATAGGCAGGGTGATACATAGCAGTTGTCGCTGCTGACACATATTCAGAACGACTATTACACGACGCACAGGCGGGGCTGACCCAGTAAACCGTTGCAGACGGGGTATGTCTCATTATCGTTGGTACTGACATGCCTTCTGAACGACACTGACACTACGCATAGGTGGTATTTACCTGTTAAGCCTGTCATGTTACAGAAAGGGTACGTCGCATAATTGTTATGACTGACACGCCACACATAGGTGATGTATACCCATCATGCCTCCCACGCCTGCAGGGAGTACGTTGCACGGTTGTTACTGACACGCCTTCAGAACAGCAATAACGCCACACGTAGGTGATAAGATTTGTTTTATTATCCAAGTAATCACCTCATGAACCTGACACGTCTTCAGGTTGTGTTTACTTGTGTCGTCGGTGCACCTCTTTTACGATTTAGTCACGTTCTCAAAAACGGAATTCACGATGTTTTGGGTTGTAATGGTACTCGTATGAACTTTCGCACTTACCACTGGGCACACACTTATCTAGACTCAGTTACGCATATAATTCTCGTCCGACACGTCTTCGCATACTTTCCCTCTCTCCTGGTTTAAAGAGTTTCTTATTGTTGTCCAAGTAATCACCTCATGAACCTGACACGCTTTCAGGTCGTGATTGCTTGCGTTGTCGATGCGCTCCTTTCTCTGTGTAGTGATGTCCCAAAAATGTACTTCATGGTGTTCTAGGTTGATATGGTACTCGTTTAACGTTTCGCATTTGTCACCGGGCGCATACTCGTCTAGACCCGGTTACGCATACGATTCTCGTCCGACACGTCTTCGCATACTTTCCCTCTGTTCTGGTTTAAAGTGTCGTACATTGTTCTCCAAGTAATCACCTCATGAACTTGACACGCTTTCAGGTTGTGATTGCTTGCGTTGTCGATGCGCTCCTTTCTATGTGTAGTCATGTCCCAAAAATGTGCTTCATGGTGTTCTAGGTTGATATGATACTCCGTATAACGTTTCGCACTTGTCACCGGGCGCATACTCGTCTAGGCCCGGTTACGCATACGATTCTCGTCCAACACGTCTTCGGATACTTTCCCTCTGTCCTGGTTTAAAGAGTTGATTATTGTTGTCCAAGTAATCACCTCATGAACCTGATACACTTTCAGGTTGTGATTGCTTGCGTTGTCGATGCGCTCCTTTCTCTGTGTAGTCTCGTTCCTAAAGATGCTCTTCAGGGTGTTCTAGGTTGTTAAGGTACTTGTATAACGTTTCGCTCTTGTCACCGGGCACATACTTGTCTAGGTCCAGTCACGTATACAATTCTCATCCGTCACGTCTTCGGATACTCTCTCTCTGTCCTGGTGTTAGAC
Source organism: Hyla sarda (assembly GCF_029499605.1). Lineage (NCBI taxonomy): Eukaryota > Metazoa > Chordata > Amphibia > Anura > Hylidae > Hyla > Hyla sarda. Next base: position 111,764,453 of record NC_079193.1, on the reverse strand, counting down.
GGTCAGCTATGTTATAGATAAATGAGCTTGGCTAGACGGTTAGTTTGGCTGTCCCTACTACATACATTTACTTTCACATGTGCTCACGTTGAAGGAGTCCAGAATATTGCAGCAGATGCCTTGTCCGCAAATACGCAAAAATTTATGGTACGGCGTGGAACTCGTTTTCCAAATCCAGATCCAAGCACGCCGAGGGCGACAAGATTTCAGTTCCCTTCCTATTAGCATATGTCGGGTTTTGCCATTTCACACTGCATTTATCCCACAATACTATTAAGAGTTATCTAGCCGGTATCCAACACCATTTATCCTTGACCAATACCCGTAGTTACTCTTTACTCTCTTCTCGCTTGGTGAAGTCCGCTCTGAAGGGCATCCTTGAGAAGGAAGTCCCTCGCAGCCCAGTCAGACAACCAATCACAGGCAACATGTTCAGGCAGTTGTCCGACTTGTTAGACTCCACACCATTGGGTATCCGTGATAGCCTCACATTAAAAGCGGCCATGTACCTTGCCTGTTATGGGTTTCTCAGACCGGGTGAGTGTACTACTCGGACCATTAACGCGCCCTATCCTAAGGTCAGTCAGCTGTCACATGTCTCTGATCATTTCCAGCTGTCCCCCAGTCAGACCAAGACCTCGTCACCGGGTCAAACTGTGGTTGTTCGGTTTTCCCCACCGTGCACAAAGGGTGTCCTGCCACAGTCCTCCGTGAATTGTTGAATGCCTGTGTTAACCTATCAGCTGACGACCTTTTACTCCATTTCAGGTCCAACCCGCTAACTACTTCTCAGTTCATCAAACATTTGCGCATTTCGGTCGGGTCGCTGGGAGGAGTCCCGACTTCATTATCCGGTCGCTCCTTCCGTATTGGCGCAGCTACAGCCAATTCTAAGCACGGGGTCCCAGCCCACGTAATCATGAAATTAGGATGTTGGAAATGCGGATGCTACATGCAGTATATCCCTAACCCTCGCAAAGAAATGGCTAGCGCATTCCAGTCTCTTGTGTTGTAATCCGCAATAAACAAATGTTTGTTTAAATCCGGGTTTTGCCCTCTTTTCCAGGCATATTCTTTACGCCGCAGTTATGGCACACTCCAAACTGCTTAGTTGAGGTTGATAGATTATTGGTTACAGTTGGTTGTTAGGTTAGTATTAGGGTTTTACGCATTTCAGTCATGTAGCAACGACCACAAATGGAAAGATCTGCGCAGCTGGCCTGTAATTGTGGGAGGAGCGGGATGACTATAAAACTCACGGCTCTCCTCCCTTCAATGACGCCGTGGGTTCTTCGCTCCCACCCGCCCCCCCCTTCTTTTCATTCCATCACACTTACCACAGGGTATGCCCTCTTTTCCAGGCATATTATTTACGCCGCAGTTATGGCACACTCCAAACTGCTTAGTTGAGGTTGATAGATTATTGGTTACAGTTGGTTGTTAGGTTAGTATTAGGGTTTTACGCATTTCAGTCATGTAGCAACGACCACAAATAATATATAGACATACACACTGATTTTTCGTACAAAGGAAAAGAAAATAGTATACCAAAGTTTACTATTGGCAATAGGAGATGCTTTTGTCTATAGAAAGACAAGAAGGTAAAAACGATGCACTGTGATGTGACTTTTAAAAAGTTTGTGGGTGCTCAGTCTTTAGAACCTGTCCAAAGCTTATGTAATCCAAATGTAAAATAAAGTGGAAGACGGCACTCCAGTATATATCGTATTCAGTGAATGTGAAGTTTATTCAACCATCAAATACAAAAAGATGCCACGTTTCGACCTTACTATATAAGGGGGGAGATTTATCAAAACCTGTCTAGAGGAAAAGTTGCCCATAGCAACCAATCAGATAGCTTCTTTAATTTTTTGAAGAGGCCTCTGAAAAATTAAATAAGCAATCTGTTTGGTTGTTATGGGCAACCCAGCAACTTTTTTTCTGGACAGGTTTTGATAAATCTCCCCAAGGTCTTTCTCAAGCATAACATAAACAATGTGCAACATGGTATATATCAGGGCATCAATTAATGACATCATCAGGGGGTGGATACACCATAGTAAAGGGATGGATATGCTGTGACATCAATATTATTAAGTCGGTAGTCATCTATCCTCAGGCCGGGTTCACAAGTGAGTAAAATATTTGTAGATTTAGTTAAAAAAAAAAAAAAGACTCTGCAGGCATGCCAGAGGTATTCCTAACAAAAATCCATACAGGACACACAGGCACCTTGGGGGAGATTTTTCAAAATCTGTGCAGAGAAAAAGTTGCCCATAGCAACCAATCAGATCGCTTCTTCTTTTTTGTGTGTGAAACGTTTGCACTTTTTCTTGCACTTTGGCTACCTGCCTAAGTTTCTACCTGTGTTTTTGTGGCCAAAAACAAGAAAAAAACGCCACGCCATTTTGTTGTGTTTGGCATTTTTTTTCCTTGCGTTTTTTTCTGGCGTTTTTTTACATTTGAGTGGAAATTGCATTTTTGGCCCCTGGCGTTTCTATTTTTGGTACCCAAAATTTGTTGGGTACCAAAAAAAAAAGGATGCAGTAGTGATGGAAAAAAATGTATTTAACAAAACTTATATTTTTTTATAATTACATTTTAATAAAGTGTGTGTGTTTCACTTTTTCCCCTCTATTTTTTAAAGTTTTTTTTTAGGTAGTACTACTTCTCCCAGCATGGAACAGACTGTTCCATGATGGGAGTAGTAGTACCTGTACTAATAGACATATTGCCCCTGGTGTCAGTCGTCCATAATATTGCAGAGATGCGGAGTGGCTCTATACAGCGCTCACATCTCTGCTCTGTACTTCGGCCAGTGATGTGAATAGAACATCACTCATTCATATCTTACGCCCAGAGTGGTGATTGGCCTGATGGTTGCATCCAATCACCGCTCTCAGCGGGAAATATGAATGAGTGATGTTCTATCCACATCACTGGCCGGAGTATAGTGCAGAGATGCGAGCGCTGTATAGAGCGACACCTGCTGTGATTTGTTCTTAACTGCAGGTACTACTACTCCAAACATGGAGCACACTCTGCTCCATGCTTGGAGCTTTACTACCTGCATTAATGGACAGATCGCAGCGAGTGTAATTTCTGACACCTGTTGCAATCTGTCTATTAATGTAGGTACTACAGCTCCCAGCATTGAGCAGAGTGCGCTCCATATTGGGAGTAGTAGTAGTACCTGCAGTTAAGGACAGATCACAGCAGATGTCACTCCTGACACCCACTGCGATCCTCCTGTATAATGTATAGATGCAGCCGGCCGCTCTTCTATGGTCTCCTGCACTGCCGTATATATACACATAATTATATTTCCCACAGAGTTGTGAATGGCTGGAACCATCTGGCCAATCACAGCTCTCTGTGGGAAATATGAATAGGTGTGTATATATAGGGCAGTGCAGGGGACCATAGAAGAGGGGCTGGCCGCATCTATAAATTATACAGGAGGATCGCAACGGACCCGGGTGATCTGTCAATTAGTACAGGTACTACTACTCCCATCATGGAACAGTGTGTTCCATGCTGGGAGTAGTAGTACTACCTAAAAAAAGGGGAAAAAAAAAAAAACACACAAAGTGAAAAACACACACACACTACATTTCTATTATTGTCTGCTACATTTTTAGTGCCCTACCCGCCCACCTAAATTGATCCCCGTTTTAAAAATTCATAAAAATTGTTATAAAAAAGATGACTTTCGTTAGATACAATTTTTTCCATCACTACTGTATCTTTTTTTTATTATTTTATAAAAAAAAATTTATGGTACCCTACACAATTTTTATTTAAAAAAGGTATCTCCATCACTTTTTTGGATCACTAGTCCAAAAAAGAATAAAAATCACCTGCAAAAATGCCAAAGTTAAAACCTGCATGTCGTTTTTCACGATTTCAGGAAAAAAAACACCATTGGCTCAACATGCTGCGACTTTGCAAAACCGCCAACCGCCAAAAATTGTGAAAAAACGCCAAAAGGATTAAAAAAAGCGCCAAACTGAAAAACGCTAAGTGGAAAGAATTTAGCGATTTCTCATGGATTTACAGCTAACATCTTGCTGCAGTGTTTTTTGGCCCAAAAAAACGCCATGAGGCAGAACTGGTGTTTTTTTTTGGCGTTCCCCCCCCCCCCCCCCCCCCCCCCCCAAAAAAAAAAAAAATATTAAAAAGTAGAAACTTAGCCTTTGGGTGATACAGAGCACTTGCCTCAGCTAAAAATAAATAAATAGATAAATTAGTGGTCTTTAACCACTTATTTACGAAGGGAGTACCTGTACGCCCCTTCTACAAAGCGGGCTCTGGAGCTGGTCAGGACCCTTGTCTTATGCCGGATATCTTCGATAGTGGCATTAACCCTTTAGACGCCGCAATCAAAGTTGTAACCAAACATGTAAAAAAAAAAAAAAACATCTCGGCAGCTCAGCGGAGCTGATCAGGACCACCGCAGTGAAAATGCAGTGTCACGATCAAGAGGAAGGCGGGAGGTCCCTTACCTGCCTCCTTGCCGTCCGATCGGTGGCACCGATTACACTGATCAATGCTATGCTATGGCATTGAACAGTGTATGTAATCAAGATTGCATGTAATAGTCCCCTATGGGAACTATACAATAAAAAAAAATTTAAAAAAGTTTTAACACCTTCCCTGATAAAAGTTTGCATCAAAGTTGATTGCGGCGTCTAACATGTTAAATATTGATCGGGACCACCGCTGTGAAAATACGGTATCCCGATCAACTAAGAGGAAGGCATTTAAAAAAAAATGTAAACAAAAATAAACGTGGTATCGCCACATGTGTAAATTTCCGAACTATAAAAATATATCATTAATTAAACCGCACGGTCAATGGCGCATGCGTGGAAAAATACCAAAGTCCAAAATTACGTATTTTTGATCACTTTGTATACCCTAAAAAATTTATAAAAAGCAATCAAAAATGGTACTGATAAAAACTACATACATCCCTGAATACCGAAAAATAAAGAGTCAGAGGACATTTTTAAACATGCTAATTTTTGTACAAAAAGTTATTTTTTAAAAGTAAAACACAATTAAAACCTATATAAGTTGGTATCATTTTAATCGTATGGACCTAGAGAATAAAGATAGCATGTCCTTTTACCGAAAAGTGCTCTGCGTAGAATCGAAAGCCCCCGAAAGTTACAAAATGGCACTTTTTTTTTTCCTCACAAATTATTTGTTTACGTAGATTTTGTGGTAAAATTATTGATGTTATTACAAAGTAGTATTGGTAGCATAAAAAACAAGCCCTTATATGGGTCGGTAGGTGGAAAATTGAAAGCGTTATGATTTTTAGAAGGTGAGGTGGAAAAAACAAAAATGAAAAAACCTGATGTCCTGAAAGGGGTAAGCCTAGGGCCCCAGTACTGCAAGGTAACAGAGCTAACCTTGGTGGCCTGATGTGGCCATATATCTTTTCTTTGGTAAAGGATTTACTTTTTTTGCCCTGCATGGAATCAACATCTGAATTCCATATAATTTATGATGGGGATTTATGTGTGGATTTACCTGCAGATTTATTTACAGTGGGAGAATTTTGCAGCAATTGCACGCAGAAAAGTATGTTGGTTATCTTTTGTTTAGTGCTGAAAAGTCTATGACGTGCTTTTAAAAAGCACATATCTTTCAGTGCTGTTTGGGTGAAGAATAGTGAAAGAGACAGATTTCCATGCAGAATCATAGATGCAGGAGTTAGAGTGGATTGTGTGATTATGCCCTTCTGTATTTCCTTGTGTTGGCTGGTATTTGCAGGGGTGCCTCAGATCAGGCTTTGAGATCTCAAGCTGCATTAGTGATTCCTTGAGATCTCAAGCTGCATTAGTGATCCCTGGCTTCTTACATGACAATGCGCTCAGCCTATCACCGGCCGAGGCAGGACATCGCTGCGGCCGGTGATAGGCTGACGGTTCTGCGACGTTCCCATCCCCAGGACCGCATCCGAAGGACCGTGAGGCCGGTAACTGGGAAACGTCGGAAGGTGAGTTAAAGTTTATTTTGTTTGTTTTTGCAGCCCGGGCACAGGATAGTACAGTACAGCGCAGCAGCTATTAATAATTGGGGGGCGGGAGAAGCAGCGCTCGCGGGTGGCATATGATTAGTTCCCCGATGTGGGGGACAGCGCAGTGCTGGGATAATTCATTTGGGGGGGGGGGGGGGTAAAGCAGTGCCCATGGGTCACATGATTGGGAGGGGTGGTGGAAAATACCGTTAAATACCTTGGTACCGCCATAACTTACAAAAAGACTGTAATACACATTTTTGGTCATGCCGCCCAGCTCTACTTTAGTCACAGAACCCTGCTTACATACTGATTGTGGCATTTACTGATTTTCCACTGCTTGTCCAGGTCTGGGAACCAGGTTCGACTATCTATGTAACTGTCCAATGAAAACATGATATTCCACACTTTATGGCACACATGGAGCCTGAAATTGCAACCAAAATAGGCTTCATCCTTCAATGTATACAAAAAAGCTTACAGCAGCAATCTTGGTCAAAAAATGGAGGCTCTTAAGTGCACTTTTTGATCAAAATGTGTCCCCCATCCACCACGCGGAGGTGGCCTCATTTTGGATGGGACCCTAACACTCATTTCGCTCACATCTGCTGGGCATATAGCCTCTGACTGGGTGAAATGCTGGATCCATTATCAATTTAGAAAACCTCCTGTGAAAAAAGTGAGTGGTGCACGGCTAGAGAGGGTGCCAGCAGAAACAGAGGGCACAGAGGGTGCCAGGTGCACAGCAAAAAGAAAAATAGCCAGCACAACTACCTAATACACAGGTGCTCGCTGCTGTGGCAAATTCAGAGTATACAAAAAAGAAGGTTGCAGCAGCACTCATGGTCAAAAAATGGAGGCTGTTAGCGCACTTTATGACCAAATCGTGTCCCTTATCCACCACACGGAGGTGGCCTTATTTCGGATGGGACACTAACCCTCATTTTACACACCTCTGCTGGTGGATGGGGGACACGTTTTGATCAAAAAGTGTGCTAAGAGCCTCCATTTTTTTGACCAAGAGTGCTGCTGCAACCTTCTTTTTTGTATACTCAGTATTTGCCACAGCAACATGCACCCATGTATTAGGTTGTTGTGCTGGCTATTTTTCTTTTTGTTCATCCTTCAATAGCGAATTTGTTACTAGTTTTAAACCAAATTTAGAAAAAACTAAAACTGAGAAAGTAAATTAATAACAAACTAAAAAATTCTATGGAAAAGCAGTTGTCAGTGCAAGTAGATTTATCAATCTACTTGAAACTAAAATGGTCTCCTTTTGCCCATAACAACCAATCACAGCTCGGCTTTCGTTTTAGCAAAGCTCGTTAAGATATGAGAGCTGAGCTCTGGTTGCTATGGCCAAAACCAGCTTCATTTTCCAGAGACTTAAAGGGGTTGTCTGCTGGTAGCTTTACCAAAGCTCGTTAAGATATGAGAGCTGAGCTCTGGTTGCTATGGCCAAAACCAGCTTCATTTTCCAGAGACTTAAAGGGGTTGTCCGCTGGTAGTTTTATTTATTTATTTATTTATTTATTTTTTTACAACTTTGCCCACTTAAGGGTGCGTTCACATGTGCATATTTACTGCTGCAGATCTGCAGTAAAAATATGCACGTGTGAACGCACCCTCACAGTGTAAAAAAAAGAAAAACAGAAAAAAAAAACTTTTACTTACCTCCAGCTAGGGCTGGGCGGTATTCCGGTTCATACCGAAATCTTTTTCCCTGCACGATATGAATTTTTCCCATACCGCAATATCGGTTAGGCCCCCCCCCCCCCTCGAATGAATGAATTATCAGCTGCAGATGAGTTGCGGCAGCGCTTTAAATGAATGACTTTGCGGGCTGTGCTTTAAATAATGACTTGCGGGCCGTGCTTTAAATGAATGACTTGTGGGATGCCTGCACTTTAAATGAATAAAATGCGGCTGTGGCAAGCTGTCGCCTCCCTCTGAAAGCACTAAAAGCCTGGCTTTTAGCGCTTGCATGGGGAGCTGACAGCTTTCCGCTCGCAACTTAAAGGAGTACTCCAGCGCAACATAACTTATCCCTTATCCAAAGGATGGGGGATAAGTTATAGATCGTGGGGGGTCCGAGCACTGGGGCCCCCCGGTATTTCCTGGACGGGGCGGCGGCAGTCTGCAGGAAGTGCAGTTTCATCCCCAGCAGAAAGCCGCGGCAGACACCCCCCCCCTCCATGTATCTCTATGGAGGGGGCATGTCGGGCGCCGTGTCATGAGGGGACGGAACACCCCCTTTTCAGCATACTGCCGCAGCCCTGTCCAGGAGATCCTGGGGGGGTCCCAGCGCTCGGACCCCCGCGATCTATAACTTATCCCCTCTCCTTGGGATAGGGGATAAGTTATATTGCACTACAGATGTCCTTTAAAGGAAAACTGTCAGATATTTTATCCCACACTATCCTGGTGGATAGTGCGGGAGACGCTGATTAAAACGAGCCATACCTTACCTGGATCCGCCCGGCCGTTGGTCCGCAATTGTAGTTTTATTCTATGTGTATATCTTGCTGTAACTGGCAAGGGTGGGGCTTCTGCAGGTTAACTGGCACTGTTTTTAGATTAGAGAGGATGCAGTGCACACTCATCTTTCTGGTTCTTATCTAGTTTTGGTAATTCACATTTGGAGTTTGACCTACTGAATATTACTTCTCTTAATGTAATAAAAGGTGATTTTCATCCAGTGCGTGTTTCCTGGAAGAGCTTTCTGTTCTCAGAAGGCTGACAAAGTTTCAGAAACATGGCAACTCCCTAAACTACAAAGTTCCAGCTTCTCTATTAATGTTTTCTTTTCTTTTACAGCCTTGGGTTTTTTCAGCTATTGTGTAATTATTGTCTCATAGGGTAATGTAAGACCACAGAGTGTAATGCTATGCTGTGGTGAGCTGTTTTTAGTTACTCTGCATTCACACAAGCTTCCAAAGGGGAAAAATAACGCTAAAGGTTTACAATGCGTTTGTCACTTTTTGGCTAGGATTCCTCTTGTGTTTTTTTACTGTGTTTTTTTCACTGAAAAAAGCCAGAAAAAATGCAAGTGCAATTTCCTGCATCTGATGTTTTTTTCTGGCGTTTTTGCATTTGAGTTGAAATTGCACTTTTTGCCCCTTTTGGCTTTTTTTTTCAAAAAGTGTTGGGTACCAAAAAAATAAATAAAAAAAATGCAGTAGAGATGGGGAAAAAAGTATTAAAGGAAATTTTTTAAAAATAATTTTTAATACATTTTTAATAAAGTGTGTGTGTCCCCTTTTTTTTTTTTTTTTTTTTTTAAGGTAGTACTACTACTCCCAGCACAGAACAGACTGTTCCATGATGGGAGTAGTAGCACCTGTAATAATAGACATATCACCCCTGGTGTCAATCCTGACACCCGATGCGATTGTCCAGAATATAGCAGGGATGCGGAGTGGCTCTATACAGCACTCGCATCTCTGCTCTGTCCTCATTCATATTTTCCGCCCAGAGTGGGGATTGGCCGGATGGTTCCAGCCAATCACAGCTCTCAGAGGGAATTATAAATGAGTGATGTTCTATAGATAGGATGATCACAGTGGGATCACAGCGGGTGTCAGGAGTGATACTCGCTGTGATCTTTCCTGAACTGCAGGGACTACTACTCCCAACATGGAGCACACTCTGATCTTTCCTTAACTGCAGGTATTACAGCTCCCAGCATGGAGCAGAGTGTGCTCCATGTTGGGAGTAGTAGTACCTGCAGTTAAGGAAAGATCCCAGCGGATGTCATTCCTGTCACCCGCTGTGACCCTCCTGTATAATGTATAAAGTGGGGATCAAAAGTTTGGGCATCCCAGGTAAAAATTTGTATTAATGTGCATAAAGGCATCAAATTACCGATTAGACATTCTTATAATATGTCAACAAAAGTTAGATTTTATTTCCATCATTTACACTTTCAAAATAACAGAAAACAAAAAAATAGCGTCTGCAAAAGTTTGGGCACCCTGCAGAATTTATAGCATGCCCTGTCCCCTTTGCAAAGCTGAGACCTGCCAGTGTCATGGATTGTTCTCAATCATCATCTTGGAAGACCAGGTGATGTCAATCTCAAAAGGTTTTAAAATGCCCAGACTCATTTGACCTTGCCCCAACAATCTTCACCATGGGTTCTTCTAAGCAGTTGTCTAGAAATCTGAAACTGAAAATAGTTGACGCTCACAAAGCTGGAGAAGGCTATAAGAAGATAGCGAAACGTTTTCAGATGCCAATATCCTCTGTTCAGAATGTAATTAAGAAATGGCTGTCATCAGGAACAGTGGAAGTTAAAGCAAGATCTGGAAGACCAAGAAAAATATCAGACAGAACAGCTCGCAGGAAAACAATTCAAAACCCACATTTGACTGCACAATCCCTCCAGAAATATCTGGCAGACACTGGAGTTGTGGCACACTATTCCACTATAAAGAGATACTTCTACGTCCTCACCACAAAAATCAACGTTTGAACTTTGCAAATTAACATTTAGACAAGCCTGATGCATTTTGGAAACAAGTTCTGTGGACCGATGAGGTTAAAATTGAAGTTTTTGGATGCTAACTTGATGCCATCTGTGAAAAAGCTGAAGTTAAAGAGAGGATGGCTTCTACAAATGGATAATGATCCTAAACACACCTCAAAATCCACGGGGGTTTACATCAAGAGGCGTAAACTGAAGGTTTTGCCATGGCCTTCAGAATCTGCTGACCTCAACATAATTGAAAATCTATGGATACACCTTAAAAGAGCAGTGCGTTACAGACAGCCCAGAAATCTCAAAGAACTGGAAGACTTTTGTAAGGAAGAATGGGCAAAGATACCTCAAACAAGAATTTAAAGACTCTTGGCTGCCTAAAAAAGCATTTACAAGCTGTGATACTTGCCAAAGGAGGCAGTACAAGATATTAACTCTGCAGGGTACCCAAACCTTTGCAGATGCCATTTTTTTGTTTTCTGTTATTTTGAAAGTGTAAATGATGGAAATAAAATCTAACTTTTGTTGACATATTATAAGAATGTCTAATCTGTAATTTGATGCCCTTTGGAGATTTTTCCATCTTTCCTTGGCTTCTTTATTAACATTAACCCCTTGGGGACGGAGCCCATTATGACCCTAAGGACGGGAGCATTTTTTGCAAATCTGACTACTGTCACTTTAAGCATTAATAACTTTGGTATACTCCGAGATTGTTTTTTCGTGACCTATTCTACTTTATGTTTATTTTCGTCAATACTTGCATCATTTCTTGGTGAAAAATTCTAAAATTTGATGAAAAATTTGAAAATTTCGCATTTTTCTAACTTTGAAGCTCTCTGCTTGTAAGAAAAATAGACATACCAAATAAATTATATATTGATTCACATATACAATATGTCTACTTTATAATTGCATCATAAAGTTAACATGTTTCTACTTTTGGAAGACATCAGATGGCTTCAAAGTTCAGCAGCAATTTTCCAATTATTCGCAAAAATTTTTAAATCAGAATTTTTCAGCGACCAGTTCAGGTTTGAAGTGGATTTGAAGGGCCTTCCTATAAGGCTGCTTTCACACTATAAAATTAATCCGTTTTAAAGATCCGTTTAGAAAACCCTAAAAATCAGCCATTAAACGTCCGTTAGAAAATCCCATACGTCCGTTAGAAAATCCCATTATAGTCTATGGGATTTTTACATCATCCGCTTTAATCCGTTATAGTCCGTTATTAATAACAATAACGGACGTTATTTTGTGACTGAAGATAGTAACGGAAGAAATAGTGCATGCACTATTTCTTCCGTTCATTCTCCCGTCACAAAATAATGTCCATTATTAATAACGGACTATAATGGATTGAAACGGATAATGAAAAATACCATAGACTATAATGGGATTTTCTAACGGACGTTTAATGGCCGATTTTCAGGGTTTTCATAACGGAACATCAAACGGATCTTTAAAAGGGTTGAATTTTATAGTGTGAAAGCAGCCTTAGAAATACCCCATAAATGACCCCATTATAAAAACTGCACCCCTCAAAGTATTCAAAATGACATTCAGTAAGTGTGTCAACCCTTTAGGTGTTTCACAGGAATAGCAGCAAAGTGAAGGAGAAAATTCAAAATCTTCATTTTTTACACTCGCATGTTCTTGTAGACCCAGTGTTTGAATTTTTACAAGGTTTTTGGTGGGCATGTCACATTTAGGAAGCCCCTATGGTGCCAGGACAGCAACCCCCCCCCCCACATCGCACACTATTATGGAAACTACACCCCTCAAGGAACGTAACAAGGGGTACGGCGAGCCTTAACACCCCACAGGTGTTTGACAACTTTTTGTTGAAGTTGGATGTGTAAATGAAAAAAAAATATGTTTTCACTAAAATGCTGTTTTTTCACCCAAATTTTACTTTTTTACAAGGGGTAATGGGAGAAAATGCCCCCCAAAATTTGTAACCCCATTTCTTCCGAGTATGGAAATACCCCATGTTTGGACATCAAGTGCACTGCGAGCGAACTACAATGCTCAGAAGAGAAGGTGCGCCATTGAGCTTTTAGAGAGATAATTTGTTTGGAATGGAAGTCGGGGGCCATGTGCATTTACAAAGCCCCCCGTGGTGCCAGAACAGTGGACCCCCCCCCCACGTGACCCCATTTTGGAAAATACATACCTCACGGAATGTAATAAGGGGTACAGTGAGCATTTACACCCTACTGGCGTTTGACAGATCTTTGGAACAGAGGGCTGTGCAAACAAAAAAATTAAATTTTTCATTTTTACTGACCACGGTTCCAAAAATCTGTCAGACACCTGTGGGGCGTAAATGCTCACTGTACCCCTTGTTACATTCCGTGAGGGGTTTAGTTTCCAAAATGGGGTCACATGTGGGTATTTATTTTTTTGCGTTTTATGTCAGAACCGCTGTAAAATCAGCCATCCCTGTGCAAATCACCAATTTAGGCCTCAAATGTACATAGTGCGCTCTCACTCCTGAGCCTTGTTGTGCGTCCCCAGAGCATTTTACGCCCACATATGGGGTATTTCCGTACTCAGGAGAAATTGCGTTACAAATTTTGGGGGTCTTTTTTTCCTTTTACCTCTTGTGAAAATAAAAAGTAAAGGGCAACTCCAGCATGTTAGTGTAAAAATTTATATTTTTTTTACACTAACAGGCTGGTGTAGCCCCCAACTTTTCCTTTTCATAAGGGGTAAAAGGAGAAAAAGCCCACCAAAATTTGGAGTGCAATTTCTCCCGAGTACGGAAATACCCCATATGTATCCCTAAACTGTTTCCTCGAAATGCGACAGGGCTCCGAAGTGAGAGAGCGCCATGCGTATTTGAGGACTAAATTAGGGATTGCATAGGGGTGGACATAGGGGTATTCTGCGCCAGTGATTGCCAAACAGGGTGCCACCAGCTGTTGCTAAACTCCCAGCATGCCTGGAAAGTCAGTGGCTGTCCTGAAATGCGTGGAGTTGTTGTTTTGCAACAGCTGGAGGCTCCGTTTTGGAAACACTGCCGTACAATACGTTTTTCATTTTTATTGGGGGGGGGGGGACAGTGTAAGGGGGTGTATATGTAGTGTTTTACCCTTTATTAGGTGTTAGTGTAGTGTAGTGTTTTTAGGGTACATTCACACTGGCGGGTTACGGTGAGTTTCCCGCTAGGAATTTGCGCTGCGGTGAAAAATTTGACCGCAGCTCATACTTGAAGCAGGAAACTTACTGTAAACCTGCCTGTGTGAATGTACCCTGTACGTTCACATGGGGGGCAAACCTCCAGCTGTTTCAAAACTACAACTCCCAGCATGTACTGACCGTGCATGCTGGGAGTTGTAGTTTTGCAACAGCTGGAGGCACACTGGTTGGAAAACCTTCAGTTAGGTTCTGTTACCTAACTCAGTATTTTCCAACCAGTGTGCCTCCAGCTGTTGCAAAACTACAATTCCCAGCATGTACTGATCAGAGAAGGACATGCTGGGAGTTGTAGTTATGCAACAGCTGGAGGTACGCAACTACAACTCCCACCATGCCTAGACAGCTGTTTGCTGTTTGGGCATGCTGGGATTTGCAGTTTTGCAACATCTGGGGTGCTACAATTTAGAGACCACTGAACAGTGATCTCCAAACTGTGGACCTCCAGATGTTGCAAAACTACAACTACCAGCATGCCCAGACAGCAAACAGCTGTGTGGGCATGCTAGGCGTTGTAGTTTTGCAAGATCTAGAGGGCAGTATAGAGATCACTGTGCAGTGGTCTCTAAACTGTAGACCTCCAGCTGTTGCAAAACTACAAATCCCAGCATGCCCACACAGCAAACAGCTGTCTGGGCATGCTGGGAGTTGTAGTTTTGCAACATCTGGTGGGCTACAGTATAGAGACCACTATATTGGTCTCAGACTGTAGCCCTCTAGATGTTGCTAGGCAACTTACCGGCTTTCATCGCATCCAGGGAGCCATCCTCTTCTGCAGCTCGCAGATCTCCGTCGCCGCCTGCCGATCACCGTAGCGCCGCTGCCTCCGGACAGGAAAGTGGACGTCGGCGCCCGATCCTCTTCGTCTTCCCCGTTCTGGCCCGCCTATTGTGGGTGGGCAGGACGGGGAAAACTAAAATAAAGCCCCCCGCCCCCGATCTGCTATTGGTGGTCGCGTCTAGACCAGCAATAGCAGGGATAGGAGGGGTGGCACCCCTGCCACCTCACTCCTATCGCTTCAGGGGGATCATGGGTGTCTTAGACAACCGCGATCCCCCTTATGTTCCGAGTCACCATAGACCCGTATGACCCGTAATCGGCGCAAATCGTAAGTGTAAATTCACTTGCGATTTGCGCCGATCACCGACATGTGGGGGGTGACCCCCCTGGGCATTTGCACGGGGTGCCTGCTGATAGATGTAAGCAGTCACCCTGGTCCGGTTCCCTCCCGGCGCGCGGCGGGACCGAAATTCCCAAGGGCATATGCATACGCCCTTCATCCCCAACAGGTTAATACAAATTTTTACCTGGGGTGGCCAAACTCTTGATCCACACTGTAGATGTGGGCGGACGCTCTTCTATGGTCCCCTGCACTGACATATATATATATACACCTGGGACCATCTGGCCAATCACAGCTCTGCGGGAAATATGAATAGGTGCATATATACGGCAGTGCAGGGGACCATAGAAGAGCGGCCAACCGCATCTATACATTATACAGAAGGATCGCAACGGAACCTGGGGCGATCTTTCAATTAGTACAAGTACTACTACGCCCATCATGGAACAGTGTGTTCCATGCTGGGAGTAGTAGTACCACCTGAAAAATGAAGAAAAAAAGTTAAAAACACACACACACTAGTCCAAAAAAGAATAAAAACCGCCTGCAAAAACACCAAAGTTAAAACCCACATGTCATTTTTCTAGGCGTTTTTTTTTACTTCCATAGACCTCTATGGGAGAAAAATGCCACGATTTCAGGGGAAAAAACGCTATTGGCTCAACATGCTGCGACTTTGCAAAACCGCCAAGGAGCTGAAAAAGAGTGAAAAAACACAGTTAAAAAAAAAGGCAAGCGGAAATAGAATTTTGCGATTTCTCATTGATTTACTGGTAACATCTGGCTACATCTGGCCGAAAAAAAGCCATGCGGCATATTAGGGGTTTCTACCCCCAAAAAAAGACAAGTAGAAACTTGGTCTTAGAGTGCTAAAGTTTCTAACCATTTTTAAAGCAGATCTACTAGGTTTGCTATGCTCTCATTTCGGAGAACATGTATGTAGATTCCTATCATTTAAATATGTCAAAAGCTATGAAAATGCTCTTAACCCCTTAAGGACCACGGACGTATGCGTACGTCCTAGCTCCCTGGTACTTAAGGACCAAGGACGTACGCGTACGTCCGTGGGAATTTCGGTGCCCGCCGGGCAAGGACCGGACCGGGGTGACTGCTGATATCTATCAGCAGGCGCCCCGTGCAAATGCCGGTGAATTCACATCGGCGATCTGCCGCGATTTCGGGACATACGGGTCTCCGGTGATCCGGAAAATAAGGGGGAGCGGGGTTGTCCAAGACGCCCACAATCCCCCTGAAGGGATATGAGGTGAGGTGAGGTGGTTCAGAAGCAATGACCAATAGTAGATCAGGGGCGGGGGGGTTAACGTTCGGTTCCCCTGTTCTACCCACCCACAATAGGCTGGGCAGAATGGGGAACAGACAGGGACCGGCGCTGAAGGACCACTTACCCATCTGCAGCAGGCGACGATCGGCGCCAGCAGAGGATGGCAATGCGGCTCCCTGGATCCTACGGAAGCCGGTGAG
Organism: Hyla sarda; assembly: GCF_029499605.1. NCBI lineage: Eukaryota > Metazoa > Chordata > Amphibia > Anura > Hylidae > Hyla > Hyla sarda. The sequence goes on along the minus strand of NC_079193.1, from coordinate 111,748,136 downwards.
CTGCCTAGCAACATCTGGAGGGCTACAGTCTAAGATCACTATACAGGGGTCTCTAAACTGTAGCCCTCCAGATGTTGCAAAACTACAACTCCCAGCATGCCCAGACAGCTGTTTGGCCATGCTGGGATTTGCAGTTTTGCAACAGCTGGAGGGCTACAGTTTGGAGATCACTGTGGAGTGGTTTCTAAACTGTAGCCCTCCAGATGTTGCAAAACTGCAAATTCCAGCATGTCCAAACAGCTGTCTCGGCATGCTGGGAGATGTAGTTATGCAACAGCTGGAGGCACGCAACTACATCTCCCAGCATGCCCTTCAGCGATCAGTACATGCTGGGAGTTGTAGTTTTGAAACAGCTGGTGGCACACTGGTTGGAAAATACTGAGTTAGGTAACAGAACCTAACTGAAGGTTTTCCAACCAGTGTGCCTCCAGCTGTTTCAAAAGTACAACTCCCAGCATGCACGGTCTTTCAGTGCATGCTGGGAGTTGTAGTTTTGAAACAGTTGTAGGTTTGCGCCCCCCCCCCCCCCCATGGGAATTAGAGTACATTCACACGGACGAGTTTATAGTGAATTTCCTGCTTCAAATTTGAACTGCGGCTCAACACATAATAAAGGGTAAAACACTACATATAAACCCCTTACACGGTCTTCCCCCCCCCCCCCCCCCCCGTGTGAATGTACCCTAAAAACACTCACTTTTTATTATTTGTTAATGTAGTGTAAACACTACATATACACCCCCTTACACGTCCCCGTCCCCCCCAATAAAAATGAAAAACGTATTGTACGGCAGTGTTTCCAAAACGGAGCCTCCAGCTTTTGCAAAACAACAACTCCCAGCATTTCCGGACAGACACTGACTGTCCAGGCATGCTGGGAGTTTAGCAACAGCGCGAGGCACCCTATTTGGGAATCACTGTAGAATACCCCTATGTTCACCCCTATGAAATCTCACTTCGGAGCCCTGTCGTATTTCTAGGAATCAGTTTAGGGCCACATATGAGATATTTCCGTACTTGGGAGAAATTGCACTACAAATTTTGGGCGGCTTTTTCTCCTTTTACCCCTTATGAAAAGGAAAAGTTGGGGGCTACACCAGCCTGTTAGTGTAAAAAAATATAAATTTTTACACTAACATGCTGGAGTTGCCCCATACTTTTTATTTTCACAAGCGGTTAAAGGAAAGAAAAAAAAAATAGTAACGCAATTTCTCCTGAGTACGGAAATACCCCATATGTGGGCATAAAATGCTCTTCGGGTGCACAACAAGGCTCAGGAGTGAGAGCGCACTATGTACATTTGAGGCCTAAATTGGTGATTTGCACAGGGGTGGCTGATTTTACAGCGGTTCTGACATAAATGCAATAAAATAAATACCCACGTGTGACCCCATTTTGGAAACTACACCCCTAACAGAATGTAACAAGGGGTATTTGACCAATTTTCATTAAAGTTGGATTGGAAAATGAAAGAAAAAAAAATTTCACTAAAATGCTGTGTAAATTTTTCATATTCACAAGGGAAAATAGGAAGAAAAAAAAGCCCCCCAAAATTTGTAACCCCATTTCTTCTGAGTAAGAACATACCCCATATGTGGATGTAAAGTGCTCTGCGGGTGAACTACAATGCTCAGAAGAGAGGGAGCACCATTGGGCTTTTGGAGAGAAAATTTGTCCAGAATTGAAGGCCACGTGTGTTCACAAAGCCCCCATAGTGCCAGAACAATGGCCCCCCCCCACATGTGACCCCATTTTGTAAACTACACCCCTCATTTAATATAATAAGGGGTACAGTGAGCATTTATGCCACACAGGTGTCTGACAGATTTTTGGAACAGTGGTCCGTGAAAATGAAAAATTAAATTTTTCATTTGCACAGTCCACTGTTCCACAGATCTGTCAACTGCCAATGGGTGTAAATACTCACTTCACACCTTGTTAAATTCTGTGAGGGGTGTAGTTTCCAAAATGGGGTCACGTGAGGGGGGGTCCACTGTTCTGGGACCACGGGGGGCTTTGTAAACGCACATGCCCCTGACTTCCATTCCAAACAAATTCTCTCTCTAAAAGCTCAATGGCGCTCCTTCTCTTCTGAGCATTGTAGTGTGCCAGCAGAGCACTTGCTGTCCACACATGGGGTATTTCCATATTCAGAAGAAATGGGGTTACACATTTTGGGGGTAATTTTCTCCTATTACCCCTTGCAAAAATGTAAAATTTGGGGGGAAAACTACATTTTAGTAAAAAAAAAAAAAAAAAATAAAAAAAAATAAAATGTTTTTCATTTACACATCCAACTTTAACAAAAAGTCGTCAAACACCTGTGAGGTGTTAAGGCTCACTGTACCCCTTGTTACGTTCCTTTAAAAAGTAAGTACCAATACCTTTTTTTTTTTTTTCTGTCCCTGCCTATTGCCCATCTGTCCCTAACCCACTCCCTGCCTTTAATTTTTTTTAACTATCCCAGAAATGTCTTTTTGTCTCCCTGGTAGTGTGCTCACTTACCAGGCAGACTTCCCCAGCAGGCCTTAGTTCACATATACAGGGTGTCTCCAGCTGTTTCACCACTACAATTCCCAACTTGCCCTGACATCTATTGGCTGTCAGGGCCGGCTGGGGGTTGTAGCTGGAGGCACCCTGGAGGCACCCTGTGGTGAAAACAATAACTTTGTTATGGCTGCGGCACTACCCCCGCAATGCCCCCCCCCCCCCTCTGAAAGCAATACATTACATGGCCGCGGCGCTACCCATGCAACGCCCCCCCCCCTCTTAAAGCAATACATTAAATGGCCGTGGCGCTAAAATCCCCCCACCCCCACGCGATACAGACATACCAAAGTGAGTCCTGAGTCCTTCCTGAGGCAGCAGAAGGCGGGGCCAGCGTGTGAGGCCAGGGAGCCAATGCGTTCTGATTGACAGGCAGGGAGCGAGCGCAGGCTGAATGATTTTGGACCGGTTGCCTGGCCGGCATTGGTCCGAATTCAGGCGTGACGTCATGCCAGGCTGCAGCCGGCCACTAGGAGGGAAACCCCTGGTGGCCGGATTTCAAAATAAAAATAAAGTGTTTTAATGAAAAATAATTAAGTATATTATAAATATGTTGTAGTACATCAGTACTACAACATATAAAAGAAAAAAAGTTCATGACAGTGCCCACTTAAGGGTGTAGTTTCCAAAATAGTATGCCATGTGTTTTTTTTTTTTTTGTTTTTTTTTTAGCTGTTCTGGCACCATAGGGCCTTCCTAAATGCGACATGCCCCCCAAAAAACAATTCAGCAAAATTTGCTTTCCAAAAGCCAAATGTGACTCCTTCTCTTCTGAGCATTGTAGTTCGCCTGCAGAGCATTTTACGTCCTATCATGGGGTATTTCCATACTCAGAAGAGATGGGGTTACAAATTTTGGGGGGTATTTTCTCCCCTTACCCTTTGTAAAAGTAGTACATTTGGGGGGAAAAATTTACTTTAGTGAAAAAACATATTTTTTTTCATTTACACATCTGACTTTAACAAAAAGTCGTCAAACACCTGTGGGGTGTTAAGGCTCACTGGACCCCTTGTTACATGCCTTGAGGGGTGTAGTTTCCAAAATGGTATGCAGTGTGTGGCGTTCTCAGCTGTTCTGGCACCATAGGGGCTTCCTAAATGCGACATGCCCCCCCCCTCAAAAAAAAAAAACCATTTCAGCAAAATTCACACTCCAAAATCCCATTGTTGCTCCTTCCCTTCTGAACCCTCTACTGTGCCCGCCGAACACTTGACATACACATATGAGATTTCTCTCCTTTTACCCCTTGTAAAAATTCAAAAACTGGGTCTACAAGAACATGCAAGTGTAAAAAATGAAGATTTTGAATTTTCTCCTTCACTTTGTTGCTATTCCTGGGAAACACCTAAAGGGTTAACACACTTACTGAATGTAATTTTGAATACTTTGAGGGGTGCAGTTTTTATAATGAGGTAATTTATGGGGTATTTCTAAAATGAAGGCCCTTCAAATCCACTTCAAAACTGAACTGGTCCCTGAAAAATTCTGATTTTGAAAATTTTGTGAAAAATTGGAAAATTGCTGCTGAACTTTGAAGCCCTCTGATGTCTTCCAAAAGTAAAAACATGTTAACTTTATGATGCAAACATAAAGTAGACATTAGGTAATTATAAAACCGGGGATGGGGGAGGCGGGGTGGGGCATTATCGGCGTATCGGCAAGGTAATTGCCGATACCTATAATGTCCAAAATCGTGAATATAGGCCGAGAATATCGGCCAAACCGATAATCGGTCGATCCATAGTAGATATATTGTATATGTGAAACAAAGCTCTGGTCCTACAATTAAAATTGGCTTGGTCTTTAAAGGGTTAAAGGGAATTTTTCATCAGTATCACCCACACTAACCTATTGTACCATGATCAGTGATGTCTGGCATTAGCCATGGGTCCTGGTGGCAGATGACCACCACGCTATGACCCATCGTCATAGAAGGGGAGTGGGACAATGGCGTACAAGTACGCCCTTCTTCCCCACAAGGTTAACGGGAACCTGTCACAAAATTTTACCTCCTAAGCTTACACAGTGCTATGGGCTTTTGAATAAACGTTTCTACCATGTCTGGTAGAGATGAGGGAAGTTGGTTTTTTCGATTCGTCACGGACTTCTTGGCTCGGCAGTTGCTGACTTAAGCCTGCATAAATTAGTTCAGCTTTCAGGTGCTCTGGTGGGCTGGAAAAGGTGGATACAGTCCTAGGAGACTCTCTCCTAGGACTGTATCCACCTTTTTCAGCCCACCGGAGCACCTGAAAGCTGAACTAATTTATGAAGGCTAAAGTCAGCAACCACCGAGCCGAGAAGTTTGTGACGAATCGAAACGCTGTAACTTTGCTCATCTCTAATGTCTGGTATAGCAGACTCTGTTGGTGCATTGCACATATTTTATTCAGCCGTGTATCATATGCTAATTGTTTTGCCCTCATCTGTACACGGGATTCTTTTGTTTAACACCAATATAACCAAGGGAACTAGGACAATATCTGCATAAATATTGTCCTTGCATTAGTGGGGCCCCTATAAGGTGTACACAGCCGCTGATAGATGGATTTTTAATTATGACTCATAATTATGTGATAGTACAGCTACTCTGTAATCTCGGTTAATGATCTGGTGGCTCATGCGTTCCCCTGAAGACTTCTAGATGTCTAGTGGGTAACATTTCATGTTGACAGAAACATGTGTTTGTTTTTGCATATAAATCATAACTTGGTTAGCAGATTAAATTGTACTGCCTATAGCAGGTGTGTGGGGTTTAATCAATATTATACCTTATGGGCTAAAATTACTTAGGTAAATCTCTAACTAGGCCTCTCTATATGGGGCCTGAGAGATTTTTTTTTTTTTTGTCTTCCCTTTAAAATGCCCCTATCATTTAAAAAACCAAAATTTTTTGACATTTCACAGAGCCATATCAAAACGGTTGGAGTCTCAGTGCTGAGCCCACCAGCAATTATTTTAGTAGCAGGGAGAATAAATGCAGTATCACCGTACCGTATATTCACTGTAAAGTGCTAGAGACTTATAATAGGGCCGCAGGACAGAAATAACTGCAAATGAGGGAGTGAAGCGTGATACTGTACACTTCTCTCCACATTTTTAACCCCTTAAGGAACAGGCCATTTTACACCTTAGGACCAGAGCGTTTTTTGCACATCTGACCACTGTCACTTTAAACATTAATAACTCTGGGATGCTTTTAGTTATCATTCTGATTCCGAGATTGTTTTTTCGTGACATATTCTACTTTAACATGGTGGTAAATTTTTGTGGTAACTTGCATCCTTTCTTGGTGAAAAATCCCAAAATGTGATGAAAAAATGTTTGCATTTTATGTTTGCATCATAAAATTTACATGCTTTTACTTTTGGAAGACGCCAGAGGGCTTCAAAGTTCAGCAGCAATTTTCCAATTTTTCACAAAATTTTCAAACTCACTATTTTTCAGGGACCAGTTCAGGTTTGAAGTGGATTTGAAGGGTCTTCATATTAGAAATACCCCATTATAAAAACTGCACCCCCCCAAAGTATTTAAAATGACATTCAGTCAGCGTTTTAACCCTTAAGGTGTTTCACAGGAATAGCAGCAAAGTGAAGGAGAAAATTCACAATCTTCATTTTTTACACTTGCATGTTCTTGTAGACCCAATTTTTTAATTTTTACAAGGGGTAAAAGGAGAAAATGTATACTTGTATGTGTAACCCAATTTCTCTCGAGTAAGCACATACCTCATATGTCTATGTAAATTGTTCGGCGGTTTTTGGGGGGCATGTTGCATTTAGGAAGCCCCTATGGTGCCAGAACAGCAAAACCCCCCACATGGCATACCATTTTGGAAAATAGACCCCTTGAGGAACGTAAGAAGGAATAAAGTGAGCTTTACTACCCCACAGGGGTTTCATGACTTTTGCATATGTAAAAAAAAAATTTTTTTTCACTAAAACGTGTGTTTCCCCCCAATTTTCAAATTTTTGCAAGGGTTAATAGCAGAAAAAAAAGCCCAAAATTTGTAACCCCATCTCTTCTGAGTATGGAGGTACCCCATAAGTTGACCTGAAGTGCACTACGGGCGAACTACAATGCTCAGAAGAGAAGGAGTCATATTTGGCTTTTTGAGAGCAAATTTTGCTCGGGGTGCATGTCGCATTTAGGAAGCCCCTATGGTACCAGGACAGCAAAAAAAAAAAAAAAAACACATGGCATACTATTTTGGAAACTACATCCCTCAAGGAACATAACAAGGGGTACAGTGAGTCTTAACACCCCACAGGTGTTTGATAAATATTCATGAAGTGGGATGTGAAAATGAAAAATTGGATTTTTTTACACTAAAATGCTGGGGTTACCCCAAATTTTTCATATTTTCACAAGTGGTGAAGGGAGAAAATGTCACCGTAAGTTTGTAAATACATTTCTTTGGAGTAAGGACATACCTCAAGTCTGGGCGTAAACAGCTTGCACACTGGTCTGAAAGGAGCAGGTCGCATTCAGGGGCCTTGAGCTTCTGCGTTGCGGCCTATGGAGTCAGAACAGCGGGACCCCCCCTCAAGGGGCATTACATGGGGTAAATAACTGGGGTACATTAACTAAAATGGGGTACAGTGGGACATAAAATTATAAAACAGGTTATGTTCCCAAAATGATGACCCAGAGCATAGCCAAAACTAAAAAATATGCCCGCCCCAAACCCTATGCTCTGAATCATCATTCTGGGAATGTGACGTGTGTGGCCATCCCTAACCCGTTGCCTCAATTGCGCACCCCGCTCAGGTTGAGAGAGAGCGCTGCGCATTTGAGGCAACAAAAAAAGTCCCTGATTATAGTGACTCAGTGACCCATGACCCAGAGAAAAAAAATACCCCCAGAGGTCTTAGTTTTTTTTTGTTTTTTTTGGGGGGATGAGTTTTTTTTTTTTGGGCAATTTAGTGGTTTTAAAATTTGGAATGTACTCTGGACTTGGTACATTGTGGTCAAATTATGGAAAATTTAAATGAAAAGGGGAAATTTAGTACTGCATGGAAGTGTGATACTCCCTGAAGCAGTTTTTAATGCAGAGGCCCGGATGATCGGGACAAGTGTCACATTGAGTGGTGGTGTCCTTCCTGTTACACACTCTGCATTTTTTCTGGGATTGTCCCTTCTTTCCAGTGTGGGGGACTTCACCTGGAAAGTGTTGGCCTAGGACGATCCTGGCACCTATAACTCCAGTTCCTTGGGAAGTCCAGCCTGCTCTTTCCTGGTCGCCAAAGATCAGGACCTTTTAGGACTTCTTCTTGGAACTGGAGGAATGTCCCTGTGTTGCCAGCGTACTGGGACAGTACAAAAGCGTTGTACATGACAACCTGTACCAAGTAGACCGCAACTTTTTTGTACGCGTGTTTTCCGCATGGCCATGTATGGCTTGAGGACTTGATCAGAAAGATCAACTCCCCCCATATACCCATTGTAGTCCAGAATACAATCAGGCTTGAGGAGCGTTGTTGTGGTACCTCGCGCAGGGACAGGTGAGCTGCCGTTACCATGAATAGTGGTCAGCATAAGGACATCCCTCTTATCCTTATACCTGACCAGCAACAGGTTTTCATGGGTAAGGGCACGGAACTCACCCTTGGGCATAGGTATCTGCAGAAAATTTAGAGGGAGGCCTCTCTGGTTTTTACGCCCGGTCCCACAAGCGGACGTGGATCTGGCGGCAAGGGATGTGAACAGAGGGATGCTGGTATAAAAGTTGTCCACGTACACATGGTAACCCTTATCCAGCAAAGGGTGCACAAGCTCCCAAACGATTTTCCCGCTAACACCCAGAGTGGGGGAACAATCTGGGGGTTCACTACGGGAATCTCGTCCCTCATACACTCTAAACTTGAGAGTGTACCCGGAGGTACTCTCACAAAGTTTATAGAGCTTCACGCCATACCGCGCCCGCTTCGAGGGAATATACTGGCGGAAGATGAGTCTCCCCTTAAAACTGATAAGAGACTCATCAACCGAGAGCTCCCTGAGGGGTACATAGGCCTCCAAAAATTTGGCCCCAAAGTGATCGATGACCGGCCTCACTTTGTAAAGCCGGCCGGTGGGATCACCTCGTGGTGGACATGCCTCATTATCTGCATAATGGAGGAATTTCCGAATGGCTCCGAACCGCCTCCGTGTCATGGCCATACTGTAAAGCGGGGTCTGGTAGAAGATGTCCCCGCTCCAGTACTGTCTGACACTTGGTTTTTTGACCAGGCCCATATGCAGCAAGAGGCCCTAAAATGTCCTCATCTCTGCTGCATCAATGGCGTACCATTCATTGGGCCTGGCCAAAACAGAATCAGGGTGGTGGGCAATGAACTGCCTGGCGTACAGATTCGTCTGCTCCACCATGTGATTGACAACTGTCACTGAAAAAATAACTGAAATAGTCAATTTCAGTAAATCCAGAATTGTCAATCCGGATTCCGGAGTCGCCAACAAACTCCGGAACGCGTGGCTGATAAGCCCCTGGGGGTCTCCAGACAGGTTCACCTGAAGGGGGGTGAACCTAAACTTGTCTGGGGGGTCGAACTCTTAGTACGAGCATCATCACCACTCCCACAAGTGCCAGCCACTGGGCCACTATCATGGGGGGTGCGTGGCCTCGCCTGGCAGCGTCTCCGCCGCCGTATAGGTGACTCATCATCAGTACTAGATGATGAGGAGGACGATGAAGAACACAGGAATGTAGGATCTTCATCGTCCTCACTGACAGATTCGGAGGCAAGAAAAGCGTATGCCTCCGCTGCTGAAAATGCCTGGTGAGCCATCGCCTTTTTTCTACGGTGGGGGGGTTGGTGGCGGGGGTGGTGGGTGTGTGTGTGTGTGGTGGGGGGTGAGTATGTAGTGTGTGTGATTGGTGTAACTGTAACTGTATGTGGGGAAAGAGCTGCGGCCAAAAAAAAATAAAAATGGGGGGCCAAATGCAGCGCCCTGAATCCCTGATAGGGCCCGGGTCACACTAAAAAAATTGTGGTGGCCCCTTTAGGTCTTATTAGGGGGTCATGGGGGGAAACATTTTTGAACTTTTTTTTACACTTTTTTTTTTACTTTACTGGTTAACCCTACCTGTCCCTGGGGCTGTACTCTCTCCCTGCTCTAAGGGGGGTCTTCCTCTGTGAGGGGGGTCCCTGGCTCCTACACCCCTGATCACCTTGTATCTCCGGGTCAGCAGATCACACGTGACCCGCATCACCGGAATAGCCGAAAATCGTGTGAATTCACTTGCGATTTTCAGTGATCGCCTACATGGGCATTGGCACGGGGTGCCTGTTGATCGATATCAGCAGTCACCCCGGTCCCCGCCCGGCGCGCAGCAGGGACCGAAATTCCCATGGCCATACAGGTACGCCCTTGGTCCTTAAGTACCAGGGAGCAAGGCGTACCTGTACGCCCTTGGTCCTTTAAGGGGTTAATGATCGGTAAGGCTAGGTTCACACTGCCAAATCTCCAGCCGAAAAATTTCCATCTTGAGATTCCGAGTGCGGCCAGTGCGAATCAGTCAGCGCTAGGACCGTGCGGACATTGCAGTCCCCAATAGACTGCAGTGTGTTCCGTGAGTATATCCGCCTGAAGAATAAGCAACACAATCAGGTGGATGGTGGATTTTTTGAAGCGGATTTTCCGTTCGGAATTTTTGAAGCAGAATTTACTAGCATTCACTAGCATGTACGTTTTAGTAAGCAGAATTTCTGCCTGCAATTTCAAAACAGAATTGCAGGCAGAAATTCCGTAGTCTGAACCTAGCCTAAAGGTCAACACTAAAAAGTTCTGTCAGCAGTTTTGTGGTAGTAACACAGCTGACAGACCTGTGTTCTAATTCATGCTATTTGTATGATTGAGAAAACACCATTTAAAGTCCAGGGCACAGCTGCTAAACAGTCGGAGAGGCAGGCTCTCTTACCGAGCTCTCTGTAATGGGAGCGTCCCAGTCCTGCCTCTCAGTTGCTGAGTTTCAGAGCTATACTCACTATTCTGCTAGTGTGGGGGAGGTTCATCAAACCTGTGTAGAGGAACAGTGGTACAGTTGCCCATACCAACCATTAAGATTGCACCTTTAATTTTCAGAGGCTTGTGAAAAATGAAAGAAGCAATCTGATTGGTTGCTATGGGCAACTGCACCACTCTTCCTCTGCACGTGTTGATAAATCTCCCCCACTCTGTACATTACATTACTTCTTCGATACTGATCCTGAGTAATAGTGGCTCTATGATGTTAAGGTCAGGAAAAGATGTTACTGATGTGGCAGGGGATGTTGCCTTGGGAGGGGGCCCAGGATCATCAGCTGCACTACCTGCCTGTAGCAGTAGGTTAGTGCGGTGACACTGATGACAATTTTTTCTTTAAAGGGTTGAATGAACAATGTCCATGCTTCCCTGCCGATGTGTCAAGCCTTGTGGAGGCTCCGTAAAAGAGTGCCAATCACCGTGATCAGCAGCCTGTGTTATAGGGCCCATACTAACATAGGGGATCAAGAAAACAACAACATGTTTGTTCATCTGAGTGAATCTCTGGATTGATGACCACTTGAATAATATTAGGAGATTATCATAAAGGGGTTATCCCAAAATATTGCAACGGCGGCCATCACTCCAGTCATTCTTTGTGATGCTCCCTAACATTGTCAAGTTCAGGGCATCTGCACTGGGAATGATCCCAGCATGTGAAGTGAATGCATATACCTAAAGTGTTTTGTATACTTTTTTTTTTTTTCTTATTACGATTATTATTTTTAGAATTATATAATTTATGTTTTGTAGGAAAATGTATTGTATAAAATACTGCCTGTGTGAATTCATCCCAAGTGGTCATAACAGTTGTATTTCATTGTTTTACAAGTGGTGATATGAATCTATAATTGACTGTCGGGCGCATTGAGCCCTTACTAGTTCTTTTAGGCTTTGTTCCCTCATTTACATTTGTGAACTACAGTCAAACACACAGTTAGAAAAATGCATGTGTTTTTTTTTTGTGTGTGAATATGAGAAGCAACTAGCAAAATGGTTTTACAACAGTCTCTCTTCGTCATAAGCAACTAAATGAAGCCTGGAAATGCTGATCACATTGTAGAGCCCAGACAGACAATTTAGGTTGTTATTATGTAAATAAATAAATGCAACAGAAATACAAATGTGTTGCCTTTATGGCTTTATATTAAAAGCAATAATACATCCATCTGGGACAGGTATGGATCTGGCAGCTGGCAGAAATGTGGCAGCCCTGTACTGATTCCAGATGGAAGTACTATTGCTACTATAGGAATCACTGTTGCTGGAGTTTCAAGCTTCATTGTTTAGATTTTGGCTGTGGCTGCGCGGCATCAATGCACAGTGATGGCTCCAAAAGGATGAGAGCTATTTCACACTTGTATGTTTTTGTCTTAGAAACATGAATGTTAAAACATTGCCATATAAAAAATAAAAATAAATATATATATTGTCACGATGCCGGCTGGCAGGTAGTGGATCCTCTGTGCCAGAGAGGGATAGCGAGGACCGTGCTAGTGGACCGGTTCTAAGACACTACTGGTTTTCACCAGAGCCCGCCGCAAAGCGGGATGGTCTTGCTGCGGCGGTAGTGACCAGGTCGTATCCACTAGCAACGGCTCACCTCTCTGGCTGCTGAAGATACTGAAGATAGGCGAGGTACAAGGGAGTAGGCAGAAGCAAAGTCGGACGTAGCAGAAGGTCGGGGGCAGGCGGCAAGGTTCGTAGTCAGGGGAGATAGCAAAGTTCTGGTACACAGGGTATAAACACACAAAAACGCTTTCACTAGGCTCTAGGGCAACAAGATCCGGCAAGGGAGTGCAAGGGAGGAGACTAGATATAAGGAGGGAACAGGTGGGAACCAATTAAGCTAATTGGGCCAGGCACCAATCATTGGTGCACTGGCCCTTTAAGTCTCAGGGAGCTGGCGCGCGCGCGCCCTAGAGAGCGGAGCCGCGCGCGCCAGCACATGACCGCAGGAGACGGGAACGGGTAAGTGACCTGGGATGCGATTCGCGAGCGGGCGCGTCCCGCTGTGCGAATCGCATCCCCAACGGCCATGAGAGAGCAGCGCTCCCGGTCAGCGGGACTGACCGGGGAGCTGCAGGGAAAGAGGCGCCGTGAGCGCTCCGGGGAGGAGCGGGGACCCGGAGCGCTAGGCGTAACAGTACCCCCCCCCTTAGGTCTCCCCTTCTCTTTATCGGGTAACTGCCTCCCCTGGGATGAGGACACCGGGAAAGGATGGAGGGATTCCTCAACGGCAGGCAGAACCGCAGGAGTAGGAATGGGGAGAGAGGGCAGAGGGCGGGACCTGGCACGGGGCAGTGTGACACCAGGAGGAGGGCCATGAGGGGACACAGAAGCTTGCCTGATGGAACTGGGAGGGGGGGAGGGGCATTTCCTGTGGCAGGCAGAGTCCTTAATGACCTTAGGGGGACCAGATACAGGAGGAACCACAGAGTTACGGCAAGGGTTACTGGGAACCGGTTTTAGACAGTTCTTGGAACAAGAGGACCCCCAACTCTTGATCTCCCCAGTGGACCAATCCAGGGTTGGGGAATGAAGTTGAAGCCAGGGAAGTCCAAGGAGAATTTCCGAGGTGCAATTGGGGAGGACCAAAAGTTCAATCCTCTCGTGGTGAGATCCGATGCTCATAAGAAGGGGCTCCGTGCGGAAACGTATGGTACAGTCCAACCTGGCTCCGTTGACCGCGGAGATGCGGAGTGGCTTGACAAGACGGGTCACCGGAATATGGAATTTATTCACAAAGGACTCCCGAATAAAATTTCCAGAAGCTCCAGAGTCCAGACAGGCCACGGCTGAGAGGGGAGAGCTGGCTGAAGTGGAAATCCGAACAGGTACCGTGAGACGTGGAGAAGCCGACTTGGCATCAAGAGACGCCACACCCACGAGAGCTGAGTGTGAGCGTGCGTTTCCCAGACGTGGAGGACGGATTGGGCAATCCACCAGAAAATGTTCAGTACTGGCACAGTACAAACAAAGATTCTCTTCCTTACGGCGATTCCTCTCTTCCAGGGTCAGGCGAGACCGATCCACTTGCATGGCCTCCTCGGCGGGAGGCCTAGGCGCAGATTGCAGTGGAGACTGTGGGAGAGGTGGCCAGAGATCTAAGTCTTTTTCCTGGCGGAGCTCTTGATGCCTCTCAGAAAAACGCATGTCAATGCGAGTGGCTAGATGAATGAGTTCATGCAGGCTAGCAGGAGTCTCTCGTGCGGCCAGAACATCTTTAATGTTGCTGGATAGGCCTTTTTTAAAGGTCGCGCAGAGAGCCTCATTATTCCAGGAAAGTTCAGAAGCAAGAGTACGGAATTGTATGGCGTACTCGCCAACGGAGGAATTACCCTGGACCAGGTTCAGCAGGGCAGTCTCAGCAGAAGAGGCTCGGGCAGGTTCCTCAAAGACACTTCGAATTTCCGAGAAGAAGGAGTGTACAGAGGCAGTGACGGGGTCATCACGGTCCCAGAGCGGTGTGGCCCATGACAGGGCTTTTCCAGACAGAAGGCTGACTACGAAAGCCACCTTAGACCTTTCAGTAGGAAACTGATCCGACATCATCTCCAGATGCAGGGAACATTGGGAAAGAAAGCCACGGCAAAACTTAGAGTCCCCATTAAATTTGTCCGGCAAAGACAGGCGGAGGCTAGGAGTGGCCACTCGCTGCGGAAGAGGTGCAGGAGCTGGCGGAGGAGATGGTTGCTGCTGCTGTAGCTGAGACTGAATCTGCTGTAGCTGCGACTGGAGTTGCTGAGTCATGGTGGTCAAGTACGACAGCTGGTGATCTTGTTGGGCAATCTGTCGGGCTTGCTGGGCGACCAGTGTGGGGAGGTCGGCGACAACAGGCAGAGGAACTTCAGCGGGATCCATGGCCGGATCTACTGTCACGATGCCGGCTGGCAGGTAGTGGATCCTCTGTGCCAGAGAGGGATAGCGAGGACCGTGCTAGTGGACCGGTTCTAAGACACTACTGGTTTTCACCAGAGCCCGCCGCAAAGCGGGATGGTCTTGCTGCGGCGGTAGTGACCAGGTCGTATCCACTAGCAACGGCTCACCTCTCTGGCTGCTGAAGATACTGAAGATAGGCGAGGTACAAGGGAGTAGGCAGAAGCAAAGTCGGACGTAGCAGAAGGTCGGGGGCAGGCGGCAAGGTTCGTAGTCAGGGGAGATAGCAAAGTTCTGGTACACAGGGTATAAACACACAAAAACGCTTTCACTAGGCTCTAGGGCAACAAGATCCGGCAAGGGAGTGCAAGGGAGGAGACTAGATATAAGGAGGGAACAGGTGGGAACCAATTAAGCTAATTGGGCCAGGCACCAATCATTGGTGCACTGGCCCTTTAAGTCTCAGGGAGCTGGCGCGCGCGCGCCCTAGAGAGCGGAGCCGCGCGCGCCAGCACATGACCGCAGGAGACGGGAACGGGTAAGTGACCTGGGATGCGATTCGCGAGCGGGCGCGTCCCGCTGTGCGAATCGCATCCCCAACGGCCATGAGAGAGCAGCGCTCCCGGTCAGCGGGACTGACCGGGGAGCTGCAGGGAAAGAGGCGCCGTGAGCGCTCCGGGGAGGAGCGGGGACCCGGAGCGCTAGGCGTAACATATATATATATATAATATATATACCGTATATACTCGAGTATAAGCCGAGTTTTTCAGCACGATTTTTCGTGCTGAAAACACCCCCCTCGGCTTATACTCGAGTGAACTCTCCACCCGCAGTGGTCTTCAACCTGCGGACCTCCAGAGGTTTCTAAAACTACAACTCCCAGCAAGCCCGGGCAGCCATCGGCTGTCCGGGCTTGCTGGGAGTTGTAGTTTTGAAACCTCCGGAGGTCCGCAGGTTGAAGACCACTGCGGTCTTCGACATCATCCAGCCCCCTCTCACCCCCTTTAGTTCTGTACAGTACTCGCCTCTGCTCGGTGCTGGTCCGGTGCTGCAGGACTGTCCGGTGAGGAGGTGGTCCGGTGGGATAGTGGTTCCGGGCTGCTATCTTCACCGGGGGCGCCTCTTCTAAGCGCTTCGGGCCCGGCCCCAAGAGGATGATGAAGGGGGGGTGTGGGATGATTACAAGGGGATGATGAAGGGGGGTGGGGATGATGACAAGGGGATGATGAAGGGGGTGGGGATGATGACAAGGGGATGATGAAGGGGGGGTGTGGGATGATTACAAGGGGATGATGAAGGGGGGTGTGGATGATGGCAAGGGGATGATGAAGGGGGGGTGTGGGATGATGACAAGGGGATGATGACAGGTGATGATGATGAGGGTCTGGATGATGACAGGCAGTGATGATGATGAGGATGTTAATGACGGGGGTCTGGATGATGACAGGGGGGGGATGATGTATTTCCCACCCTAGGCTTATACTCTAGTCAATAACTTTTCCTGGGATTTTGGGTTGAAATTAGGGGCCTCGGCTTATACTCAGGTCGGCTTATACTCGAGTATATACGGTGTATGTGTATGTATATGTATATATATATATATATAAAAATATGTGTGTGTGTATGTAATAAAGGGTTCTCTGTATTTAATAGAACAATTACTATTTTTTTCAAAAATGGTTAACACTATTGTTTAAAGCCAAACTTTGTGTTTAATAAAAAGATTGCAGTTATTGCAGCCATGTCTTTTACCACACAATTCCAAATTGCAGTTTGTATTTGCAGAACTTGGAAGGGGCTTTAGAACTAAATTATTATTGTGTTACTCACTGCAGATGAAAGAATATTAAGGAGTGAACATGAGATCATGAGGAGTGAAAAGAAGAGAGAGATTAGATCAGTCTTGTTTTTTATAACACTAGCAGAGTACCCGGCGTTTCCCGGTTTTTCCTTCCTAATCCTTGTTGGGGAGGAAAATAAACAGAGGAGGAAGCTGTTGACTTCATATCCCGTCCTCATATATTGTTGTCATATCCCGTCCTCCTACCCCGTCCTCCTACCCCGTCCTACCCCGTCCTCCTACCCTGTCCTCCTATCCCGTCATCCTATCCTGACCTCCTATCCAGTCCATTTATCTCAACCTCCTATCCCGACCCATAATATGTGTACCAGGTATTGAAATATCTCCAGCCGTATGGAAGTTATGTGGGAACATACATTTCCCATTGATTTGCATGGGACTTAAAAAAATTAATAAAAATCACGACCCTCACATATGGGGGTAGTTAAGGGTTAAATTAACTATCCTATATTTTAAGTGGACATATAAGTAACATGTGACCAAGTTTTATCAAAATATCTCCAGCCGTTTGGAAGTTATGCAGTAACATATATTTCCCATAGACTTGAATGGGACTTTAAACATAAACCCCGCCCCTGGCAAATGGGGGGGGGGGGGGGGAGTAAGGGTTAAATTACCTATCCTATGTTTGTTGTTGACATATAAGTTACATGTGTGCCAAGTTTCATGTTAATATCTTTAGCCGTTTGGATGTGATGCTGGAACATAATACACATACATGCATACACACATTAAGGGACATGTATCAAAGATTTTACCCCTGTTTTGTGTGTATTTTTTTGCACAAAATTTTGCACAAGCCCCTTTTTTGCAAATTTTTTTTTGCGCACGTTTTGGTAGAGCATGTCCTCCAGATGTGGCCAAATCGGGGTACCTTGGAGTGATATCTATAGTACGCATGGATTTATTAACTGCGTACTTTTCCTTTACACCAAAAATGTTGCCGCAAGAGCTGGGTTTTTTTGCGCAAATATAAGCCATCTTGGACTTAACGTAGCAAGATGCTCTAAATCATCGATTCTATTTTCCAAAGAGTGGATTGAGGAGTTTACTATATTTACCCACAATTTATGAAGCTCATTGCGCTTGATTGATAAATTTAGCGCTTCTGCACATAATTTAGAATTCGGGAAAGGGGGTAAACTGCTTCTACCATACACAAATAATGATACATGTCCCCCATTGAGTTTTTATATATATATATATATATATATATATATATATATATATATATATATATATATATAATTATAAAACAAAGAATACTGTTTTACTGTGATTAGGGATCACTGATATGTGCCATATCTTCATCTGACTATATCACTTAAGGAGATGTGGCACATGTTCTGAACACTGATGAAACAAAGGCAAATACCTCAAGTGACTGGGAGACATGGTATCACTCAGATTACTATTAGGGGTTAATCAGCACTTCATCTTTTTTGCACAATGTATGCTGGGAGTTGTAGTTTTGCAACAGCTGGAGGTGCACTGGTTGGGAAACATTGGTCTAGAGTATTGTAAAAGTGTAGAGCAAACTCGTTAGTTCATTGTATTCATGAGAGGAGCGCCCTCCCACTTCCTCCTGCTATTGTCAGCAATGACTGGTGGGCCGTCGTACATCATTGTATGCAACATGAGCAGCAGAATGTGTAGACCAGGGAATGTACAACGAAAGTTACAGGGAAATCCGCTGTTGTTTGACGCGCCATTGATATTTTCCTTGTGGCGTAGTCGCTAGATATTATTGTGGAACTGAAGTGACTGCAAAATGATCAACTTAAAGGGTTAGAAAAGACTTGGGCGTGCAGTGATTTCAGAGTGAAAGAATGCCAGGAAGTTGTTGACCTCACAATTCTATCAGCAGAAGTTTCCCATGTGGAAATGTTCTAACTGCGGGGGAATCTGGCAGAATCTCCCATCTCTGCATCTCGCCTATTAAAAACTATATGACTTATTAAAATTCCAAGAAAATGCTTCTCCCTCATAAGAACATTGCCTCATCTATTGTAAGGACATAGTGTGATATAGCCTCAATCTCTGGCTGAAGAGTACTTGCCATAAGGCAGCTGTGTGTATATTCAGGACCCATTGGTCGGTAGTACAGGCAGCTTCCTGTGCCTGATAAGGTTGTGGTTGACATTCTGGAGAAGATTTGTCACTGCCTGCGAATTTAGCAATCGCTGAATCCAAATCTCAAGCAGTGGTGATCAGATTGTTTTGTCTGGAAAAAGTCTATTTTCCCCATTTTTGTTGTGCCCGTGATTTCTTTTTTATGAAGCTGTAGGATTTTGTACAGGTTGTTACAGTAACTATCGTTATTTCACAGGTCAAAGTAAATGCTTATGTTTTTATATAAATGTTCTGAGCAGAAGGTCTATATTACTTTTAATTTTTAAGATTCTATAGGAAAGATTTATCAAAACCTGTGCAGAGGAATGGTTGGCCCATAGCAACCAATCAGATTGCTTCTTTAACTGTTAAAAAGGTATCTAATACATAAAAGAAGCCATCTGATTGACTTTTCCTCTGCTCAGGTTATGATAAATTCCACCAATATGTCTTTGCAATCTGTTTGAAAAAATTAATCTGTTTGTGAATATTTGATAAGTTGTCCAGAATAAAGACAGTTAGGATGACAACCCTAATCGACCATTTATGCGTGACATTCAGATTCAGAGACTCGTACTGTTACTTTTCTTATCTCTAGTTCTGACATTTGCAATAAAGGCAATAGTTGCCATTTACTTAGTTGGTACTATTCAGTAGCTTGCACTGTGTTGGTGGAATTCAGCACACACTACACTCATTTGATGGTCACACTGCAGAAATCCACACTGGCAGTACCAGGATTACTGCATGAGAGACAGGTGAGTAGCGGCGCCTCAGACTGCAGGTTTGGCTGCCTAAAGCGATGACTGTGCACGCTCAGCTGTGAAAGTCCAGCAGCTCTACTTCATATATCATAAAAGATGTTGCAGCACTCGTCCCAATCTGTATCGGCTTTATTTACAGGTTTAGGAAGCAGGCAACAATTGTTTTGCTATAACAATAGCTTTTTCACAGGCCAATCACATGACAAAAGCCCACCCTTAAATACATCTAGATACAAAATAACTTTATTGATACAATACAAAAAGAACATGTCTATTAAAAATATCTTCACAACATCAATCATTACTACATGGCTATGGAGTAAAGTCAATATCTGAAGTACAATGCACAACATTGACATTATAGGAGACTATCCAAAGCTTTGCGCTCATTGGTAGTAAATGGTTTTGTATGAGGTCTGGTACCTACTGTAATAGCAAGTGTACAGCCACATTCCACTGACCTTAGAATATAATCTTATGGTTTTAGCATCCATATCAGTGTGTGACAACAGCTCCTCCTAGTCTTCTCCTGAAGTGCGTCCCTTAAAGGGGTGTCCAAGAATAGAAAAACAGAGTTAAGTTTACAAAACCAGCACCATTTCTGTCCTCTGGTTATGTGTGGTATTACAACTTGGCTACATTCAATTCAATGGAACTGAGCTGCAATAACACACATAAGAGGACAGATATAATTTTTTTTTTTTTTTTTTAAAGAAATCTGCTCTATTTTTCTAATCCTGGATAACCCTTTAAAGTAAATCTGTCAGGAGCGACACCCGCATTAACCTGCTGGTACTGTCTGTTAGTACAGTGATGCTGATCAAAATGGTGGTTACTTTATTTTTGTAGGTGCCACAGGTTCTTAAAATATTGTAAGTGTACCTGTCATAAGCAAAAACTTTTTGTATAATGTAGAAAATAACCTTATATGTATATTTGTAATAAACATTGGTTAAAGATTGTGTATATTTTTGTCCCTGCAGCTATTGCCTGTGTGTCTCCATGAGGAGACCAAATACAGGAAGTGAGGGTGGACAAGCTGGGCTCTGTACACTGAGGCTCTGTTACATGCCCCCAGCTCACACAGCAGTTAGATTGACAAGCCAGCAGCCTACACAGAGCCCTGCTTGTCCATCCACACTTGGTCTCCTCACAGAGGCACACAGGCAGTAGCTGCAGGAACAGCATTTTTTCACCCAAAATATACACATTTTTAAACTAATGTATATTACAAATATACATATAATGGTATTATCTAGATTATATAAAAAGTTTTTGCTTACGACAGGTACACTTTAAACAAAAAACTAATATTAAAGGGGTATTCCACCCCTAGACATCTTATCCCCTATCCAAAGGATAGGGGATAAGATGTCAGATCGCCGCGGTCCCACTGCTGGGGACCCCCGGGATCCCCGCTGCGGCACCGCGCTGTCATTATAGCACAGAGCAAGTTCGCTCTGTGCGTAATGACGGGCGATACGGGGGACAGAGCAGCGTGACGTCATGGCGCCGCCCCTCGTGACATCACGGCCCGTCCCCTTAATGCAAGTCTATGGGAGGGGGCGTGACGACCGCCACGCCCTCTCCCATAGACTTGTATTGAAAGGGGCGGGCCGTGACATCACGAGGGGCGGAGCCGTGACGTAACGATGCTCCGGCCCCTGTACCGCCCATCATTACGTGCAGAGCGAACTCGCGGCGATCTGACATCTTATCCCCTAGAGGGCGGAATACCCCTTTAAATGAGGATCTTGGTGCTCTACAGTCCCTTACTCACACGCCCTAGTGACTATTCATATGTTTAGCTGCTACATGCTGAGTGCGCAGTAATGGTCTGATGTTCTATTCAGGGCTGGAGATTAGAGATCGACCGATATCGATTTAAAAAAAAATTTTTTTTAGGGTCGATACCGATAATCTTTCACTTTTCAGGCCGGTAGCCGATAACTTATACCGATATTCCGTTATCGGCTATTTCAACACACCCCCCCCCCCCCCCCCCCCGGCGGGGCAGAAGCCGTTGCAGATCAATGATTTAAAGTGGGCGCTTTAAATCAATGAACTGCATCGGCTTTTGCCGGGCCAGAGACCGCCGCCCGCTTCTCTCCCCCTGCCTGTCTTGGGGTCCTGAGTCTAACCACCTCAGTTGCCCCATCGCCTCCCCCCCCCCCCCCATCATCCTCTGCCAAACATACTGCCGCCCCATCACCCCCCCCCATCCTCGGTGTTATAATTACCTGTTCCTGGGGTCCGCGCTACCTCTGGCTCCGTCGGCGTCCTGCTCTGTCACTGTGTGCACTGACGGTGACGTCGCGTTGGGGACGTCACTCGTCATTGCACAGCAACAGCGCAGGCGCCAGAAGTATCACAGACCCCGGGAACAGGTAATTATAACACTGGGATGGGGGGAGGCGATGGGGCGGTGGCGGTATGTGGGCAGAGGATGGGGGGGAGGCGATGGGGAAGCGGTGGCGGCGGTTTGTGGCCAGAGGATGGGGGGAGGCAATGGGGTGGCGGCAGGATGGAGGGAGGCAATGGGGCGGCGGCAGGATGGGGGGAGGCAATGGGGCAGCGGCGGCGACGGTCGTCTCTGGCCGGGGCGCGGGGCATTATCGGCATATCGGCAAGGTAATTGCGATACCGATAATGTCCAAAACCGTGATTATCGTCCGATAATATCGGCCAAACCGATAATCGGTCAATCCCTACTGGAGATCTTAGACCACGTGGGATCTTAGCATACATGCAGAAAACATCAATATTTATTAGTGGCGTGAGTAAGGAATCAGATGGGCAGAAGAACCAGTGCACCTAAGGGCTAGGGAAAACACAAAGTGCATCAAGAACCTCATTGACATATATAGATTTATAATGATATCTCAGAAATGGCGGCATCAAGAAGGATTTTGATCAGCATCACCCACACTATTAGCAAAGTAGTTTGGCTGATGATGCTTACACATGGCATTTAACCCCTTGAACACAACAATTTTTCATTTTTGCATTTTTGTTGTTCCTCCTCGCCATTTAATAGCCATAAGTCTTAAAATTTTTCACCTACGGGCTTGTTTTATGCAGGACCAATTGTACTTTGTAGCGACATCACTCATTTTAACACAAAATGTATGGTCAGTAAATAAAAACAAAAAACATTTTTTTACTTACTTTAACCCATCCAGAACGCAGGGCATACAGGCACACCCTTGTGTCCAGATATTTAAGGACTGAGTGGGGAACCTGTACGCCCTGGTCCTGTTAACAGGGTTTAAACCGTTCTCATGAGCGGAGAACGCTTTAAACCCGGTGGATCACAGTTGCTACGCGCATCCAGGACCCATGGTTAATGCCAGGCGCTGCCAATCGGGCAGAAGCTTGGCATTAATCCTGTAGACGCCGCGATCAAAGTTGATTGCGGCGTTTAAAATGCGGGTTAACCGGTGTTGGTAGCATAGTGGAATTGATCGGGACATGCAATGTTGCAGCGGATGTCCTGATCAGCTGAGTGAACAGTGGGAGGGCCCTTACCTGGCTTCTCGCTGTCCGATCGGTCTTCTGCTGCTCCCAGCCATGCAGGTTGGGGCAGCAGAGCACCGATAACGCTGTTCAATGCTATGCTATGGCATAGCATTGATCAGTATATGCAATCAAAAGTTTGCATTAATAGCCCCCTATGGGGACTAAAAAAATAAATAAATAATAAGTGAAATAACCCCTTCCCTAATGAAAGTTTGAAACACCCCCCCCTCTTTTCCCATTTTTTAAATTAAAATAATTTTAAAATAATTTATAAAAATAATCATATGTTGTACCGCTGCGTGCATAAATGTCCGAACTATTAAAATTTAAGGTTAGTTAAACAGCACGTGGAAAGAAATACCAAGGTCCAAAATTGTACATTTTTGGTTACTTTATATATCATGAAAAATGAATTAACCCCTTAAGGACTGAGCCCTTTTTCACCTTAAGGACTCGGCCATTTTTTGCAAATCTGACCACTGTCACTTTAAACATTAATAACTCTGGAATACTTTTAGTTATGATTCTGATTCCGAGTTTGTTTTTTCGTGACATATTCTACTTTAACATAGTGGTAAAATTTTATGGTAACTTGCATCCTTTCTTGGTGAAAGATCCCCAAATTTGATGAAAAATTTGAAAATTTTGCATTTTTCTAACTTTGAAGCTCTCTGCTTGTAAGGAAAATGGAGATTCCAAATATTTTTTTTTTTATTCACATATACAATATGTCTACTTTGTGTGCATCATAAAATTTACGTGTTTTTACTTTTGGAAGACACCAGAGGGCTTCAAAGTTCAGCAGCAATTTTCCAATTTTTCACAAAATTTTGAAACTCGTTTTTTTTTCAGGGACCAGTTCAGGTTTGAAGTGGATTTGAAGGGTCTTCATATTAGAAATACCCCATAAATTACCCCATTATAAAAACTGCACCCCCCAAAGTATTCAAAATGACATTCAGTCAGCGTTTTAACCCTTTAGGGGTTTCACAGGAATAGCAGCAAAGTAAAGGAGAAAATTCACAATCTTCATTTTTTACACTCGCATGTTCTTGTAGACCCAATTTTTGAATTTTTGCAAGGGGTAAAAAGGAGAAAATTTTTACTAGTATTTGAAACCCAATTTCTCTCGAGTAAGCACATACCTCATATGTTTATGTTAATTG
This sequence comes from Hyla sarda, assembly GCF_029499605.1. Taxonomy (NCBI): domain Eukaryota; kingdom Metazoa; phylum Chordata; class Amphibia; order Anura; family Hylidae; genus Hyla; species Hyla sarda. Next base: position 111,724,266 of record NC_079193.1, on the reverse strand, counting down.
TTCGGCGGGCGCAGTAGAGGGCTCAGAAGGGAAGGAGCGACAAATGGTTTTTGGGGGGCATGTCACCTTTAGGAAGCCCCTATGGTGCCAGAACAGCAAAAAACCCCACATGGCATACCATTTTGGAAACTAGACCCCTCGGGGAACGTAACAAGGGGTAAAGTAAACCTTAATACCCCACAGGTGATTCACGACTTTTGCATATGTAAAAAAAAAAAACAATTTTTTTTACCTAAAATGCTTGGTTTCCCAAAAAATTTACATTTTTACAAAGGGTTAAAGCAGAAAATACCCCCCAAAATTTGAAGCCCAATTTCTCCCGATTCAGAAAACACCCCATATGGGGTGAAAAGTGCTCTGCTGGCGCACTACAGGTCTCAGAAGAGAAGGAGTCACATTTGGCTTTTTGAAAGCAAATTTTGCTCTATGGTGCCAGAACAGCAAAAAAAAAAAAAAAAAACACATGGCATACTATTTTGGAAACTAGACCCCTCGGGGAACGTAACAAGGGGTTAAGTGAACCTTAATACCCCACAGCGGAGACCTTGTCAATAATGGTGAGCTTCAACAGTCATGCTGATGACTGTCATTAATCCTATAGATGCCGTGATCAATGCATTGATCATGCCCTCTATAGCCAAAATGGAGGTGATAGTGGGTTCGGGTGGGCTGTTCAGATCCAATAAGCGTAAATGAGTGCAGAATGGCCTATCTTCTTGTGCAACCTGCAGAGCCAGGCTGTACAAGAAGATCGCCTATAGTATTGATCAGTACTATATTACATATTACTGAACAGTACATAGCATTAAAATGATTGCTATTAAAAGTACCCTATAGGGACGTAAAGTGTAAAAAATAAATAAAAGTTTTTAGAAATATATAAAAGCCCCCCACAAATAAAAATATTACATCACCCTCCTTTTCCCATGAAAAAAAAGTTAATCTTTTAGTTTTTTTAAACGCAAAAAACAACTTACCGTATATACTCGAGTATAAGCCGACCCGAGTATAAGCCGAGACCCCTAATTTCAACCCAAAATCCCAGGAAAAGTTATTGACTCGAGTATAAGCCTAGGGTGGGAAATACATCATCCCCCCCCTGTCATCATCCAGACCCGTCATTAACATCCTCATTATCATCACCGCCTGTCATCATCCAGACCCTCATCATCATCACCTGTCATCATCCCCACCCCCCTTCATCATCCCCTTGTAATCATCCCACACCCCACACCCTTCATCATCCCCTTGTCATCATCCCCACCCCCCTTCATCATCCCACACCCCCCCTTCATCATCCTCTTGTCATCATCCCACACCCCCCCTTCATCATCCTCTTGTCATCATCCGCCCTCAGTGGTCTTCAACCTGCGGACCTCCAGAGGTTTCAAAACTACAACTCCCAGCAAGCTCGGGCAGCCATCGGCTGTCCGGGCTTGCTGGGAGTTGTAGTTTTGAAACCTCCGGAGGTCCGCAGGTTGAAGACCACTACGGCCTTCGACATCATCCAGCCTCCTCTCACCCCCCTTTAGTTCTGTACAGTACTCGCCTCCGCTCGGCGCTGGTCCGGTGCTGCAGGGCTGCCGGTGAGTAGGTCGTCCGGTGGGATAGTGGTTCCGGGCTGCTATCTTCACCGGGGGCGCCTCTTCTCCGCGCTTCGGGCCCAGAATAGAGGCGTTGCCTTGACAATGACGCAGAAGTACGTTGGCAATGAATGTACCTCTGCGTCGTTGTCAAGGCAACGTGACTATTCTGGGGCCGGGCCTGAAGCGCTTAGAAGAGGCGCCCCCGGTGAAGATAGCAGCCCGGAACCACTATCCCACCGGACGACCTCCTCTCCGGACAGTCCTGCAGCACCGGACCAGCGCCAAGCGGAGGCGAGTACTGTACAGAACTAAAGGGGGTGAGAGGGGGCTGGATGATGTCGAAGGCCGCAGTGGTCTTCAACCTGCGGACCTCCGGAGGTTTCAAAACTACAACTCCCAGCAAGCCCGGACAGCCGATGGCTGCCCGGGCTTGCTGGGAGTTGTAGTTTTGAAACCTCTGGAGGTCCGCAGGTTGAAGACCACTGCGGGTGGAGAGTTCACTCGAGTATAAGCCGAGGGGGGGGTGTTTTTAGCACGAAAAATCGTGCTGAAAAACTCGGCTTATACTCGAGTATATACGGTATTTGTCATGTATGAACTATTAAAATATGTTTATGATCCCAGATGGTAAACGGTCACCTCATAAGTGAATCAAAAAGTTGACACAAAAGTGGATCAAAAAGTTCCATCAAAACCAAAAAAAGATTGATGAAAACTACAGATCATGTTGCAAAGGTGATTATTGGTGTTATTTTGTCAAAGTTAGACTGTTTTAAAAAGTAATGCAGTAATAGACTAGCATGTAACCACGAGTATCATTTTAATTGTATTGACCCACAGAATAAAGAGAACACATCAGTTTTACCATAAAGTAAAATTAAAAAAATCCTAAAAAGTTGCTAAATAGTTTTTTTTTCAATTTGCCAGTTGCTACCCCCCCAAATATATATATATATATATATATATATATATATATATATATATATATATATATATATATATAATATATATGATTTGTTTAACTTCTTAAGGACCCAGGGCGTAAATGTACGCCTGTGGGAATTTTGGCCCACGCCGGGCGGCGTCTGGGATGACTGCTGATATCTATCAGCAGGCATCCCGTGCAAATGCCCAGGGGGTCCTGAGACCTCCCCATGTCAATTCAGACTGTCAATTTGCGGCAATTCCGGGTCAATTGGGTCTCTGGTGACCCATAAAAAAAATCAGGATTACGTGATTGATCAGTCGGAATGACCAATCAATCACTGTCCTGCTTGGCGGCGATCGGGGCGGGGGTCTCCTACCTTTCCTTGGTCTGGCGGTGATCCCCTCAGCAGCGGCGGCGGCAGTCCTGGTGGCAGGAGCGGTGGCAGCAGCGGCGATGGTCCCGGCGGTGCAGGCGGCAGGATACAGCAGAAGGGGAGGCCTGTTCCCCTACTGCTGTTGCTTAGCAATAACTCTCAGTATGCCCAGCCAAAGGGCATGCTGGGAGTTGTAGTTTTGCAACAGCTGGAGTTCCAACTACAACTCCCAACATGCCCTTTGGTAGTCTGTGCATGCTGGGGGTTGTAGTTATGCAACAGCTGGAGGCACATTTTTTCTATGAAAAAGTTTTGCAACAACTGGAGATGCATTGGTTGTGAAACAGAGTTTGTGTCCTAACTTAGTGTTTCACAACCAGTGTGCCTTCAGCTGTGTCAAAAATACAACTCGCAGCATGCACTGAGAGCAGTGTTCCTCCAGTTAATGCATAATTACAACTCCCAGCATGTATAGTCTGTCAGTGCATGCTGGGAGTTGTAGTTTTGCAACAGCTGGAGTTTTGCCCCCCCAATGTGAATGTACAGGGTACATTCACATAGGCAGGTTTACAGCGAGTTTTCTGCTGCTAGTTTGAGATGCGGCAACTTTTCCGCCACAGCTCAAACTCCCATCAAGAAGCCCACTGTAAACCGACCGTGTGAATGTACCCTAAAAACACTACACTACACAAAATAAAAAGTTAAACACTACATATACATGCTTGATAAAGGCTATTACTGCCGTAACATTGCTATTGTTGTGGGAAAAATAAAACAATCCAGTTTTTCTAGATCCATGACCTGGCTGGTGCTGTGATCTCGGAACCTTTGGTACATTGATCCTGGGCTGGATGCCTGGGTAACCATGAGCCCCCGTGCTGTCTCACAAATTCTTTGTATACATATACCCCCACACAGTACCCCCCCCCCCCCAATAAATAAAAAAAATCTTGTACGGCACGGTTTCCAAAACGGAGCCTCCAGCTGTTGAAAAACAACACCTCCCAGTATTCTCGGACAGCCACTGACTGTCAAGGCATGCGACACCCTGTTTGGGAAACATTGCCGTAGGGTATTTTGGTGATGGATGCAAATCCCCAAAATAGGCCTCAAGTGCGCAATGCGCTCTCACGCTTTGGAGCCCTGTCGTATTTCAAGGAAATAGTTAAGGGCCACATATGGGGTATTTCCGTACTCGGGAGAAATTGCGTTACAAATTTTGAGGGTCTTTTTCTCCTTTTAGCCCTTATGAAAAGGTAAAATTGGGGTCTACACCAGCATGTTAGTGTAAAAAAATTAAATTTTTTACACTAACATGCTGGTGTTGCCCCATACTTTTTCACAAGCGGTAAAAGGAAAAAGACCCCCAAAATTTGTAACACAATTTCTCCTGAGTACAGAAATACCCCATATTTGGGTGTAAAATGATCTGCGGGCACACAACAAGGCTCAGGAATGAGAATAACCCTGTGTGTGCCTGCCCTGACCGCTGACAGTAATATATAACTGATCATTGTTTTTTTTTTTTTTTTTTGGGTTCAGGCAGATGCTTTTTTATTTCCTCCCCCCCCCCCCCCCTTTTTTTGCTGTCTTCCGCGCCCCTTGCCGCCACTGAGCCCTAATCAGTGGCACACACAACTGATTGGGTATACGCTCTTTGGCACAGGGTTTTTTGTGTTAGAAGCACACCCCTTTTTTTTTTGGTTTGGTATTAAGTAGAAACCCCCTCCACACATACACAGTAAAACACTCACACACCTATATACTCCCCCCTCCTCCTTCCCATAAGTGTTAGGCAATGGCTCGTAGGGTGTTTTCAGTGGAGGAGGCATATGCTATACTTGCCACCGACTCGGAAAGTGCCAGTGAGGGCGAGGACGACCTCACTTTCCTGGTCTCTTCCTCTCTCTCCTCATCATCTAGTGATGATGAGCAACCAAGGCGGCGGAGACACCGCTGTGCGAGACCACAACCCCCCCATGCAACTGACCCGGTGCCCCATACTAGTACTAGCGATTCTGTCGCCAGTACTAGTATGCCAGCCCACCAGGCAAGTCCACCGGTATTCTCTACCGGTGAACCTGTCTGGACTATCCCAGAGAACTTTGAGCCTGTGATTCCTGGGTTTATTTATTTATTTATTTTAACTGTAAATTTTTTATAAAGTTTTCACATACAAAAAATTATGCCACCAACAATACGTGCAGATATTAAACAAAAGTCAATGTAAAACACAGTTACAAGAGATGACTAAGAGCAAGGTAAAATGCCCGAGCAATAGCTCCAAAAGTACCAGACACACAATATGCAGTGGTCAGTCAGCTCTTACATTACAACCGAGGCACCAAAAAGGACCAAGAAGGCCCATGAACAGGACTAGAGACGAGCGAACTTACAGTGATTCGATTAGTCACAAACTTCTTGGCTTTGCAGTTGCTGACTTTAGCCTTCATAATTAGGTCAGCTTTCAAGTGCTCTGGTGGGCTGGAAAAGGTGGATACAGTCCTAGGAGACTCTGAACTAGGAGAGGCTGAACTAATTTATGAAGGCTAAAGTCAGCAACCATCAAGCCGAGAAGTTCGTGACGAATTGAATTACTGTAAGTTTGCTCGTGTCTAAACATGACATCTGGAACAGAGAAGAACAAGACATGACATGAACTGGACAGACAAGGACAAGACACTACAAGGAAAACAAAAGGAATAAGGGAAGGGAGATGGAAGGAATAGCAGGAGATCAAGAGGGTGGAGGAACGGGAAGGTAGGAGAAGCCGGGGTGGGAAGGGGGGGGACAGTATCAGAAGGGAGTAAAAGGACTAAGGGGGTTGTCTATCTGAAAACCGATCCCAGGACTCCCAAACAGAAAGAAAGAGAGGCAAGGAGTTAAGGGAGGCCGTTAGGGACTCGAGGGAACGTATCTCCCTAATCCTCGCTACAAGATCCATTTCAGAGGGAGGAAGGGGCTGCTTCCAGTGTTTAGCAATAAGAGTTTTGGCTGCCAAAACAATGTGCATAAAAAGCGGAGGTCCCCTCACCTGCCACCGTCGCGTCCGATTGGCGATTGATTGCTCAAAGCCTGAAATCCAGGCTTGAGCAATCGACCGCTGATTACACTGATCTTTGCCGTATCAATGCACAGCAATGATCTGTGTATGAGATTGGTATGTGCAGTGAAATAGCCACCGGGGGGGGGGGGGGCTATAACACTGCAAAAAAAAGGGTAAAAAAAAGTTAATAAAGATCATTTAACACCTTCCCTAATAGAAGTAAGAATCATAAAAATAAATATATGTGGTATCGCCGTCCTGCAGGAAGTGAGCAGGTCTGTAGAAGCACGCGAGTTGTGCAAAACGGCGTTACCTGTGTCCACTGCATGAAGTATTGAAGCACCCACCCTCTCCCAATTTTAGACATGTTTGTCCTTGCTTGATGTATCAAGAATAAAGAAGTTTCTGATTGCACCTACCGGAGAGCTGCCACTTTTTCTGTCTTTAGCATTTTGTATATTGGACTCTGTTTACCTATAAGTTGAGCACCACCGGAGGACCTGCAGCTGTTTCCAGGACCGCATTGGACCTTACACCGGGGATAAGGTAGTGCAGACTTTATTTCTTTTTGCCTAGATTTTTTATTATTACGGCCCACTGTTCAAAAAATCTGTGAGTTGTAAATACTCACTGTACCCCTTGTTACGTTCCTTGAGGGGTGTAGCTTGCAAAAAGATGGCACAGTTGGGGGGGGGGGATCCTCTGTTCAGAAAATGCACATGGCCCCCAACTACAATTCCAGCCAAATTCTCTTTCAAGAAGCCAAACAGCGTTCCTTCTCTTCTGAGACCTGTAGTGCACTGGCAGAGCAATTTACGTCAACATATAAGGTATTTACTTGTTCATGAGAAATTGGGCTACACATTTTGGGGGATTTTTGTTAAATTACACCCTGTTAAAATGAAAAATTTTGGGTAACAGAATTTTTGTGTTAAAAATAAACATTTTCAGTTTTGCAACCCACTGTTCAATAAACCTGTGAGGTAAAAGTTCTTACTGTAATGCTTATTACGTTCCTTGAAGGGTGTAGTTTCCAAAATGGTGTCACATGTGGGGGATATCTGCTGTTCTGGCACCATTCAGGCTTTGTAATTGCACATGGCCCCCAACTTCAATTCCAGCCAAATTCACTCTCCAAAAGCCAAATGGCGCTCCTTCTCTTCTGAGACCTGTAGTGCGCTCGCAGAGCAATTTACATTCACATATGGGGTATTTCCTTATTTGGGAGAAATTGTGCTAAAAATTTTGGGGTGATTTTTCTCTGATTACCCCTTGTGAAAATAAAAAATTTGTGGTAACACCCACATTTTAGTGTTTAAAATCTAATTTTTCATTTTCATGTCAAAATATTACAAAAAGTCGTCAAACACCTGTGAGGTGTTAAGGCTCACTATACCCCTTGTTACGTTCCTTGAGGGGTGTAGTTTCCAAAATAGTGTGCCATGTGTTTTTTATTTGCTGTTCTGGCACCATGGGGGCTTCCTAAATGCAACATGCCCCCAAAAACCATTTCAGCTAAATTCTCTTTCCAAAATCGCAAAGCTGCTCCTTCCCTTCTGAGCCATGTTGTATATCCGCAGAGCACTTAACATCCACATATGAGGTATTGCCATACTCAAGAGAAATTGGGCTACAAATTTTAGGAGTCTTTCTCACCTTTTAACCCTTGTAAAAAGTATAAAAATGGGGCTACAAGAACATGTTAGTGTAAAAAAAAATTTGATTTTGATTTTTTTTCCCCCCCACATTGCTGCTATTCCTGTGAAACACCTAAAGGGTTAACAAACTTTCTGAATGTCTTTTGAATACTTTAAGGGGGTGCACTTTACAGAAAGGGGTCAATAATGGGGGGTTTCTTACAGAAAGGCCCCTCAAATCCACTTCAAACTCAACTGATCAATGAAATAAATCATAACGTATATACTCAAGTATAAGCCGAGTTTTTCTGCACGATTTTTCGTGCTGAAAACACCCCCCTCGGCTTATACTCGAGTGAACTCTCCGCCCTCAGTGGTCTTCAACCTGCGGGACCTCCAGATGTTTCAAAACTACAACTCCCAGCAAGCCCGGGCAGCCATCGGCTGTTCGGGCTTGCTGGGTGTTGTAGTTTTGAAACCTCTGGAGGTCCGCAGGTTGAAGACCACTGCGGCCTTCGACATCATCCTGCCCCCCTCTCTCACCCCCTTTAGTTCTGTACTCCCCTTCGCTCGGCGGGACGGTGCTCCGCTGGTCCGGTGCTGCAGGACTGTCCGGTGGGGAGGTCGTCCGGTGGGATAGTGGTTCCGGGCTGCCACCTTCACCGGGGGGCCTCTTCTCCGCGCTTCGGGCCCGGAATAGTCACGTTGCCTTGATGACAACGAAGGGGGACGTTCATTACCAACGTCCGTCTGGGTCGTCGTCAAGGCAACGCCTCTATTTCGGGTGAAGATGGCAGCCCGGAACCACTATCCCACCGGACAACCACCCCACCGGACCAGCAGAGCACCGTCCCGCTGAGCGGAGGTGAGTACAGAACTAAAGGGGGTGAGAGGGGGGGCTGGATGATGTCGGAGGCCGCAGTGGTCTTCAACCTGCGGACCTCCAGAGGTTTCAAAACTACAACTCCCAGCAAGCCCGGACAGCCGATGGCTGCCCGGGCTTGCTGGGAGTTGTAGTTTTGAAACCTCTGGAGGTCCGCAGAAGACCACTGTATCAGACATTGACAAGCGGTGATGATGAAGGTGGGGGGGGGGCTGATGACATGTGGTGATGATAACAAGGGGATGATGGGGGGGTGGGATGATGACAAGGGGATAATGAAGGGGGGTGTGGGATGATGACAAGGGGATGATGAATGGGGGGATGATGTGGGGATGATGACAAGGGGATGATGAAGGGGGGGTGTGAGATGATGACAAGGGGATGATGAAGGGGGTGATGATGAAACGGGGGATGATGACAGGCGGTGATGATGAAGGGGGGATGATGACAGGCGGTGATGATGAAGGGGGATGATGACGGGGGTCTGGATGATGACAGGGGGGGATGATGTATTTCCCACCCTAGGCTTATACTCGAGTCAATAACTTTTCCTGGGATTTTGGGGTGAAATTAGGGGCCTCGGCTTATATTCGGGTCGGCTTATACTCGAGTATATACGGTATTTTGAAATTTTCATGAAAATTTGGAAAACTGCTGCTTTACTTTGAAGCCCACTAATGTCTTCAAAAAGTATAAACATGTCAACTTTATGATGCCAACATAAAGTAGACATATTGTATATGTGAATTAATATATATAATTTATTTGGAATATCTATTTCCCTTCGAGAGTTTTAAAGTTAGAAAAATGCTAAATTTTCAAAATTGTCATGAAATTTTAACATTTTTCACCAAGAAATGATGCAAGTACGGACAATTATTTAGCACTAACATAAAGCACAATGTGTTACGAAAAGACTCTCGGAATCAAATTAGAATTAAAAGCATCCCAGAGTTATTAATGCCAATGGGCAGAATTGCAAAAAATGCTCCCGTCCTTAGGGTCAAAATGGTCTCTATCCCCAAGGGGCTAATTTTAAAAATAAAATTCTAACTCAGCTGAGGGCCGTTTGGTATGGCACGAGCTCGGGTCAGGAACCTGTACCATACTTTCTTAATGGCACAATGACATGTATACAGGGTTGTGGAAATCTTATCGCCCGACACCCGGGACATGCAGTTTCAGGCACTGGGCAGGGGAATTTTTCATACACCTAGCCCTGCTTCGGGCAACTAGGGCTGGACGACTTCCCACTTTGATTTTATTACGCCGGTGCTCAGGGTGTATGGAGTGGGCTCATGACTCGAGCCCGCCCCATACCCGGTGGGCACCTGCTCTATAAAATGATTCCAATAGATTGGAAACCAGTTTCATGGTGACAGGTTCTTTAACCCCCAAAATACCAGTTTTTACTTGTATATGCACAAATAAAAAACCTGACCAATCCCTGATTGTGTTTTCTAGGTGCTGTCCTTGGTGGCGTTCATATGTGAAGAGGTAATCGAACAGTGTGAATCCTGTACAGGCCTGTATATCTTTGAGTTTGTGAGCTGCAGTGCTTTCCTCCTTGCCTTACTCATGTTAATCGTATACTGGACACCTCTAAGACGTAAAATAATCATTGCAAGCTTCAAGAAAATTGTAAGTATGCTGATCCAAGAACTTAAGAGAAACTCCAGTCAAAACTGTTATCTCCCATTCTGATTTGAAAAATCTTAAAACTCCCCAATGAATATTTATTAGGCTTAGCCATTTCCAAATCAGCAGCCGATTTAGGCTTGGTTTAACCACTGTGGATTACGCTCATATACATGCTTCTGTATATTTTTCCCTTTGCTGGTACCACATATGAACACAGTATATGCTTTTGTCATTGCTTTAGACAAAGGCTGTCTAGGGATGTTGGCAATTGTAGTTTTGCAACAGCTGGAGGCACACTGTTTCGGAAAGACTGATCTAGAGGGTTAGATGACTGAGTTCGGAGGTAACTCTGATACTGATAGTGAGTGTCTGCACCTGCCATAGTTGGAGTGTGCTTAGCCAATGAGCCACCCTATACCCACCCCTGCGTACATCTGCTTTATATGTACCATGGATGTTGCCTAGAAATAATGAACATACATTTACACTAATCTTCTACATTAATAACGATAAGAGAATATACGGATCACTCACCAGGGACAAAGATCGCGGAGCCAAGCAGTATTTTTATTCATGCTTCATGTGAAAAAACACACATACATGGGGAGGCAGGAGTTGGATCCAAGTGGGGGAGTAGACGTTTACAGGCCTTTTAGAGTCTTCTCCCCCACATGGATCCAACTCCTGACTCCCCGTGTATGTGTGTTTTTTCACATGAAGCATGAATAAAGATACTGCTTGAGTCCTTGATCTTGGTCCCTGGTGAGTGCTCCGTATATTCTCATTGTTTTTATCTGGACTTTGACTATTTGCACTACACTTAGTAGCACCACCACAAAAGCATTATATCTACCTATTGGCCGGATTACAGAGATCGGCTCTTAGAAGCCAGACGGCTGTGCTCCCTCTCTTCTAAGCCAGTGCCGGGTTTCTTTCTGTGCCTTGAGTGTATGTACAAACTTCTATATTAGATCTGGCTTGTCTTCTCTATTACACTGGTCTCTGGAGCCTGTGGAGGGGTCACTACCTTAGCAGGCAGTTGATAATGATGCAGAGGACGGGGCTCGGACAGCACAGCAAACTCAGCTTCCTGGTACTAATGTGCTGTTTGGCCTGTGCAGGCTGCTGTGCTGAGTCTTCTCCTCCCTCTCCTCTATGATCCGATGCTCAGTTGAGGATGCACAGAACACAATGTAAGTTATGCTGTGCACCCTTCACACCTGCTTGCAGTCAATCTGGTGGGTCAGGGGATGGGGCTATTTGGCACCTGCTGGGTTTCCCTGCAGCACAGGCCCCATAGCAGCCATATGGTTTGCCTGTATAGACGGTGCGCCACTGGCTCCAGAGCTGTAGAGATCAGCAAGATGGGTAGCACTGATCAGGAAAGCAGATTCTATGTAACAAGTGTAAAAGCAAAGACCCTTTCCATTTTGCTTTGTAGTCAGACTCCTATTATAAAAATGAAAACCTTCAAAGTAGGGATCGACCGATATAAAATTTTTTAGGGCCGATACCGATACTCTGTGGAGGTTAGGGCCGATAACTTATACCGATATTCCGTTATAAGTTATTGGCTATTTATTCCCCCCCCCCTTTTAAATCAGTGAACTGCAGTGGCTTTTGTGGTGCCAGAGACAGCCGCCTCCACCCGCTTCTCTTCCCCTGCCTGTCCTGGGGTCCTCCTGAGTCCTACCACAGCCACCGCGACCGCACCACCGGTGCGGTCAAACCAAACCGGTAATCGGTCGATCCCTACTTCAAAGTCAGGGCTCATTCACACCACGTTTTGGGGATATGGCAGCTGCACCCCATTCATTTCATTTCAATAAGCCGGACTGAGTCAGATATTGACTCCGGTCAGCTTGTTTTTTTACCGTATCTGATTTTGTTGCCGGACTGAAAACTGGTCTGTCACGGTTTATAGTCTGGCAATACAACTCACACGGTTCAAAAATGAGCCGACCAGTGTCACTATCTGACTCCGCTTTGCTCATTGAAGTAAATGGGGTGTGGTGCAGGTCCAGCAGGGATACGGCAGCAGCCGTTTTTTAACCCCTTAACGACCACGGACGTAAATGTACGTCCTGGTGCGGAGGTACTTGTCGCACCAGGACGTACATTTACGTCCTGTGTATGACCGCGAGTATCGGAGCAGTGTTCGCGTCATACACTACAGGTCCCGAATGTCCGCCATTAACCCCTCAGATGCCGTGATCAATACACGCCAATGCGCATGTTAAAATAGATAGATCAGGTCCCCTCACCTGCCTCCAGCCGTCTCCTCGAGTCTTCTGCTCTGGTCTGAGATCGAGCAGACCAGATCAGAAGATAGCCGATAATACTGATCAGTGCTATGCCCTGAACAGTATTAGCAATCAAATGATTGCTATAAATAGTCCCCTATGTGGACATAAAATTTTTTAAAAATCCCCTCCCCCAATAAAAACGAAAATTGTCCCTTTTGCCCATTTTACCCCCAAAAAGCATAATTTTTTTAAATGAACATATTTGGTATCTCCGCATGTGTAAATGTCCAAACTGTCAAAATATAATGTTAATGATCCCATTCGGTGGACGGCATAAACGTAAAAAATTTAAGAATGTCCAAAAATGCTGCTTTTTTGTCACATTTTATTCCCCCCCCCAAAAAAAAAAGTGATCTAAAAGTTTTATATAATGTGGTATCAATAAAAAGTAGAGACGACGGCGCAAAAAAGGAGCCCTCATACCACCCCATATACAGAAAAATTAAAAAGTTATAGGTGTTCAAATAGGGAGATTTTAGATTACTGATTTTGTACAAAAAGTTTGAGATTTTTTTTAAGTGGTACAAAAATAGAAAAGTATCTAGCCATGGGTATCATTTTAATCGTATTGACCCATAGAATAAAGAACACATGTAATTTTTACCATAAAGTGTACTGTGTGAAACCGAAACCCTCCAAAATGTGTAAAAATAATTCATTGGGTTCGCCATTCATTTTTTTTTGTAAAATGAGAGGTTTCAAAGTACAATTGGTCATGCAAAAAGCAAGCCCTTATATGGGTCTGTAGATTGAAATATAAAAGTTATAGATTTTTGAAAGTGAGGAGGAAAAAAAACGCAAAAATAAAATTGGCCTGGTGCTTAAGGTCAAAATGGGCTTGGGCATTAAGGGATTAAATTCTCCCGCCAGATCCCCAAAACGTGGTGGGAATGCACCCTCATTATAGTGTATTCTGCAATGCTGCCTTACTAGAACTTTTGTCTTTACATCTGCATTGATGCAAGCATATTTTATTAATATCAACTACCCCAACCTCCCCCTTAGATATGACTTTTGGTTCCTATAGTCTTTATGATGACTTAACAAGAGCTGCATTTCTTAACTTAAACAATGTTCCATGAAGTCTGAGCAGGTGATATTATAAATAGCTTAACCTTTAGCTCCATCTAGAGGAGAGTAAAACAAATTACGGTTATTTCTCTTATAGGATTTCTATGTTACTGCAATTGTTGGCATTTGTTTCATCATTGCTTCTATTGTATTCGCGGCTACAATGGACCAAGATTCCCGTGCAAAAGTATCTGTGGTAAGTGGAAAATATTAGTGCCAGTAAGAGAAAATATAGCACACCAAGAATTACTTTTCAAAAGGATCTTGGTAGAAAGAAAAGCACAAAACAAAAGGAGGACTGGAGGACTTAAAATATTTTCAACATAAGAAAAGCATAGTATATAGAGTATATAGGCAATAAACTGTGGGCTGTTTTCTAGACTCTGATATACACTTCTCCAACAGAATTCCTATTGCAGTTAGTTATATATATACACATACAGTCATGGCTGTAAATGTTGGCACCCCTGAAACTTTTCAAGAAAATGAAGTATGTCTCACAGAAAAGGATTGCAGTAACACATGTTTTCCTATATACATGTTTATTCCCTTTATGTGTATTGTAACTAAACCACAAAAGGGAGGAAAAAAAGCAAATTGGACATAGTGTCACACCAAACTCCAAAAATGGACTGGACAAAATTATTGGCACCCTTAACTTAATATTTCGTTGCACACCCTTTGGAAAAATTACTGAAATCAGTCGCTTCCTATAACCATCAATAAGCTTCTTACACCTCTCAGCCGGAATGTTGGACCACTCTACCTTTGCAATCTGCTCCAGGTCTCTCTTATTGGAAGGGCGCCTTTTCCCAACAACAATTTTAAGATCCCTCCACAGGTGTTCAATGGAATTTAGATCTGGACTCTTTGCTGGCCACTTGAGAACTCTACAGCGCTTTGTTGCCATCCATTTCTGGGTGCTTTTTGACGCATGTTTGGGGTCATGTGGGGAGATTCATCAAGAACTGTGCTGAGGAAAAGTTGACCAGTTGGCCAAAGCAACCAATCAGATTGCTTCTTTCATTTTTCAATCTGATTGGTTGCTAAAAAAAGCTCTGCCAAGGGATTGATGAATCTCCTTGTCCTGCTGGAAGACCCAAGATCTTGGACGCAAACCCAGCTTTCTGACAATGGGCTGTACAGTGCAACCCAAAATCCGTTGGTAATCCTCAATTTCATGATGACTTGCTCACATTCCAGCTAAACCAAACAAGCCCAGAGTAGGGACAGAGATAACCAATACTAAATTACCAAACCCCAATCACCTAGAGGTGATGGGGTGAAAAACCCCAATATCAAAATATTCCCCTCTTATAATTCACCAATAGGTGTATTAAAACATCACTTTTATTATACTTGATTAAAAGGTTAAAAAAGTGCTTAAAAACACTAGCACAATCACTATTGTAGTAAAGTTAAATCCTATATAGGAGGTATATTAGTCTCTTGACGTCTGCAGTACGTCTCTTAAGGGACTGTTTGCTATTGATTAAAAGGCAAAGCTATGTCTCGCCTACATGTTTCGTGGTGTCCACCACGTCTTTGGTATTCAGTATGTCTCAAACCCCTGAAGACGTGGAGGACACCACAAAACATGTAGGGGAGACATAGCTTTGCCTTTTAATCAATAGCAAACAGTCCCTTAAGAGACGTACTGCAGACGTCAAGAGACTAATGTACCTCCTATTTAGGATTTAACTTTACTACAATAGGGATTGTGCTAGTGTTTTTAAGCACTTTTTGAACCTTTTAATCAAGTATAATAAAAGTGATGTTTTAATACATCTATTGGGGAATTATAAGAGGGGAATATTTTGTTATAGGGATTTTTCACCCCATCACCTCTAGGTGATTAGGGTTTGATATTTAGTTTTTCACACATTCAAGGCACCCAGTGCCAGAGGCAGCAAAACAACCACAAAACATCATTGAACCTCCACCATATTTCACTGTAGGTACTGTGTTCTTTTCTTTGTGGGCCTCATTCCGTTTTCGGTTATCAGTAGAATTATGTGCTTTACCAAAAAGCTCTATCTTGGTCTCCTCTGTCCACAAGACGTTTTCCCAGAAGAATTTAGGCTGGCTTAAGTTCATTTTGGCAAAATGTAGTCTTGCTTTTTTATGTCTGTGTCAGCAGTGGGGTCCTCCTGGGTCTCCTGCCATAGCGTCTCTTTTTATTTAAATGTCGACGGATAGTTCGCGCTGACACTGATGCTCCCTGAGCCTGCAGGACAGCTTGAATATCTTTGGAACTTGTTTGGGGCTGCTTATCCACCATCCAGACTATCCTGCGTTGACACCTTTCATCAATCTTTCTCTTGCGTCCAGGCCCAGGGTTGCAAACTTCATGATAATGTTACGCACTGTGGTCAAAGGCAAATCTAGAACTCTGGAGATGGACTTGTAACCTTGAGATTGTTGATATTTTCCCACAATTTTGGTTCTCAAGTCCTCAGACAGTTCTCTTCTCCTCTTTCTGTTGTCCATGCTTAATGTGGCACACACTGACACACAATGCAAATACTAAGTGAATTCTCTCCTTTTTATCTGCTTTCAGGTGTGATTTTATATTGCCAACACCTGTTACTTGCCCCAAGTGAGTTTAAAGGAACATCACATGCTTGAAACAATCTTATTTTTCCCCAATTTTGAAAGGGTGACAATAATTTTGTCCAGCCCATTTTTGGAGTTTGGTGTGACATTATGTCCAATTTGCTTTTTTTTCCTCCCTTTTTTGGTTTAGTTCTAGTACACACAAAGGGAATACATATGTGTATAGCAAAATATGTGTTACTGCAACCCATTACTGTGAGAAATACTTAATTTTGTTGAAAAATTTCAGGGATGCCAACATTTACGGCCATGACTGTGTGTGTGTATGTATATATGTGTGTGTGTGTGTGTATATATATATATATATATATATATATATATATATATATGTATGTGTGTGTGTGTGTGTATATATATATATATATATATATATATATATATATATATAAGAAAGGTAAAAGCGGCACTCCAACATTGGAGTGCCGCTTCTACCTTTCTTCTGTATTTTTGGGAAGTGGTCTGTTCCCGAAGTTTGGCACCCACAAGGATTTCAAATCCCGATATACGGTGCTCCTCCACCAGCATTGTTCTATATATATATATATATATATATATATATATATAGATATAGATATAGATATAGATATAGATATATATAGATATATATAGATAAAATATAAGCATAGACCAAAGTCCATCTTTCCTTTGGCATCTGGGTAAAGTGCAGGGTGGGAAATAGGCAGTATGTGCTGCATTATTATAGGGAAAAGGCCAAATAACTTAAATATGTTAGAAAACCTCATTGTGTAAGTTCCACATGTAGCTGGAGGTACACTGTAATGTCTTGTTTTTTGTATCTTTTAGGCTTTTGGATTCTTCGCCTCCATTGCATTTTTAGCGGAATTGTTTTTTATGTATAAAAGTGGCTATATAGCACAAAGTAAGGAGACAACAGCAGCTGGGGCAAATGGCACAGTAGAGAACCAACCACTAAACGTGCCAGTGCAAGCTTCAGCCTAATCATCCGGGATACAGATTCTGGTGGAGAAGATATACCCTGGGAAAACCTGTTTATTATGAAATTCATTCAGTTTCATGGTCTGTTTTTTTATTTTATGTAAATAATATTCACTATTTTGCAGAATACAATCCATAATGTGCCTTTTCCATTTGCATATGCAGAAAAATGTTACCTTTCCACATCTCTGTATGCTGTAAAAATGTTTTTATTCATTCCAGATAATAGTTTATGCATGATGGAATACTTCAATGTATTATTTATTTTCTATCATCTTATGTTATGTGAGAATATGTAAGTGCCTTTTTAGGCTGCAACAAATGTTGCCTAAATCCAAATATTATTTGGCACTAAACAAGGGTTTACATCACATTTTTTAATGTATACATTGGGCACTCTACCTGGGGTATATGCTAAGCATAGGCTGATACACAAGCCACTGGTGGCATCCATAATCCATTGACTAATACAGGATACCTTTTTAATTTTTTATCCATGTTAAGAATCTGTTTAATGGATTTGTCACCAATAGGCTATAGTAGCACCAACAGCTACTAGAAAGCTCATGATATAGCCATATATTAGATGCTTGTGATGGACAGCATACTTTAGCATCTGTCACCCTAAGACTAATATGGTATCCGTTTTAACAGATATGTTTTCTAAAGGAACCTGTTGGATGGAATAGTGTTTACAATGCTATTTCACGCTTAAGTGTCCTGCAAGGAAATTAAGTGTACCAACAGTATAAATGCCAAAATGACACTGATTTGCCTCCGTTGGGCAGTGATGGACATGTTTATTGGGTACTTTTGGTAGTTTCCTGTTTTAGTTCATGATTTTAATGCACATTTAGGGTATATGTGCAAATTCATGCATATGTTAAATGTATAGCTATATGTTTTTATACATCCCTATGCATTTTTTACTATACCTAAAATAGAAAAATATACGGTAACTGTAAAGAGGGGATAACAGAGGAATACAATAGGTAACCAGCATACCACTGTAATCTGAATCTGTATATATACAGGAGTAGTAAGGTTATATATACCAGTGCACATATACAGGGCAAAGTGGAGTAAAAGATTCTCACTTTTGCATTACATTTTTATTTAAACTTAGTTTATTGAGATGTGATTAAACATAAGGATCACAGACAATGCACAACAACATTAGAAAAGTAAATGTCCCAACCGGTACAACGGGCTCAAAGAACAGGATCAGGCAGCACAATTCAGCCCTAAAGCTCCCATTAAAGTGACAGGGGCGCATTTGAAAGTACCCTTAAAGTTTTATACAACTTGCTGCAGAAAGCACATGTGGCGCAAACTGTCTGATCTATGGAACACAGGACACTTAAAAAGGTGTCTAATTTGTACAAGTCTCTTTTGTTAGAAGTATTACCTGTGGTAATTCTGATCACAAGCTGTACTTTTGCTGGGACCCCCAGAAATCTTCTGCATCTTATTCTGAAACCCAACAGCAAGTGTTCAGGGTTTTTATACAGTGCCAGCAAAGGAGGAAAAGAAGCATTACACAGGTCCCATAGAAATCAGTAGGATGTCCTTGTAATGCATGAACGTGATTCTCTAGAGCATAAGACATCAGCACGTTTGAGTTCCCAAATAGGCTATTTGGAAAACTGTTTTCTAAGACTTATCTGGTGATGAAGTATATGGCAGATTTACTTTGGTTATTAAACGGCTACTTCTGAATGTAATCTAATTGGTTAATTATAATTTAAAAATTATGTTTATGTAGTTGCCAGTGCAGCAAGGGAACCAGACTGTAAATTTTTTTTTATTTCATTTAAATATTTTTTTTTTTCTTCTTTTTATTTTTTCTTTTATGGCTTTGAAACCTTCTAATAGCCTAGGCTCGCTGGCAGTGAAGTGACAACTACTGAAACTGAACAGGTTTTTTTTTAACAGTAAAGGGAGTGATGCTGAAATTAGGTTTGTGATATTTGATTAAAATGTAAAATTTAATGTTTTTAAATATGATTTCTCCCTTTTTTTTTTTTTTTTATTTCCCAAGCAATCCGTACATATAATATGAGACATTTAGCTCGCATTTTCCTAAACATTTTGTGTAGGTTAGAAAAAAACTAAAATCTACGCGTGTTCACACTTATTGGAGCAAGTATTAATCCAGAGAGTCGTCTAACGGCTACTAAAATGAATGAATGGCAGTACTGACTTGATGGAAATACATCTAGCATATACCAGCTATCCCAACTTATTGGAGGTTATAATCTACAATCAATTGCTTAATTGTAATGTGACCATCATATATTTATTCATAAAGTTAAGGAGCATTTTTTAGGCTAAAAGCCATCGGCTACTCTTTAAGGGAACACTTATTTTCTACTGCTTTTCTGCATTTTCAATGAGCATATTGAAAAGATAAGGCCTCGTTACACTAGCAGTGCACATTTGCCATCTGTACACTATATCGAAAACTATCCATAGACCCCCAGAACCCAACAGAGGCCAAAAAGAGAATAATTAGCGTCTCCATTCTGGTGATACATCAGAGTTTATATTAATTTGCTGGAAAACACATGAATGAATATTCTGTGACCTTAATGGTTATTAAATCTTTGGATGCCGATGTGTACGGTATATATTTCTCTTATGTATGTGTTTACTGTTCAGGACACTGAATATGATGATATTTGGCTATTTTTAATCTTTCAGCTCAGTGATTTTATGCCACAAGTAAATATACAATATTGAAGAAATTAATTAAACCACTTTGTATTTTTGATTCTTGTCTATTTCTTTATTGTACAGGTGCTTGCATTTAGCAAACAAGAGCATACACCATGGTCTGGTGATTTTGTGCTCTCTGTAAGGGCCCTATTAGATGGCCCGAACCACTGTGTAAACTAGGGGTCCTCAAACTACTGCGGTCTGCCGCAGACATTTATTCGGCCCGCCTGTCACCGCTGCCTAAGGACATCCCTGTGTCCCAAAAAATGTTTTCGGGACACAGTGATGCCCCGGTTACCTATCTGCGGCCCCGCGTTTGCTTTAAAAGCGCAGGGGCCGCCAGGAGTTAGCGCACGCAGGGACGTCCCTGACGTCCCGTGCGTGCAGCCATAGCAACAGAGCCTGAAGGAGCGGAGCAGCGAGCAGGACGTGCGCTGGCCAGCTTGGTAAGTGTTACCAGCGGCACGTCAGCTTCGGTGCTCCGACCACTGGTCCTGTGACCTACTGCTATGGGCGGACCGGAGGAGTGGTGGTCGGAGCACTGAAGTGGGCCATGAAAACACAGGCATACAGCCTCCAGCCATACACTCTACTGCACCTAATGTGGGGGGGAACTATACTGCCAACCTAATGTGGGGGAACTACAACCTAATGTGGGGGGAACTGTGCTACGTACTTACATACTTAAAGGGGTAGTCCACTAATAAGATATATATGAATAAATTCCTATGCACACTTATATATTTTTTTAACTAAAGTCTGGCCCTCCAACTGTCTGAGGGACAGTGAACTGGCCCCCTGTTTAAAAAGTTTGAGGACCCCTGGTGTAAACAGTTTATAGAGCCTATTAAACTGCTATGTAATTGTGCAGGGAGGGCACATGTTTGTCCATACCACCACCTCCATAATGGTAACTCTTTTAAACAGACATCAAACCAACAAGACTGAGTAATAATAGCATTACTTAAAATATTTCATAAAACATTATTAAAACACAAACTGTATCGGTGGTTAGTTAATAAGGTTCCAAACAATCAGGATAATAGATGCAGGAACCAGTTTGGGATCTTTTAATCTTGCCTTTGCTGTGGAACAACACATTCAATATGAAATATTGGGCAGAGGAAAAGTTGACCAGTTTACCATAACAGCCAATCAGATTGCTTCTTTCATTTTTGAAAATGCCTCTAAAAAATGAAGAAAGCAATCTGATTGGTTGCTGTGGGTAACTGGTCAGCTTTTCCTCTGCACAAGTTTTCATAAATCTCCCTATTGTCCCAACTTCTGTTGTGATCTGGGGAGCCATCGGTCACCCTTAGTAGTGATATGAGGGACAATAACAGGTAAGCAATATGTGCTGGCACTCACAGCAGGGCTTCTAACTGGAATATTTCAGCAGGATAATGCTCTCCCCACAGCAAGAGTTTCCCAGGAATGTCTCCGCCAGATTGCAACACTTTCTTGTCCTGTCCAATCGCCTATCTAACATTTATGGAAGCAGCTGGGACTTCAGCTTTGGCAACCTATGAGTGTGCAGGATCTCCAGACGCAGCTACATCTGTGGTCAAATGTGAGGTAGGATGCCATACAACACCTTTTATGCCTCCATATCCAACCATATCCCATCTTGTATCCAGGCTAAAAGTTGTCCAACATAGTTAGAACATTCTTTTATTGTACAATGTTCCCTGATAGTTTTCACTCTAAATATGTGAATGTAATGATTTGTGATTACTCCGGCCCTAAGACATCTTATCCCCTATCCAAAGCATAGGGGATAAGATGTCTGATCGCGGGGGTCCCGTCGATGAGGACCCCTGCAATCTCTCATGCAGCACCCACATGTGTGAGCTCCACGCAGAGCTGGAGTTTCTGAGTATGAAGCCTCACGACTATGGGGCCGAAGTATCAAGACGTCACGATTCCGCCTCATGTGACGTCACGTCCCGCCCCCTAATGCAAGTCTATGGGAAGGGGCTTGACGTCAAAATACTCCAGCCCGGTGGTCGTGAGGCTTCAGACTCTGAGCCTCCAGCACTACGTGCAGCTCACACAGGTGGGTGCTGCATGAGAGATTGCGGGGGTCCCCAGCAAATCCTATGGATAGTCTTTGGATAGCGGATAAGATGTCTTAGGGCCGGAGTACCCCTTTAAAGTTTAATTTGTGCTCATGGCTCCACACATGTACAAAGATTTTACCCTAGTATAGTGGTCTGATTTGTGCCATAACCGCGTAATGAGGGCATGCCTATAGAGGGCAAAAAGCAACCATGCTAGGATGAATACAATTCCTGAAATAACACATCCTACACCCAGCATCAATTTTCACATACACAAAGTAGACTATACCTTGGGTGCTGAAAGAGTAGCCTCGACCAACTAGTGGCTACTAGAGGTGGTAACCATACCTTAGAAACTGTGGTAGTAACATCCTCAGGTCGTTTCTTTACAGGCGGAAGAGAACACGCCCTGCCAAATATACTAACTGAACTATACCTATTACCATCCCTACTTGTGACATTACTTCAAATGGACACTGAAGGGCTAACTTCATGGCAGGTCTGACAAACACCAATCCCCTGCTATTTAAGAGGCAAAACTAAACAGACAGGTAAATGAAAGAAATTCCTATCTACATGATAGACCGTGTGGGTCATGTCGCCTTACAAGGTTCACGAAGGCACCTTACCTGATTAAGACTGTACCAACAGACATACCTAACTAGCCAATATCCTGACCCAACTGGACTTGGGAGTGATGACCCGTTGCAGATGACAGGTCCCTGCTTGAGCAACGTACCTGCAGACGTGACCAGTGTTTAGGTGAACCATCATGCCTGTAGACCTGACAGGTCTTTGTGACACTGTCTTGCATGTACACGTCACAGGTCCCCGTGAGACCATCAAGCCTGTAGACGTGACAGGTCTTTGTGAAATCATCGTGCCTGTAAACGTGACAGGTCTTTGTAACCATTTTTTCCCCTAATACGTAAGTGTGAAATGCAATAGTGAGATTGTATGAGATCTGAAAACGTGTCAGATTACCTCCACGACCACATCAAAAATCAGTTGCTTTGAAATGAGACAGCAGCAACCACGATACATTCCCCGATCCTGAAAAATGTTTCATGTAACTGGGTATTAAATAGACAATATATCTGCAACTAAATGCCTGCCATCCTAAAATGAGAATGTGCAACTATGCCGGATAGTTGAATCTGTTGCATTTCTCGATTTCGTTATAGGACAAAGACGAGGTTGTATCTGACCTGAAAGCGTGTCAGGTCATAACAAATGACAAAATTGCTCTGAAAACGAGTCAGTAGCAACCGACATTACCCCTTAAACTGAAGAGGAGTCAGGCAACTGGGTAACATCATGAGTATTCCTGACAAGAAACCTGTATGAAGCTGCCGTGTTGCTCTGAAAGTGTGTCAGTCACAACAATGACCAATTGTGTCCAATACCCTAACCAAATAACCTACTTCCGCTGTATTCACCACATGAAATATGTTAACCGTATGTACGGCATAACCTGCTAACAGTATACCGAAATACAAATCGCTACTCGATATGTTATTGCTCTGAAGACATGTCCGTAACAATAACCCATGCGGCGCATCCCCCCTGCAGACTTGGCAGGCTAACAAATATGTGCTCGAAATAGCTTCTATGAACGTAAGCACGATATGAATACTGTAATAGTGTATTGTAAATATCTGTACAGCAAGAGATGCAACTGCTAATCGACACTGGGAATGTATGAACATAGTAATTCTACCCGCATACAACTAAGGTTGTATGCAACAAATGCTATGTACTGGTGCATGTATCATACCCAAGCTGGGAGCGTAAGTACTGTGAGAATGTAAAGGACGTTATGAATTTATGGTCTGACACCATTATAAGTACAACTTTAATGAAATATTAAAAGACAACGTGCAACTATGCCGAATAGTTGAAAATGTCTACTGTAACTAAGAGATAACGTAATCAAGCATACAAATCAAACAAAATTGCCCTGAAAACGAGTCATTAGCAACCGACATTGACCCCTTAACCTGAAGAGGAGTCAGGTAACATCATGAGTATTCCTGACAACAAAACCTGTATGGAGCTAGCGTGTTGCTCTGAAAGGCGTGTCAGTAACAACAATGACCAAATTGTGACAAATACCCTAACCAAAATGAAACCTCTGTCCACTGTATGAACAGCATAAACAAGCTAACCTTATGTACAGAATAACCTGCTAACAGTATACACAAATGCAACTGGCTACTTGAGATGTTATTGCACTGATGACATATCCGTAACAATCTATGTGGTGCATCCCCCTGCAGACATAGCTTAAGAAATATGAGCTCGATATAGCTGTTATAAACTTAAGCATGATATGAATACTGTAAACGTGTATGGTAAATATATGTACAGCAAGAGATGCAACTGCTAATCAACACTAGGAACGTGCACATAATAATCCTAGCCGCATACAAACTACTGTCGTGTGCATCAACGTGATGTACTGAATCGTATATCATACACCAGCTGGGAATGTAAGTACCATGAGATTGTAAAGAAACATTATGAATTTATGGACTGACACAATTGTAAGTACCGCATAAAGCGATGAACAGAGAAATACTACATGTGAACAGTATAGAAGCTACATATATATAGTGAAACGCTATATATGAACAGTAGCGATGCTACAAACGTGTGCACATACCTGATAGTGGCTATTTATAGTAATCGCTGCGACCGAGTGCAACCATCGTGGCAGCTTGACAACGCCTGCCAGTAAAACTAGGAGTGCATGTATGATATGAATACAATGAACGTATGCACAACATGAATGCTAACCGCAGATAAACAGTATAAAACTATGAGCGTGTGACCTGCATGAATGAAATGAGCACGCGACAAATACCTGCCACAAGCAAATAACAGCACAACACTATGAGCATATGTACTGCATGGAGGCAATGATCGTATGAACCTTGTAACTGGTATAAGCGTATAACAGTATAAGCTATGAGTGTATGTACAGCATAAATTAAAATAGCGTGAAATGAAACATACCAGTAATGAGCAGCACACTGTGAACGTATGTACTGGATGAAAGTAATGAACGAAAACCAGTATAATACTTATAAGCATATCAACAGAATAACGCTATAAGCGTAAATCCCACATGAATGTAACATGCACATGAACAACATCAATGCTACCAGCCAATCACCCGCATGACACTACGACCATATGTCCTGTATGAATGCCCATGACCGTGTAAAAGTTATACTATGAGCGTATAAACAGTATCAACCTACATATGTGTAGAGAAATGTTATGTGAACCTATTAACACTATAAAGTTATCAGCGGACAAGAGTATGAGCATCTGAACCGCAACAAATGCAAAGCATATATGAACCTCTAAACATATCAGACCTGATCAGCACATTGTAAGCGTATGCACTTCACAAATGCAATGAGCGTGTGACCAGTATGAATACTATAAGCGTATAACAGAAATGAGAGTATGAAACCGTATCATACTATAACTATAATTTTAATAAAATTCTTCATCACCTTTTCTACGGTTAAGTTTACCTTAGAGCATTTTCTACTGTAGAATCAATTTACTTCAATTTTTGCGCCAAAAAAATGCGCAAACAGCACAGTAAGGACTGCTACTTGGGAGTAGCAGTCCTTACTGTGCCAATCATGGGACACACTCTGCCCGTGATGGGAGTTGTAGTCCAGGGGCTGAGGTGCAGATCGCAGTAGGTCATTCTTCAGAGACCCGCTGCGATCCGCAATTATTAACTGTAAAAGCCGGCGGTACATGCGGCTCCACTGCGCTGCCACCGGCTTCTATATACACTGTCATAATTCATAATCCCCACCGCCGGGAGCGGGGAGCTCTGATTGGTGAAAAGCTATTAACCAATCAGCTCCCGTCTCCCGGCTGGGATTATGAACTATAAGAACTGTACATAGGAGTCGGCGTGCAGCACAGTGTAGACGCATGTACCGACGGCTTTTATAGTTAATAAATGCGGATCGCAGTGGATCTCCAGAGAATGATCTGCTGCGATCTGAACCTCTGCCCTTGGACTACTACTCCCATCATGGGACAGAGTCTGTCCATGATGGGAGTAGTTGTAGTACCGTGGTGCTGCTGAGGGATGGCACTTGCACATCCCCCGACTGCGGGACTTTTAGGACTACTACTCCCATCATGGACAGACTCTGCCCATGATGGGAATTATAGTCCCAGGGCTGAGGTGCAGATCGCACCGGGTCATTCTGCAGAGACCCGCTGCGATCCGCATTTAAGTTAAAAAGCCGGCGGTACATGCGCTTACAATGCACTGCCCGCCGACTTCTATATACAGTACACTGTCATAATTCATAATAGCTATTGACCAATCAGAGCTCCCGTCTCCCGGCGGGGATTATGAAATGTGACAGTGTATATAGGAGCCGGTGTACTGTGCCCTGTAGCGGAATGGGACACTCCGCACAGGGACACAGTTTTCTGCTTTGCAGGCCGCTCATTCCATTCCCACTAACCTCCCTCAGGTGGACGGGGACACAGTTTCTACACCGCTTATGTGACCCCGCCAGCGCATTTGTCTTCATTTTCTATTGCAGCACTATAGGTGACTAGTTTATCAGATCGCATCCAGCAGCCGCCGGCCAGATGATCCTGATAGATATACTATTCATTCATAGCGCCGGAGGCTGCATATGCATATAGATGTGCTGGGGGGGCAAACATATAGTGTTATCTGCCCCCACAGTGCTTCTATATACATATGCAGCAGCCGTGCTATGAATGAATAGTATATCTATCAGCATCATCGGCCGAGCGGCTGCTGGATTCGATCTGATAGATATACTTGTCACATATAGCGCTGCACAAATGATGCTGATAGATATTATTCATTCATAGCACGGTTGCTGCATATGTATATGTATATAGAAGCACTGTGGGGGGCAGATAACACTATGTCTGCCCCCCAGCATATCTATATACATATGCAGCCTCTGGCGCTATGAATGAATAGTATATCTATCAGGATCATCTGGCCAGCGGATGCTGGATGCGTTCTGATAGCTATACCATTCACATATAGCGCTGTTAGACCGTGAAGCTCAGCCAGAGGAGCGCCCCACAGCCTATCGACCCACCCGCTGTGGTGCACGTTAACCATCGCCTGCTACCTGCAGCGCAGTGTAGCTGCATGTACCGCCATCTTTTTAATTTAAATGCGGATCGCAGCAGATCATTCTCTGGAGATCTTCTGCGATCCGCATTTATTAACTATACAAGCTGGCGTCTACAACGCGCTGCCGCCAGCCTGTATATATACACTGTCACATTTCATAATCCCCGCCGGGAGACGGGAGCTCTGATTGGTGGAAAGCTATTGACCTCTCGGGGATTAGGAATTATGTATATAGAAGTCGGCGGGCAGTGCATTGTAGCCGCATGTACCGTGCACTTTTTAACTTAAATGCGGATCATTCTGCAGAGACCCGCTGCGATCTGCACCTCAGCTCCTGGACTACAACTCCCATCATGGGCAGAGTCTGTCCATGATGGGAGTAGTAGTCCTAAAAGTCCGCAGCCAGGGGATGTGCAAGTGCCATCCCTCAGCAGCACCACGGTACTACAACTACTCCCATCATCGGACAGACTCTTTCACATGATAGGAGTAGTAGTCCAAGGACAGAGGGACAGATCTCTGTTCACATTATGCGTTTTGCATAATGGGAACAGAACCTTTCTGGCAGTGTGTTCCCAAACAGGGAGAGTACAGCTGTTGCTTAACTACAGCCCACCATGATGAGAGTTGTAGTTTAGCAACAATTGGAGGCTCCCTGTTTAGGAACACGCTGCATTATGTGCGCTCTTCCCAGGGGAGTGCGCAAAAAATGTACTAACCCATATTTCTTGTTTTTCTTTTCTTCTCATTTCAGATACGTGAATGCAGAGGACTACGTCAGATTCGGTGGACTGCGACGATGACCAGAATTTTTTTTTTTATTTCAATAAAATGGTTAACGAGGGTTGTGCGGGAGTGTTTTTCTTTAATAAAATTATTTTTTCAATGTGTTGTGTTTTTATAATTGAATTTTCAGGGGTAGTAGAAGAAGCTGTCTTATAGACGGAATCCATTACTAAGCTGGGGCTTAGCGTTAGCCCCAAAATCAGCTAGCGCTAACCTACAATTATTTCCCCGGTACCCACTGCCACAGGGGTGCCGGGAAGAGCTGGTACCAACAGGCCCGGAGCGTCAAAAAGGGCGCTCCTGGGCCTAGGCGGTAACAGGCTGGCGTTATTTAGGCTGGGGAGGGCCAGTAACAATGGTCCTCGCCCACCCTGGTAACGTCAGGCTGTTGCTGCTTGGTTGGTATCTGGCTGATACTGAAAATAGGGGTGCATTTTTTTTCTTTTTAATAAATAAATTGAAAAAATGTGTGTGGTTCCCTTATTTTTTCAGTGTCAGGCAGATACCAACAAAGCAACAACAGCCTGACATTACCAGGGTGGGCAAGGACCATTGTTACTGGCCCTCCCCAGCCTAAATAACGCTAGCCTGTTACCACCTAGGCCCAGGAGCACCATTTTTGACGCTCCGGGCCTGTTGGTACCGGTTCTTCCCAGAAGCCGTCCCTGCCATCTCTCGGCGTGTACCGCAGTGCTGAGGGATGGCAAGGACGGCACCTACACATCTCCCTGCCCGGCTGTGGGAGTCCTGGGTGGCTGCAGAGTTATGTCAGGCTCCTTACCAGGCGCTGCGGAGATAATAGTTGACGGAGCCCGGGCTGCTGAAGTGATGCTAGCCCGGACTCCTTACCACGGCGCTGCAGGATATATGAGGAGCCTGGTCGGCTGCAGACTGATGCCAGCCCGCGCTCCTTTTAACATCTAGCGGAGCCGTGGAGCTTTTAGTCCCTAATGTAATATCAAATTTCCTGCCGGGTCCCGTGATTGGCTGCTCGGTCCTGGCCAAACACGGGACCCAGCTGGGAAAAATGAAATTACAGTAGGGGAAATAGAAACTCTGCGGCCAGGAGGTATGTTAAAAGGAGCCCAGTCTGCAGCCGCCCGGGCTCCTCATATATCCTGCGGCACCGTGGTAAGGTGCCCGGGCTAGCCTCACTTCAGCCGCCCAGGCTCCGTCAACTATTATCTCCGCAGCGCCTGGTAAGGAGGCCGGGCTGACATAACTCTGCAGCCGCCCGGGTTCCTCTGATTCTATCCCCGCTACCCTAATATAATGATGAGGATGGGGACGCTGCTTTACATAACCCCCCCCCTTGTCTTCCACCCGCCAGTGCCGCACATTGTCCGCCCGCTACAATACTACAACTCCCAGCATGCCCTCACTGTATGGACATGCTGGGAGTTTCAGTCTTGCAACAGGTAGCAGACAAGGCGCAGGCGGGTGGGAGACAAGGGGGGATGTCATTATGTTAGGGTAGCAGGGTTAGGCTAGGTTCAGACTACAGAATCTCCAGGCAGAAAATTTCCGCTCGGAGATTCCGAGTACGGCCAGCGCTGACTGAATCAGTCGGCGCTAGGACCGCGCGGACACTGCAGTCTCCAATAGACTGCAATGTGTTCCGCGCAGATTTCCGCCTGAAGAAAGAGCAACCCCTTTCTTCAGGCGGAAATTTCCAAGCGGATTTTCCGTTCACAAATTCCGCTTCACAAATTCCGAAGTGTGAATTTGTGAACGGAAACCCATTCACTACACTATACATTTTAGCAAGCGGAATTTCCGCCTGCAATTTCAAAGAGGAATTGCAGGCGGAAATTCCGTAGTCTGAACCTAGCCTTAGAATCAGACAGAGCCGGGTGGCTGCAGAGTGATGCCAGCCCGGGCTCCTTTGTACAGTTGCAAAAACACAGTTTTTGAGGGCCTGCGACTTTTTGTGCGACTTTCGACCTTGATAAATCCCTGACCACTGCAAAGTAAAAAAGTAAATTTACTTTCGTACGCTCTTTTGTAGCTTTTTGCTTACAGCCAAAAGTAGCACAAAAAAATGCTTAAGTGCTAATGTGACTTTTTGTGCGACTTTTGTAAGCAAAAAAAAAAGAGCTCTAAATCCCTTGATAAATGTCCCCCATTGTTATTCCATCTCTTGAAGTGCAAACATGGGATTTTTTTATTTTATTTTTTTACTTGAGGAATTCTTGAATGAGTTTACAGTTAAAAAAAAGTGCGGCAAGACTTATTGTAACAAAAAAAAATCACAAGCGAGTTCATTAAGATTTGGGGAATTAGTAAACCAATACCTTTTTTGTCATGTTCCTCAAGCCATTGCTGAACATTTTTTCTTGCTGTTTTACAACAATGTTTAGGCCAGTGGTTCTTAACCTTGTTGGAGGTACTGAACCCCACCGGTTTCATATGCGCATTCACCGAACCCCTCTTAATTGGAAAAATAAAATATGATTTTTTCAAATTCAAAACATAGGAGGTATATATTTAAGTATAAATTTATACATAGGTGCACAAAATGAACAAAACCATTAAGAACATAGAACAAAATCATGAAAACATGATATTCACACAAAAACATAATGGATATTTACTGCAAATCAGTGTGACTTCTGCTGTTGTCTTTCAGAGACCAGTTCAGAAATGCGCAGCTTTACCTTGGCAAGTGCCACTCTCATGTAATTTTCGCAACTATGGCAGTGTTCCCCCACATTAGGCAGGCCGTGTTCCCCCACATTATGTAGGCCAGTGGTCTTCAACCTGCGGACCTCCAGATGTTGCAAAACTACAGCTCCCAGTATGCCCGGACAGCCAATGGCAACATCTGGAGGTCCACAGGTTGAAGACCACTGATGTAGGCAGTGTTTCCCCACAGACATACAGCCTCCAGCCATATACAGTGTATGGCTGGAGGCTGTATGCCTGTGTATTGCCCACTTCAGTACTCTGACCACCGCTTCGGCTATAGCAGTAGGTCTCGGGACCGGTGGTCGGAGCACCGAAGATGACGTGCCGCTGGTCACTTACCAAGCTGGCCAGCGCACATCTTCCTCCTTCTCTATCCTCCGGTTCTCGGCAGCTTCATTTCCATGGGCGCAACTACGGGACGTCAGTGACGGCCCTGCATTTTTAAACTTAACGTGGGGCCACAGGGAGTTAATAGTGATGGGGGGAATTGCCCCGTCGCTACAGGACGGCCAAACACCGGCTCTGCTCGGGGCCCCAAGCAATTGCTTGGTTTGCCTGTCCTGTTACGACCCCCCCTGCCGAACCCCTGGGGTTTGATCGAACCCAGGTTAAGAACCATTGGTTTAGGGTATATGGTTTGTGCAAAAGTAACATCAACATCAGTGGTCTCCAAACTGTGGCCATCCAGATATTGCAAACCTACAACTCCCAGCATGCCTGGACAGCCTAAGGCATGCTGGGAGTTGTAGTTTTTCAATATCTGGAGGGCCACCGTTTGGAGACCACTGAACAACATTAATAACAGGACCCAATGTTAGCAGAATATTACTTTCACTACATTTGCTTCTTCCCATTGTGCATTTGGGTGCCATCTCTTCCAAGTTAGGAGATACACATATACCTGGCCATCCACCACATAGTGTAAAAAATTTAAAAACATTTAACACGCCAACCCCCATGTATTTATTGCTACATGGTGAGTATGATATATCGCTTCTCTGCCTTTTGGCTAAGATCAAGTGTAGTATCTGTTTCCTCCAGGTCTCGCCATGAGGTAGAGGGGTGTAGAACCGAGGTACTTTTGTGCCTCGGGGAGTGGTGACCCTGAGGTGCCGAAACTCACTGGGTGTTAACTCACTGAGTGAACACACTGCACCATACTCTTCACCTTTGGCACTCACCCTTTGTATCCCGGCCTTCTGGCTAGGATCAGGGAAATTTTTATAGATCCGGCCGGATGACCGGGCAGTATATCTGCACTTGTCCACTTATTTATTATTTTTTTATGTTTGTCACTCTGCCACATTTGTGTCTTTATTTGTACACAGGATTGTCAGGATGCGGTAGCCCTTCTGGGTGTCCCTCCTGGCGGTCTAGGGGAGGTGTGTGTGTGGCCATTAGGTTCCTCACCTCCCTGCAACCCTTGGGCATCTTGGCTTTGGTCAAGATGCCACCAGTATACGGCTCCTTGGCTGATACCTTGGCTAATGCCTAGGTTGAAGCCAGGAGCATTTTCGGCCCCTTAGTAGCTTCGTCGAAAAGGGGCATTGAACCTGGATCCTTGCAGGAGCCTTTTGGCCCGGAGGTGAAGGGTAGGTTTGTTGGGGGGCCTCTCTCCTGTCGGAGAAGGGCTTAGTGATATACCGCATCCTTTGTGCACGTTTTTTTTAGTGTGACACGTTTGCACTTTTTCTTGCACTTTGGGTGATAGAGAGCACTTGCCTCGGCTCTTAAAAAAGAGATGGTGAGTATGATACCCATAATCCTGTCACCTGTTTTAGATCTTGGAAGACTTTTGGAAGGTACTAACCACTGCATGCCAGGATTATTACAATATGACCTTTGTTAAAGTTGCTTAGATCCTTACACTTGCCATTTCTTTTTGTTTCTCTTTCTACATGCACATGAGAGGAGATTTATCAGTGTAAAGGCAGAGTGGTCCAGTTGCCTATTCATTTTTTCTGAGGCCTTTTTAAAAATGTGCAGGATACTGTGTGTGCGAATACAACCTTTTGAAAAGCTTGTCAAAAGTTAATCAATGTAATTTACTTCTCCTGGCATGAAGAGAATCAGATACTGTCACACATTTTTTGAATTATACATTTGTGTAGCACCAATATATTCTGCATTATTATCCTGAGATTGTTATCACTCCCTTCAGTCAATGTCTCCACTAGGATTCACAATATAAATTCTAAATTAAGTAAGGTTTTGGAGAGTTGGCCATAATCAGAATACTTAGAAGAAACCTACACAGCATACAAACTACAGAAAAATAGCCAGCACAACTACCTAATACACGGGTGCACGCTGCTGTGGCAAATACAAAGTATACAAAAAGAAGGTCACAGCAGCACTCTTGGTCAAAAATTTAGGCTCTTAGCGCACTTTTTGATCAAAACATGTCCCTCATCCACCCGGCAGAGGTGGCCTCACTTTGGATGGGACCCTAACACGCTCACTCTACTCACCTATGCTGTGCATATAGGGGGACATTTATCATTGGTTGAACATCTTTTTTCTTGTTTATTTTAGGCGCCACAGTTTGCATTTCCTAATCAAGTGTACAGTTTGGGGCAAAGTTATTATGTGAAGGTTTTTTTTTTTTTTGCATACAGCTTTTGTGCAAAGCCAACTAATAGGACATGTACAAATGTGCCAGAGTACAAAGCTTAAACCTAGCTCTGCAGCTCACTGGTTTCTATAATTGTACCAAATTTATCAAGTCCCATGTGCCATTTTGGTAAAATTTTTAGCAACTGCGTAAAAAATATCAAGCAAACATGAGTAAAATCTATACTACCTTACACCAACATTGCTAAATGTCCCCCCATAGCCTCAGACTGGGTGACATGCAGGATCCACTATCATTTTAAAAACCAGGGAAGGGTACACAGCTAAAGAGGGTGCCACTCCCCCTAATTTGCATTGAAAAAAAAAAAAGAAAACATAGGAAAATAGCCAGTACAACTACCTAATACACAGGTGCACACAGCTGTGGCAGATACAAAGTATACAAAATGTGTCTCCATTTTTTATAATATATCACCAGCTTACCAATACCAGTGTAAGAGGTGCCTAAAATTTTCCTTTTATTGGTTATATTAAAAATAATAAAGCAAATATTGTGTATTAAGTGCTTGTATTGTAGTTATTATGCAATTATAAGAGCTATTAAGAAATAAGTATATTAGCTCCGGAGTGCTATAATTTGAATCAAATGTACATCCTGGATCTATTAGAACGTCTCACACGGATGATCTAGGAATCGCACTCCTTCAGTCGTCCATCTCCGGCGACTGGTTCCTCCAACACATTTCTATTGTCTTATTCAGCGATGTCATCAGGGGAGTATTTAGAGCATAAGGAGTTTCTTTTATACTGCCAGGGTCTGTTAATTAAACCCCTAAAACAAACACACACCAGACAGTAATAGTGAATCACATAGTTTGTGCAATAATGTCCGGTTAGCTCTTAATTATAATAGATATATAAAAAGAGAAATAGGTTAAACCGTATGGGCATATCTCTTGAAGTCATCTGCCAACGGGGGTTCGCCCTGTAAGAAAAAAACAAGCATATAGAGGAGCATACAGAGAAAGAAAACTCCCTATTTTAAGTGGGCTAGGTATATATTGTGGGGCCCTATTGTCAAATAGATCCCTATTTTGCCCTACTTCAATGCCCTATACTTAGGTGGCTTCACCCATAAGGGGTAGCCCCGCTCAGGAACCTTTTATATCATCCTTTCATACAATGCTACTTACATCAGAAGTCCAACATATGAATTTGTATTATGTCACATGTTATTCATACATTTGTAAGTGTCAAAAAACATTAAATCAACGTAATTTTAATAAGAATTGTATGTTCTATGGCTGCAGGGAGCAGCTTTGTACAGAGGAGCTTTTCCTTAGTTATTTTACTGCCTATAATGATGGTTAGCATGTGATAAAGAACATGTGGAGATCAAACAAAGGAACCTCTGTACCAGCAGTTGAAAGGGCTCTGTAATTAGATATTATGTGTCTTAAAGTCAGAGAGAGTTTGTAAAAGCCAATAAGAAAGTAAAACTGTTTGAAGTCAAACATAGTAGAGGGAATAAAGAATACTAGTAACATACAGTACTGAGAGTCTAAGGGAAGCCCTACACTCGGCGCTAGCTGAGTACTCGGCGCTGCCCGTTTTTTCATACCTTATCCGTGTGTGTGTGTGTGTGTTGGGGGGGGGGGGGGGGAGCAACAAAGGAGGAAGCTCATATTCTGTCCTAAAATCCTGACCACATATTCCCTTCTCATTTCCCGATCCTAAATCCCCTCCTCATATCCTCTCCTTAAATCTCTTCCTTATATCCCGACCTTATATCACGTCCTCATATCCCATCCTCATATCCCATCCTCATATCCCGTCCTCAGGTGGGGTTGCGTTGTGGTAAAGATATTGTAAGCCGAAGAGAAAAGGGATGTGGCTTAAAGGGTGGGCGTGTCTTTGCAAAATGGGGCATGGAATGCGGGGAGGGTGTGGCTTGCCAGCTGGACTGATGCATTCAACAGGAGCAGAGCTTTGAAGTAAGGCCAGAAGTCCTATATACTCGCACAGGATTTGAAACAAAAACCCCATCCTTCACATTTGGGGGTAGATTAGGGGTTAATTTATTATATATTTTTATTTGACGTATAAGTAACATGTGACCAGAGTCGTACCTAGTGCCCCTTGCGCCCCTGGCGAGGTGCTGCATTGGTGCCCCCCCCCCCCCCCCAATACATATGGATTAAATATTCTGCCTTACTGTATGGATTAAATACTGTGATCCTGATCCCCTATATGGATTAGATACTACTAAGCCATATGGAAAGTGCACAATTTCTGATCCATATGAGGGGGGTAACGGATATTTCTAATCCAAACGGGAGGGACACAGTATCTAATCTATACATGGATCCATATGGATTAGGTACTGTGCCCCCCCCCCCCATATGGATTAGATACCGACAGTGTCCCCCCCCCCCCGTATGGTTTAGATCCTGATTGTGCCCCCTCATGTTGCTGCCTGCTTGCATTAGGTTAATACGAGTCTTAAATGTTCAGTATACTAAATAAACATACATTTCTTGTGTGTTGTTTTTTAACTTTTTAAACTCACATCAGCAGCAGCAGCAGCTGCCTGCTCTTGGATGCTCCAGAGACTAGAGCCCAACCCATGCTCAGCAGTGGTGCGTTGGTCCCTACACTCCTCCTCAATAAGGCGTAGAGACACAGGCGCAGTCACGCCACTGGATGCCAGACATAAGTGCCAGGGAGTAGCTGAAAAGCACTGGGCCCCAGAGCAACAAAAAAAATTGCCCTGGGCCCCCCTGTGCTAGGGCCTAACTGGGACCAAAAATAGGTTTAGGCATTTTAGACTAAGCAGACCATTTATTTGGTGGAGGTCAAACTCAGTACAAGTGGCTCTCCAGCTGTTGCAAAGCTACAACTGCCATCATGCCTGTAGATCCACAGATTGGGGAAGAATCATAACTACAGCATAATTTACAAGTGACTATAGCTCTGATGGGACAGTCAGACAGAATGCACAATGATATTAATGACCTGAGTGATGTCTTCTCTGTTGTCCTTCCTTTTCTTCATCTTGTCCAGGCACCAGGACTTCTTCCAGCTACGTCTTCCTCTGCAAAATCTGATGCCTGAACATCATTGGTTCCTCACTTTGTTAGCAGAGCCTCTATATTAAGACATTAATCATTATAACCCTGCCAGATACTGTGCCTCCTGAATACAACTCTGCCACACACTGTACCTCCTGAATATAATATTGCCACACACTGTATCCCTAAATACAACACTGCCACACACTGTGTCCTCTGAATATAATACTGCTACAAACTGTACCACCTGAATTTAATACTGCCACACACTGTACCCCCTGAATATAATACTGCCACACACTTTACCCCCTAAATATAATACTGCCACACACTGCACCCCTAAATACAATACTGCCACACACTGTGTCCTCTGAATATAATATTGCTACAAACTGTACCCCCAAATATAATAATTAATAAAATTAAAGTGACTCTGCTGCAGGGACACTGTACCCCTGAATATAATAATTAATAAAATTAAAGGGACTCTGCTGCAGGGAAATTTCCATGTGGAATATTCCTGTGGACATTATGCCGTGTGAACATACCCTAAGTACTCTCCACACTCCTCTTCTCTCCCCCACCACAAATGTGTGTATGTATGGTAGAGGTGTGCGTGATAGATGGGTGTATGTATCATAGATGTGTGTGTGTGTAGTAGATGGGTGTATGTATGATAGATGTGTGATCTATCTTTCATACACACATCTATCATACATACATCTATAATACACACACCATACATTCACATATCTATCAAACATACATCTATAATACACACTCCATACATACGCACACCTATCATACATGCATATATAATAAACACATCTATCATACATACATCATAAAACTATCATAAATACGCACATCTATCATACATACAAACATCTATCACACATACATCCATCATACATACGCACATCTATCATGCATATGCCTATCTATCATATGCACACACACACATCATACACACAGACACACACATCATACATACATATGCACATCCCCCCTCCTCCTCATTCTCCTCACCCTCTCCTCATTTTGTTTATGGTTATAGGAGGCATTGTGGCTGAGGATTAGGCTGACTCTAGCTTGCAATAAGGGGAAGTTGTGGTAGACACCAGGAGGTTTTGTGGCTTGTAATATGGGGATAGTATAATAGACACTGAGGAGAATCCAAGACGGCAAGTTGGGAGCAATGTGGAAGACACATTGTGGCAGACCTTAGAAGGCTGTTGTGGCTGGACAAATGAGGACAATATGGTGGACAGTGGAGTAGTATTGTGGCTTGAAATATGTGGACATGGTGGCAGAACCTGGGGGGATATTATGGCTGGCATTATTGGAACTGTCACGATGCCGGCTGGCAGGAGGTGGATCCTCTGTGCCAGAGAGGGATTGGCGTGGACCGTGCTAGTGGACCGGTTCTAAGTCACTACTGGTATTCACCAGAGCCCGCCGCAAAGCGGGATGGTCTTGCTGCGGCAGTAGTAACCAGGTCGTATCCACTAGCAACGGCTCAACCTCTCTGACTGCTGAAGATAGGCGCGGTACAAGGGAGTAGACAAAAGCAAGGTCGGACGTAGCAGAAGGTCGGGGCAGGCAGCAAGGATCGTAGTCAGGGGCAACGGCAGGAGGTCTGGAACACAGGCTAGGAACACACAAGGGAACGCTTTCACTAGGCACGATGGCAACAAGATCCGGCGAGGGAGTGCAGGGGAAGTGAGGTATACATAGGGAGTGCACAGGTGAAGACACTAATTAGAACCACTGCGCCAATCAGCGGCACAGTGGCCCTTTAAATCGCAGAGACCCGGCGCGCCCTAGGGAGCGGGGCCGCGCGCGCCGGGACAGGACCGACGGAGAGCGAGTCAGGTACGGGGGCCGGGGTGCGCATCGCGAGCGGGCGCCACCCGCATCGCGAATCGCATCCCGGCTGGAGGCGGTATCGCAGCGCACCCGGTCAGTGGATCTGACCGGGGCGCTGCAGTAGCGAGGGTGTAGCGAGCGCTCCGGGGAGGAGCGGGGACCCGGAGCGCTCGGCGTAACAGTACCCCCCCCCTTGGGTCTCCCCCTCTTCTTGGAGCCTGAGAACCTGAGGACCAGACTTTTATCTAGGATATTGTCCTCAGGTTCCCAGGATCTCTCTTCAGGACCACAGCCCTCCCAGTCAACCAAAAAAAAGGTTTTTCCTCTGACCTTTTTGGAGGCCAGTATCTCCTTTACGGGAAAGATGTCCGAAGAACCGGAGACAGGAGTGGGAGAAATAAGTTTAGGAGAGAAACGGTTGATGATGAGTGGTTTAAGAAGAGAGACATGAAAGGCATTAGGAATACGAAGAGAAGGAGGAAGAAGAAGTTTGTAAGAGACAGGATTAATTTGGCACAAGATTTTGAAAGGACCAAGATAGCGTGGTCCCAATTTGTAGCTGGGAACACGGAAGCGGACATATTTAGCGGAGAGCCATACCTTGTCTCCGGGAGAAAAAATGGGGGGAGCTCTTCTTTTCTTATCAGCAAACTTCTTCATGCGTGATGAAGCCTGTAAGAGAGAATTTTGGGTCTCTTTCCATATGGTGGAAAGATCACGAGTTATTTCATCCACAGCGGGCAAACCAGAGGGCAAGGGAGTAGGGAGGGGGGGAAGAGGGTGACGGCCGTACACCACGAAAAATGGGGATTTGGAAGAAGATTCAGAGACTCTGAAGTTGTACGAGAATTCGGCCCATGGAAGAAGATCTGCCCAGTCATCCTGGCGGGAGGAAACAAAATGCCGTAAATAATCACCCAGGACCTGGTTAATTCTTTCTACTTGCCCATTGGATTGAG
Source organism: Hyla sarda (assembly GCF_029499605.1). Lineage (NCBI taxonomy): Eukaryota > Metazoa > Chordata > Amphibia > Anura > Hylidae > Hyla > Hyla sarda. The sequence continues at coordinate 111,685,324 of NC_079193.1, read as the reverse complement.
GATGATAAGCAGAAGAAAAGTTTAATTTAATCTTGAGTTGTTTACAGAGAGCCCTCCAGAATTTAGACACGAATTGGACGCCTCTATCCGAGACGATCTGCGTGGGCAACCCGTGAAGACGAAAAATGTGTACAAAAAATTGTTTTGCCAACTGAGGCGCTGAAGGAAGACCAGGAAGAGGAATAAAATGTGCCATCTTGGAAAATCGATCAACGACCACCCAAACAACAGTGTTTCCACGGGATGGGGGTAAGTCTGTAATAAAGTCCATACCAATCAGAGACCAAGGCTGTTCGGGGACAGGCAGAGGATGAAGAAGACCAGCAGGCTTCTGGCGAGGAGTCTTATCCCGGGCACAGACAGTGCAGGCCCGCACAAAATCAACAACATCCGTCTCCAGAGTCGGCCACCAATAGAAACGAGAGATGAGTTGCAAGGATTTCTTGATGCCCGCATGGCCTGCGAGATGGGAGGAGTGACCCCATTTGAGGATTCCGAGGCGTTGGCGTGGAGAGACGAAGGTCTTCCCTGGAGGAGTTTGCCTGATGGAGGCTGGAGAAGTGGAGATCAGGCAGTCAGGAGGAATGATGTGTTGCGGAGAGAGCTCTACTTCCGAGGCATCCGAGGAACGAGAGAGAACATCGGCCCTAATGTTCTTATCGGCAGGGCGAAAGTGAATTTCAAAATTAAACCGGGCAAAGAACAGAGACCACCTGGCCTGGCGAGGGTTCAGCCGTTGGGCAGACTGGAGATAGGAGAGATTCTTGTGATCGGTGTAAATAATAACTGGAAATTTTGATCCCTCCAGCAGATGCCTCCATTCCTCAAGTGCTAATTTAATGGCCAATAGCTCTCGATCCCCGATGGAGTAGTTCCTCTCCGCCGGAGAGAAGGTCCTAGAAAAAAAACCACAAGTAACAGCATGCCCAGAAGAATTTTTTTGTAGAAGAACCGCTCCAGCTCCTACTGAGGAGGCATCAACCTCCAATAGGAAGGGTTTAGATGGGTCAGGTCTGGAGAGCACGGGAGCAGAAGAAAAGGCAGACTTGAGCCGTTTAAAGGCGTCTTCCGCTTGAGGAGGCCATGACTTAGGATTGGCATTCTTCTTGGTTAAAGCCACGATAGGAGCCACAATGGTGGAAAAATGTGGAATAAATTGTCTGTAATAATTGGCGAACCCCAAAAAACGTTGGATAGCACGGAGTCTAAGACGGCAGAGAGTTTGTCTGGGTCCATTTGTAGTCCCTGGCCAGAGACCAAGTATCCTAGGAAAGGAAGAGATTGACATTCAAACAGACATTTCTCCATTTTGGCATAAAGTTGATTGTCTCGAAGTCTCTGAAGAACCATGCGGACATGCTGGCGGTGTTCTTCTAGGTTGGCAGAAAAAATCAGAATATCGTCCAGATACACAACAACACAGGAATATAAGAGATCACGAAAAATTTCATTAACAAAGTCTTGGAAGACGGCAGGGGCGTTGCACAGGCCAAAGGGCATGACCAGATACTCAAAGTGTCCATCTCTAGTGTTAAATGCCGTTTTCCATTCGTCCCCCTCCCTGATGCGGATGAGATTATAAGCACCTCTTAAGTCCAGTTTGGTAAAGATGTGGGCACCTTGGAGGCGATCAAAGAGTTCAGAGATAAGAGGTAGAGGGTAGCGGTTCTTTACCGTGATTTTATTAAGTCCGCGGTAGTCAATGCAAGGATGTAGGGAGCCATCTTTTTTGGACACAAAGAAAAATCCAGCTCCGGCAGGAGAGGAGGATTTGCGGATAAACCCCTTTTTTAAATTTTCCTGGATGTACTCGGACATAGCAAGAGTCTCTGGGGCGGACAGAGGATAAATTCTGCCCCGGGGTGGAGTAGTGCCCGGGAGGAGGTCAATAGGACAGTCATAAGGCCTGTGAGGAGGTAGAGTCTCAGCTTGTTTCTTGCAAAATACGTCAGCATAGTCCATATAGGCCTTAGGGAGACCGGTTACAGGGGGAACCACAGGGTCACGGCAGGGAGTACTGGGAACCGGTTTAAGGCAGTCCTTGAAACAAGAGGTACCCCAGCTCTTGATCTCCCCTGTGGACCAATCCAGGGTTGGGGAATGGCGTTGAAGCCACGGTAGTCCAAGGAGAATTTCGGAAGTGCAATTGGGGAGGACCAAAAACTCAATTTTTTCATGATGAGGTCCGATGCACATTAGGAGGGGCTCCGTGCGGTAACGTATGGTACAGTCCAATCTTACATTGTTAACACAATTGATGTAGAGGGGTCTGGCGAGACTGGTTACCGGGATGTTGAACCTGTTGATGAGAGAGGCCAAAATAAAGTTTCCTGCAGATCCGGAATCCAAGGACAATCCTTCAGGAAGTGTTCGGTACCGGCACAGTACAGGCAGAGATTCTCCATGCGGCGTCGTGTCCTCTCTTGAGGTGTCAGGCGAGACCGGTCAACTTGCATAGCCTCCACGGCGGGAGGCACAGGAACGGATTGCAGAGGACCAGAGGAGAGAGGAGCCGGGGAGAAAAAACGCCACGTGCGAACAAAGTCCATATCCTGGCGGAGCTCTTGACGCCTTTCGGAAAAACGCATGTCAATGCGAGTGGCTAGATGAATGAGATCATGCAGGTTAGCAGGAATTTCTCGTGCGGCCAGAACATCTTTAATGTTGCTGGATAGGCCTTTTTTATAGGTCGCGCAGAGGGCCTCATTATTCCAGGATAGTTCAGAAGCAAGAGTACGGAATTGTATGGCGTACTCGCCAACGGAAGAATTACCCTGGACCAGGTTCAGCAGGGCAGTCTCAGCAGAAGAGGCTCGGGCAGGTTCCTCAAAGACACTTCGAATTTCCGAGAAGAAGGAGTGTACAGAGGCAGTGACGGGGTCATTGCGGTCCCAGAGCGGTGTGGCCCATGACAGAGCTTTCCCAGAGAGCAGGCTGACTACGAAAGCCACCTTAGACCTTTCAGTAGGAAACTGGTCCGACATCATCTCCAAGTGCAGGGAACATTGTGAAAGAAAGCCACGGCAAAACTTAGAGTCCCCATCAAATTTATCCGGCAAGGATATTCGTAGGCTGGAAGCGGCCACTCGCTGCGGAGGAGGTGCAGGAGCTGGCGGAGGAGATGATTGCTGAAGCTGTGGTAGTAGCTGCTGTAGCATCACGGTCAGTTGAGACAGCTGGTGGCCTTGTTGCGCTATCTGTTGCGACTGCTGGGCGACCACCGTGGTGAGGTCGGCGACAACTGGCAGAGGAACTTCAGCGGGATCCATGGCCGGATCTACTGTCACGATGCCGGCTGGCAGGAGGTGGATCCTCTGTGCCAGAGAGGGATTGGCGTGGACCGTGCTAGTGGACCGGTTCTAAGTCACTACTGGTATTCACCAGAGCCCGCCGCAAAGCGGGATGGTCTTGCTGCGGCGGTAGTAACCAGGTCGTATCCACTAGCAACGGCTCAACCTCTCTGACTGCTGAAGATAGGCGCGGTACAAGGGAGTAGACAAAAGCAAGGTCGGACGTAGCAGAAGGTCGGGGCAGGCAGCAAGGATCGTAGTCAGGGGCAACGGCAGGAGGTCTGGAACACAGGCTAGGAACACACAAGGGAACGCTTTCACTAGGCACGATGGCAACAAGATCCGGCGAGGGAGTGCAGGGGAAGTGAGGTATACATAGGGAGTGCACAGGTGAAGACACTAATTAGAACCACTGCGCCAATCAGCGGCGCAGTGGCCCTTTAAATCGCAGAGACCCGGCGCGCGCGCGCCCTAGGGAGCGGGGCCGCGCGCGCCGGGACAGGACCGACGGAGAGCGAGTCAGGTACGGGGGCCGGGGTGCGCATCGCGAGCGGGCGCCACCCGCATCGCGAATCGCATCCCGGCTGGAGGCGGTATCGCAGCGCACCCGGTCAGTGGATCTGACCGGGGCGCTGCAGTAGCGAGGGTGTAGCGAGCGCTCGGGGAGGAGCGGGGACCCGGAGCGCTCGGCGTAACAGGAACACTGGTGAAAACTAAAAGGACATCCAAGTAAATTGACAACATGGGGCAATGTAACAAACAATGGGATGCATTTTGGATGACAGTAGGTGGATAATGTATTTAGAAATAAAGGAAGTGGGCCTTCTGAATGACATTGGGGGATTAGGTGGTTAACAATAAAGGGGCATTATGGCTGACACTTGGGGTTATTGCAGTTTATTTTGAGATCACTGTTGCTGACAGTTTGTTTTTTGGAGCAGTTTGGAGGTATGGCTGCTGAATGGCAGATACAGGGGATACAGTACTGACACTACCCCATCTGTCACCAGTGGCACCTGCACTAACCTGTCAGTACCGACAGGTAGTGCAGGTGACACTGATGACAACGGTACTTACCTTGTCCTGGTCCATGGCGGGGATCTTCTGTAATCTCCTCCATTAGCTCAAGCTCCGGGCACCGGCTTGGGACATGGGCAGAGCTTAGTGACGTCACCGCTGCTGCTCTATGCTGGGCCCTGGGAACAGCAGCGGTGATGTCATTAAGCTCTGCCAGTGCCCCAAGTCGGTGCCCGAAGCTGGAGCTAACGGAGGAGATTACAGGAGATCCCTGCCACCGACCGGGACAAGGTAAGTACCGTTGTCATCAATGCCATGTGCACTACCTGTAGGTACTGACAGGTTAGTGCAGGTGACAAATTTCCTTTAGAGGGACACCTTCCCACCTCCTCCCTACCTCCCTACCTGACCAAAATGCAGTCAATATCACTCACTTCACCCCCCCCCCACATCCTTGGTCTTCTCACCCCCCCCATCCTCAGTCACCTCATCCCCCCATCCTCAGTCACCTTACACCCCCATCTCCCCCTGAATCCACGGTCTCTTCACACAACCCAAAGCCCCCGCCCGTCCGTCCACCCATACCTGTTCCTGAATCCACGGTCTCTTCACACAGCGCCCCGTCCCTTCCCATCTCTTCAGCGCACCCATGCTCGGTAAGTACACTCACCGCGGTGCTGAGAAACTGTGGGGCGTTGGAGGCTGCTTTTCCTCTCTGCACTGCCAGGGATGTCAGGGGCCTGGGGCAGACGTGTGTACCTGCGCGGCGCACATATGTTCTCCCATGAACCCCTAGCTTGTCCTGCCCTGAACAGATTTTTAAAGTGCCCATGCTCAGGAGAAAGGTATTTGTGGTGGCTGTGTAGTGCGATCAGCGCGGCTCTCCCCTGCACTCCTCTGGCCTGCACTCGCTGACACTGGCCATCATAATAAGCAGCCGCAACTGTATATTTATCTAGCAGTGGGGCGGCCTGACATGTTTGGTGGCTTGCGCCCCACCCGGGTGTGCGCCCCCGGGGGGGCCAGGTTCGCCAATGGTAGGTACGCCACTGCATGTGACTAAGCATTATTGAAATATCTCCAGCTGTATGAAACATACATTTCCCAAAGATTTGCATTGGACTTTAAACAAAAACCCCCGACCGACGCAAATGAAGGTAGGTTAGGGTTAAATTAACTATCCTATATTTTTAGTGGGCATACAGTATAAGTAACATGTGACCAAGTATTATCAAAATATCTCCAGCTGTTTAGAAGTTATGCAGTAACATATATTTCCCATAGACTTGTAAAAACCCTGACTCTCGCAAATGGGGGTGGGTAAAGGTTAAATTACCTATCCTATGTTTGTTGTTGACATATTAACATGTGTACCAAGTTTCATGTTTATATCTTTGGCCGTTTGGAAGTGATGCTGGAACATGCACACACAAATTGGGGGGAGATTTATCAAAACCTGTCCAGAGGAAAAGTTGCTGAGTTGCCCTTAGCAACCAATCAGATCATTTCTTTCAGGGGCCTTTTCAATAATGAAAGAAGCGATCTGATTGGTTGCTATGGCCAACTTAGCAACTTTTCCTCTGGACAGGTTTTGATATAGGTTTTACATATATATATACACAGTCATGGCTGTAAATGTTGGCACCACTGAAATTATTTTTTTAAATGAAGTATTTCTCACAGAAAAGGATTGCAGTAACACAGATTTGCTATACACATGTTTATCCCCTTTGGGGGGTATTCATCAATCTATATAGAGTCATTTTAAGTGTATTTTCTTGCGCAAAATCTTGTGCAATGATATTTTCTGCATTCTTTTTGTGCGTCTTTTTTGGTGGAACTTTTTCTAAAGATGTCACCCTTTGGGTGTACCGTAGAGCCATTTTTCCCGTAGACATCGATTTACTAACTGGGTTTTTTGTTTTTTTTCTGGACACACAAATATACACCACCTCGGAGGACACGTACCAAAGTGTGTATTTTCACACAGTAAGGACTGCAACACCCATCATGGACAGACTCTGCCCATGATGGGAGTTATAGTCAAGAGGCTGAGGTGCAGATCGCAGCAGGTCATTATCCAGAGACCCGCTGCGATCCACATTTATCAACTGTAAAAGCCGGCGGTACATGTGGCTTTACTGCGCTGACACGAGTTCTATATACAGCTGTAATAATTCATAATCCCCGCTGCCGGGAGAGGATAGCTCTGATTGGTCAATAGCTATTCTCCAATCAGAGCTCCCCTCTCCCAGCAGGGATTATGAATCATTACAGTCTATATAGAAGCAGGTGGCAGCGGAATGTAGCCGCATGTACCACCGGCTTTTTAATTTAAATGCGGATCGCAGCAGATCCTTTTGGAGATCTGCTGCGATCCGCATTACATCAGTGGCCCCCCAATTTAACCCCATTCCCGCAGAATGACATATATAAATGTCATGATGTGCAGGTAGTTCTGTGGATGGTCCTGGTCAGCGATCATTGTGGTTGGTCCCTGTGGACCAATCACAGTGATTGCTGACAGTGGGGGGTTAAAGTTCAGATCCCCCCACTCTCCCCGCCCCTAGAAGACGGGCAGAATGGGGGAAGAGGATCCCGGGAGCTGCGGGGGGCCGCGGCACATACCTGCTGTGGGACCGGAGGGAACGGCAAGGACCGGGGACCGTCTAGAAGGCAGCTGCTGCAGGTATGTTGAAGCAGCAGTGAAGATCGCCGTAAAGTGATATTCACTGCTGCTTCTAGGAATTTCAAAACTACAACTGCCAGCATGCCCAGACAGCCTTTGGCTGTCTGGGCATGCTGGGAGTTTTAGCTTTGCAATATCTGGAGGGCCGCAGTTTGGACACCACTGTGCAGTGGTGTCCAATCTGTGCTCTTCCAGATGTTCCAAAACTACAACTCTCAGCATGCCCAGATAGTCCAGGCATGCTGGGAGCTGTAGTTCTGTAACATCTGGCCCTTCAGATGTTGCTGAACTACAACTTCCAGCATGCCTGGGCAGTCTGGGCATGCTTGAAGTTTTGCAACAGCTGTAGGCACACAGGTTGGGAAACACTGAGTTTCCCAACCAGTGTGCCTCCAGTTGTCGCAAAACTACAACTCCCAGCATGCTCAGACAGCCGAAGGGCATGCTGGGAGCTGTAGTTTTGCAACAACTGCAGGAGAACAGTTGGGAGACCGCTAAGTAGTGGTGTCCAAGCTGTAGCCCTCCAGATGTTGCAAAACTTCAACTCCAAGCATGCCCAGACTGCCCAGGCATGCTGGGAGTTGTAGTTAGGCAACATCTGAGGGGCCAGATGTTACAAAACTACAACTCCCAGCATGTCTGGACTGCCTGGGCCGGGAGTTATAGTTTTGCAACAACTGGAGGCGCACTGGTTGGGAAACATTGTCTGTTTCCTAACTCATTGTTTCCCTACCTGTGTGCCTCCAGCTGTTGCAAAACTATAACTCCCAGCATGCACTGACAAACCGTACATGCTGGGAGTTGTAGTTTGGCAACAGCTGGAGGCGCAGCTGGAGTAACAAACTCTCAGTGTTTTGCAACCAGTGTGCCTCCAGCTGTTGCTTAACTACAGCCCCCTATGATGGGAGTTGTAGTTTAGCAACAATTGGAGGCTCCCTGTTTATGAACACGCTGCATTATGTGCGCTCTTCCCAGGGGAGAGCATAAAAAAATGTACTAACCCATATTTCTTGTTTTTCTTTTCTTCTCATTTCAGATACGTCAGATTCGGTGGACTGCGACGATGACCAGCGCTTTTTTTTAATTTCAATAAATTGGTTAACGAGGGCTGTGGGGGAGTGATTTTTAAATTATTAAATTGAATTTTCAGGGTTAGTAGTGGAAGCTGTCTTATAAACAGAATCCATTACTAAGCCAGGGCTTAGCCCCAAAAACAGCTAACGCTAAGCCCCAATTATTACCCCGGTACCCACCGCCACAGGGGTGCCGGGAAGAGCCGGTACCAACAGGCATGGAGCATCAAAAATGGCGCTCCTGGGCCCAGGCGGTAACAGGCTGGCGTTATTTAGGCTGGGGAGGGCCAGTAACAATGGTCCTCGCCCACCCTGGTAACGCAAGGCTGTTGCTGCTTGGATGGTATCTGGCTGATACTGAAAATAGGGGGAACCCTAAGCATTTTTTTTTTCATAAATAAAAAAAGTGTGTGGTTCCCTAATTTTTTCAGTATCAGCCAGATACCAACCAAGCAGCAACAGCCTGACGTTACCAGGATGGGCGAGGACCATTGTTACTCTCCCTCCCCAGCCTAAATAATGCCAGCCTGTTACCGCCTAGGCCCAGGAGCGCCATTTTTGATGCTCCATGCCTGTTGGTACCGGCTCTTCCCAGCACCCCTGTGGCGGTGGGTACCGGGGTAACAATTGGGGCTTAGCGTTAGCTGTTTTTGGGGCTAAGCCATTTTTGACGCTCTAGGCCTGTTGATAGCGGCTCTTCCTGGAAACCCTGTGGTGGTGGGTACCGAGTCATAATTGGGGGTTAGCATTAGCTGTTTTGGGGGCTAACGCTAAGCCCCAGCTTAGTAATGGATTCTGTCTACAAGACGCCTTCCACTACTAAGCCTGAAAATTCAATGATAAAAAACACAACACAATGAAAAAAAATGTATTTAAAAAAACACTCCCCCACAGCCCTCGTTAACCCTTTTATTGACATAAAAAAACGCTGTTCATCATCGCAATCCACAAAATCTGACAGTCCTCCGCATTCACGTATCTAAATTTAAAAGAAAAAAAATTTTGTAAATTTTTTTGTTTCCACACACCAACAAAAATGCAATAAAAAAAACACAAGAAAAACTGACAAAACGCAGGAAAAAGCTGGGACAGTTTTTCTGGCGTTTTTTATGATTCATAAAAAACCTCAATAAAATCCTGGCCTCAAAGCGATAGAACAAAATCAATATGTCCACTTTTCCTGTGAGGTAGAGAAGGAGTGTATGGTAGAGCGAGGGGGGGAGTTTCTATATTTGTGCAAGATTTATCAAAGGAGTGTACAGCCTTAGTAAATTCTGAGTAAGAGTGTACCATAGACAAGAAGTGTAAATGGATAGAACTGTGTCTAAAATTGACACATAATGATGAATCCCCCCCCCCCCCTTTGTGTGTATTGGAACTAAACCAAAAAAAGGAGGAAAAAAAGCTAATTGCACATAATGGCCCTCATTTACTTAGAATATCGGGTTGTAAGTCTATCTTGCTTTCTTACCTGACTGCTTTTCCCCCTGGTATTTATTATTATGTCACTTCCTGTTTGTTGCACGTGGGTTTTGTTGGTTTTGGTTTCCAACTCCTCTGAGTTGTCGGGAAAAAATCCACAACAATTCAACAAATTCGGGTTGGAAACCTTTATAAATACATGAGAAAGCTCAGAAATGTCGGGTTACGCCCCTTTTTCGGGTTTGGGAGAATCCACATCGGGTCAGTTGGGAAAAAATGTTGCATCGTGTCGCAGACTGGCGCACGATGTCTGTAACATGTCGCAGACAAAGATGCGCCAATAAGACCCAACAAAACAAGTCGGGTTTAGAATAGTAAATGAGGGCCAATGTCACACAAAACTCCAAAAATGATCTGGACAAAATTATTGGCACCCTTTCAAAATTGTTGAAAAATAAGATTGTTTCAAGCATGTGATGCTCCTTTAAACTCATCTAAGGCAAGTAACAGGTGTGGGCAATATAAAAATACCACCTGAAAGCAGATAAAAAGGAGAGACGTTCACTTAGTCTTTGCATTGTGTGTCTGTGTGTGCCACACTAAGCATGGACAACAGAAAGAGGAGAAGAGAACTGTCTGAAGACTTGAGAACCAAAATTTTGGAAGAATATCAATAATCTCAAGGTTATAAGTCCATTTCCAGAGATCTAGATTTGTTTTGGTCCACAGTGCGCAACATTATCAAGAAGTTTGCCGCCCATGGCTAGAGATGAGAGAATCAAAGCTGACAAACCTGAATTTGTTACGAATTTCATGAAATATTCCATTTGCAACGAATGCGAACATCACTGCGATTCTATTGTGCAAATCGCTTCATTAACCTCCATTTACTGTGTCATGTCAGTACATGGGGCAAGGAACGCTGGGAGGGCAGGAAGGCAAGGCGTGAAGGGAAGTAAGCGGGATGACCCTGGATAACATGCAGGATGCAGACTATCAGTAGCCAGTCACTCCTGTGATGTCACAGCCCTATTTATTTGGCAGCCATTTTGCAGCTCGTCATATCATTCATTACACTGCATACAGATAGGCCGGACATCGATGTGTGTGTGTTACACAGAAAAGCTCACTCCAGCAGCGTTTCACATCCTAGTCACATCAGTGTTTTGGTGGACAGAGAGCAGTGTTTTTTTCACTGAAAAGGATTTTTACTGCAGCCATAAATCCCAGTTTCAACAAGCTGCCTCAACTTCATAAACCTTAGGAGAGGAGGCAGGAATAATTTTTCAGCGCAATTCTGTCTGTGTTCCACAACAAATCATCTGCTGGTTATACTAGTCTGTAGACGGAATAATACCCAGCAGTCGATTCATAATAGTCTTTGACATAGTGAAATTTTGTGTTTTGTATACAGCTTTTTTGTGCTGCAGTGTTGTGCAAAAATACTTTTTTTAAGCGTACTGTACAGCATTCTTCTGCCCTCATAAGTGCATACCACATACGTACATCTAAGTCGTGTACTATTTTGTACCTGTTAATCTGTCAAGGGCCTACATACTGTGAAAGTCCAGGCAAAAGTAATCACTAGCTGGTGTTTTACTAAAATATGTTTTTTTTAAGCATATTGTACCTCATTATTCTGCCCTCATAAGTGCATAACACATACCTACATCTAAGTGGTGTACTATTTTGTGTGTGTTAATCTGTCAAGGGCCTACATACTGTGAAAGGACAGCTGGCTGGTGATCACTGGCTGGTGTTTTACTCCAATATGTTTATTAAGCATACTGTAGCGCATTTTTCTGCCCTGATAAGTGTATACCACATACATACATCTAAGTATGGGAACTATTTTTTACCTGTTAATCTGTCAAGGGCCTAGATACTGTGAAAGTCCAGGGAAAAGAACACACCTGCTGCTGTTCTAGACATGTACTGTTTTAAGTGTAGTGAAGCGTATTGTACTCCCCTCATATACGCACTAAGTATATCACGCAGAGAAGTGCAAGGACATGCACAGAGGAGGGGCAGAGGCCTAAATTCATCAGGCAGAGGTCGCAGCAGAATAGGGGCGAGTGGCAGCAGGAGTCGCAGCGAGAGGCTTGAGCTCCCGGTATCAGCTAGCGGTCGTGTCTCGACCAGCAACCCATCTGCCATCATCGATTGGTTAACATGGTCATCCACTTCATCACAAGTGACATCTGATATCCCCAGTCAACAGTCGGTGGGTTCCTCAGACACAATCCTCAGTTGGCATGGCCCGGGAGCAGTCCCTGTCCTCCTATTGCCTCTGTCCTATGCTGTTCCCTCCTCTACAGAAGTATCTTATGCTGTGGGTTCAGCTCCACTGTTCACCGAGGATGATCTAATAGAAGACAGTAATAGAAAAGAGAAGGAGCGCTCTCTGTGCGGTATCGGTGGCGGTACAACTGTGGTGTGAACTCATAAGAAACTTGCTCACTTGTAATGTTTGTGCAGGAAAGGCACAAAACTTGGAGGATCAACAACAGAAGAATAGAACATCTGCACTCACTGCTCAGTATCGGCCGTTGCGTCCAGAGATCCGGGGTTACAGGCGCTGCATGTAGCAGGAAGCGCTCAGAGACTATACCGGTATTTCGCACAACAGTGTGCTTCGTCCAGTCTCGGAAGTACGTCATTGCGCAAACACATTATATAGCCCATCCGGCTCGGCTGGTAGCCATAGCTACGTATCAAAAAAATACCGGGTGCCACCCAGGGCCAGAAAAAGAGGTAAGATAGAAAGCTACCATGAACTGCCTACTATAGGCGTAACGAAGGGGCACTAAACACCAAAAAGAAGTGCAATATATATAGATAAAGGGGATATCCTCTAACTGTCATCCAGAAAGCATATGATAGTGTGAAGATCATGGATAGACGTGATCTCCTCGTCAAGCATAATCGTAAAATGACAGACAATGAGTCAAATCGCAAGTTCGTGTTCTCCTTCAGTAACTCTTTGATGAATAGTAAAATCAAAACAGCCATCCTCCAACACTGGCATCTGCTACAGAATGATGATGATCTTAGGCAGTCCACCAAGCAGCACCCCATAATCACTTACCGTAAGAACAAGACGATCGCCAATGAGCTTAAAGCTCTACGAAAAAAAGTAGAAGTGGTGAACAAGTCCCCCTATGAGGATCGTTTATGTAACCGAAACCTGCAGGGCAACTTCAGGTGCGGCAATTGCAATCTGTGTCGTTTTAATACATGCGCATCAGTCTGTAATCTAGGGGGAGTGACACATAAGGTGTCGCAATTCATCACATGTAAGACTTCGTACGTAGTCTATTACATCATATGCCCGTGTTTGAATTTTTATATTGGAAAAACCAAGAGACCCCTTTATATCAGGATTAGTGAACACCGTAATAGCTTGCGAAAAGGTAGTGGAGCACCAAGGCTAGCTAGCCACTTGCATAACCACCATAACAATGATCCAGATGTGCTCAGGTTTGGAGGAGTGGAAAAGATATCTCTGCCTGAAAGAGGGGGAAATAAGGATGTCATCTTATTACAGCGTGAGGCCCGTTGGATCCTGAGATGTAATGCTCAGGGTCCAGCGGGACTTAATGATCGGTTGGATATGACCCCATTTTTGCACGATAGTTGAGCTCCAACTTGCAATAACAGGCCTATCATTTCCCTTTCCTTTGTTATAGCTGATTACATTGTCTAAAGGATATTGGATCCTTTCCTAATAGAATACAATATTCTACTGCTTCACCTTATTTCAGGTGTGAATTACTATATGTATATACCCTTTTTCTTTTCTTCTATGGTTCGCCTCCCTCTGTTTACCAATATTGGCTCTACTTCTTTGCACAGTGTTCGGCGTAATATCTACATATATTGCAATTCTTTTTGGTGTTTCGTGCCCCTTCGTTACGCCTGTATTAGGCAGTTCACGGTAGCTTTCTATCTTACCTCTTTTTCTTGCCCTGGGCGGAACCCGGTACTTTGTTGATACGTAAGTGGAAGGAATCCCGGCACACACAATCTTGGATGCAAATCACCTGAAGTGTTTATTCATCATAAGTGTACATAGTGATATGGCAATTCACAGAACGCGTTTCGGCCACCTCATCGCCTTCATCAACTGATCTGAATTGCCATATCACTATGTACGCTTATGATGAATAAACACTTCAGGTGATTTGCATCCAAGATTGTGTGTGCCGGGATTCCTTCCACTTACCTATTGCTCACCTGTCCAAGCACCACGCCAAGGTGACGAGTGCCGACTCTCACTACTGCTACCCTTTGTTGATACGTAGCTATGGCTACCAGCCGAGCCGGATGGACTATATAATGTGGTTGCGCAATGACGTATTTCCGAGACCGGACGAAGCACACTGTTGTGCAAAATACCGGTATAGTCTCTGAGCGCTTCCTGCTACATGCAGCACCTGTAACGGCCGATACTGAGCGGTGAGTGCAGATGTTCTTTTCTTCTGTTGTTGATTTTATGATTCTGCCGTGAGTTTTCTGCACCCCGCAGATTGGCTTCACTTTGAACTCCCTGGTACTCCAGAGCTGCGGAACGGTCTACAAGTTAGTGCCTGCCATACGTTGCCTGTTTTTCCCTACCTATTAGTGTGCTCTCCTCATGCTTGTAGTATACAAAACTTGGGGGAGCGGGGGTGAGGAGGAGACTGCAGTGGCTTCCCACGCTGACAAGCAGACGTGAAGAAACTGGAAATCAGAGGGAGCAGGTTGGAAATGGAAGCTGGATCGCGCTGTCACAGCGGAGGTGAGTCAAAGCTATTAGGATAAGGTGCTTTATTCTTCAAACATGCAACGCATTTCAAAACCATCTGTTTTTTTCATCAGGCATGATAAAACTAAACAATATACTGAATTTATACAACCACACATGTGGATGTCACACACAGATGTGACATATTATGATCCACAAAACATGGAGGATCCCAATAAAACCTGGAATCCCAGATCGTGCTACTGAATAGTAATAAATATATAAATACATAAATGAAAAAAATGATGATAAAGATTCCAAACATTAAATATAAAACTAATTACAACTGTAAATACTTCAAGGGAATTAGAAGCAGACAGGATTAAAAAAATTATTTAAAAAGTGTTTTTTCAATCAATTCATTTAGCCCAAAAGGCCATAATGAATTAATATTAAAGATCCAGAAATATTCCCTGTTAATAAGTTTCTGATATCTGTTGTGTGTCCCTTCTGGGATAGCTTAAATTTTACTGCAAGACAAGAGACTTCGTATTATGCTTTAACTTTCTTTTACTGACTGACAGCAGCAACCAATCAAATCACATAAAAGAGAAAAAATGTATGCATGCATATGCAAATGAAGGATCGATATTATCCAATCAGCACACGCCATAGTATATATAAACTGCTGACATCAACTGAACTTCCTCTTTCTTGCTGCTGCCAGTGGCAACTTAAGATAAGAAAAATTTTGTCCTTATTATTATTTCTTGTTTTCAATCTTTTATAGCTTATTCACATATCTTATATGTGTATTACCATCATTCTTAACTTTGTCTTCATAGTATTTTCTAATATACTTTTATATATAAGTAATTCCATTTTTTCTTTCATACTGTATACCCCTCTCTTTTTATATATATAAGTCCATAGCGTAGATTGTCTTGTAATATCTCAGTTTCCGGCGTTGTGTATGTGTTACATATACAGCGCCGTTTATCGCCATCTTGTGTTTTCCCCCCTGCTTATCGCCAACCCATCCCTCTCTCTATACCGTTACTTACCAGCCGCGCGCACGGAGGAGCTCGAGCGCTCTTCAGCTACTTCCGGGTCTTCCGTGTGACGCACTGGTTTTTGTCAGCTGGTTCTCAGCTGCGCAGGAGTTCCCGCCCATCTTCCCTGCTCGAGCGCGTCCTGTCACTCGGCAACGGACCTGCTGACAGGAATCTTCCGTTCCCTACATCCACATCGCTACGCTACAGAGATTATAAGAATCATATATATTCTAAAACTTGTATCCTTATATATTTATACTAATTCTATTCTATTATTAAAGAATTCTCTACTTTACTAAATAATATTTTATATGTATGAAGGATTTGTATACATGTTCATAGGATCTATATGTATATATGTGCATTCATGTATATGTATGTATATATATATTTAGGTGTGTATTAACATTTATATATTATTATATATTTCTTTATTTATTTATTTTTTCTGAATACTATTCATTATATTCCTATACTTTTATTAGATATATCTATAATTTTTCCCTACCGAAAAAATATATTTACCATGTCCACTGAACTTAACACTAACAAATCTCCTACTCCTGAAGAGTTAGAGAAATATGCAGAAAATAAAATGCAATCAATGGTGGACAACTCAGTACGCAATGCCTTTCAATCGGCAATGTTCACAATACAAGAATCCATTTCAAAAACCATATCTATTTCGTTAGCCCAATCTCCATCCAATGCTCCGATACCAATTTTACCTTCTACTCCCTCAGATGCATTTTTCTCCACGGAAGAGTCAGTGGAAAAACTTGCTAAAGGGTTTCAAAAATCAGGAAAGGCAAAACAAAAAAGAAAATTTTTAGAGATAACTTCTTCTCCTCCTCATACTAAAAGTTACAAAAAACAAACAAAAAATATTGATGATGAAAATTTGCGCTTACCACGCAATAAACAGACTGATGCTGAAAAAGTGCATCCCAGACCCTCTACCCGGGAGGACGTACAAATTTTACGGGCAAAGAAAACATCTTTAAGGATGAAACCAGACTCTTATGTCACAGATGATTCTTCTTCTGAGGATTCCAAAGAATCTTCAGAAGATGAAGAATATCTAAGCATTGAAGATAATGATGAGAACCCGAGTACATCAATTAGTAAAGAAGATCAATCTTCTAATATTCTAGATAGTGTGGGTGAACCCTTTTTTCATCCGGAGAGCATTAAGCATCCTAGATCGGGTGAGTGGCTACCACATCCCCAAGTAGCAAAATTTCTAGAGTTCTGGGTCAATAAACCATTGGACAAAAGTTCCAGAAATAAACTTAGGGCAGAATGCCCAAGACCATATTTGGATCATAAAAAATCTTGTACTCCGGATATTGATTTGTCCCTGATAAAATTTTTATCTAAGTCGGGTCCTAATCCAAAAAAGGGCATAGACCGATCTTTTCGGTCTATTCAAGACAAGGTGCTTGATGTTTTGGGCCCTGTAACCAAAATCCTTGATATCACGGAAGAAGCATTGTCTTCTGATACTCCGGTAGACTTAAAAATCCTCAGAGGATGGGCTCAAAGAATTGTGTGTTTATTAGGCAATGCGAATGCTGCCATAACCTGTGAACGCAGACGTTCAATTTTACTCAGATTGGACCCCCAGCTAATCAACTTAGCTCAATCAGAACCATCATCCTCTACTGAGGGTTTTTTATTTGGAGACTCTTTTGTCAAAGAGCTCAACAAGTATGTCGGATTGTTCTCATCATTGGAGAAAGCACAATCCTCTATGAAAAAAGTTTTTCATTCTAAGGTTTTTGGGAAGGCCGGGAGAGGCAGGGGCCGCTCTCTCGGCCGTCAATATGCGGATCGAGGATCCTTCAGAGGCTCTGCATATACATACCGCCCCCCTCAACCTACATCTTTTCAACAACCAAGCCCCTTCTTTCCTCCAAGAGGCCGCCCATGGAGGGCTAGAGGTCAAAGAGGATATCCTAGATCTCGCCCTTCTTCAGGTAAGTCTTTTCACTCCTCTATCTTCTCAGATTCCTTTAGGGGGCAGGTTAACCTATTTTTTCCAAAACTGGTCTATGATAACAACAGATTCCTGGGTGTTGAACACAGTCATGGGATATCAGATAGAGTTTTACACTTTCCCAGTTCAGAAAGAACATCCATTTCCCATGTATTTTTCAGACCAAGAAAAAATTCTGATATCTTCAGAAATCAAGGAACTATGTTCTAAGAATGCAATAACTCAAATTCCCTTCCATTCTCCAGGTTTTCTCAGCAATTTATTTCTGGTAAAAAAGAAAGATGGAGGTCATCGACCAGTCATCAATCTAAAAAATCTGAACGAGTTCATCAGATACCAGCATTTCAAAATGGAGGGTATTCATCTCTTGAGAGATTTATTATGGCAAGGAGATTGGCTAGTGAAAATAGATCTAAAAGACGCCTATCTCTCCGTACCTATGCACCCAGAATCCCAAATATATCTCCAATTCCTGTGGGACAACATCAAATGGCAATTTCTCAGCCTTCCCTTTGGTCTATCTTCCGCTCCATGGTGCTTCACAAAACTACTGAAACCAGTAGTTTCTTATCTTCGGAGAAGAGGTGTCCTTCTAATTATTTACTTGGACGACATCCTCATCATGGCGGATTCACAAAACCTGATTCATCGTCACATGCATTGGACTCTCTCTCTTTTAACCAATTTGGGTTTCGTGATCAACTACCAAAAATCCATACTTACCCCATCTCGGGAAGTGGAATTTTTAGGTTTTATGGTCAATACTCAATCGGCCATTTTAAGCCTCCCATCACGGAAATTAAAAACTATTCGCAGAGAAATTCGCTCTGTGTTGAACAAATCTCTCATATCGCTGAGGACAATTGCGAGAATAGTCGGTCTTTTATCAGCATCGATTCAAGCGATTTTTCCAGCTCCGTTACATTACAGGGCTCTGCAACGTTTAAAAGCTCTTCATTTGAGAAACGGATTAGGATATTCAGACGAGATATCCTTGAATCCGGAGGCCAGACAAGAACTTCTTTGGTGGCTGGAACACGTTCAAGCATGGAACGGGAAGACTATCTTCAATTCCATGCCAGATCTAGTGATAGAATCAGATGCGAGCCTCTTAGAATGGGGAGCGAGATGCGGACACCTTTCCACAGGAGGCAAATGGTCCACGGAAGAGTCTTCTCTCCACATAAATTGTTTAGAATTATTGGCCGCTTCTTTCGGTCTCAAGAGTTTTGCCAAAGAGAGATCCCATTGTTGTATTCTCTTGAGAATGGACAATATCTCAGCTGTTCAATATGTGAATCGCTTAGGAGGTACGAAATCAAAAATTCTGACAGATATTGCAAAGAAATTTTGGCATTTTTGTCTGGACAGAGACATTATTCTCAAGGCGGAATATCTTCCTGGAGTATCAAATTCCGTTGCAGATTGGAATTCCCGATATCTTGTAGATTCGAGCTATTGGATGCTGAATCAGAAAGTGTTTCAGGATATCAATCGTCTATGGGGTCCACTACATCTAGACCTCTTTGCCTCCCGTTTGAATCGTCAAATACCTCTATTTTTCAGTTGGCGTCCAGATCCAGAAGCTTTGGGAACGGACGCATTCACTCAGACCTGGCCATCAGAAATTCTTTATGCATTCCCACCATTCACTCTCATTCCGAGAGTTTTACTACAGGCGAAAGCTCAGAGGTCCATCTTAGTCCTGATCACTCCATGGTGGCCGACTCAGACATGGTTTCCTCATGTTCTGAGTAGGACGATAGATTTTCCCAGAATTCTACCGTCATTCCATTCTATTCTTCTAAATCCGTCGGGATTTCCTCATCCTCTGGTCCAATCAGATCTTCTATCTCTAGTAGCCTGGTTAATTTCAGGTCAGAAAGATCTGATATTGGAATTTCACAATCGGCTCAGAAGATCTTGTCGGAAGCCTGGGCCCCAGGTACAGGAAAGGCTTATCGCTCCGCATGGAAGCTATGGTGTAATTGGTGCATGGAACGGGAATTGGATCCTGTACATGCATCTTTGAACCACATCATTAATTTTCTTTCAGAATGTTTCGATGACGGTAAAGCTTATCGAACCATTAATGTTTACAGATCCGCCATTTCATTCTATCATGAACCTTTTAATTCTCTTCCTATAGGAAAACATCCTATTATTTGTAAATTGTTACGTGGTATCCGCTTTAAGAGACCACCTACCTCAAAATACCATTATACTTGGGATGTTCATTCTCTTCTCAATCTTTTTTCTTCTTGGCCAGATAATGATTCTTTATCCTTAAAACAATTATCTGCTAAGCTAACAACCCTTCTATGTTTAATTTCTCTTAAAAGAGTATCAGACGTTAGAGCCCTCGATATTACTCATCGTATTTTTTCTCCACATGGTGTACAATTTTCTATTTTCAGAAGCACCAAAACTGGTTTACGTAAAGTTTTTTACCCTTCTTTCACTCAGAATCCTAAACTTTGTGTGGTACGTTGTGTAAAAGCATATGAACTAAAAACTTCCGTTTTCCGTCTTCCTTCCTATTCTCAGCTTCTCATCTCTTATGTTAAACCTCATCTTCCAGTTTCCTCACCCACTTTAGCCAGATGGGTTAAATATGCCATGTCCTTAGCTGGAATTGACATCTCCATATTTGGCGCCCATTCCACTAGAGGTGCTATGTCTACTTCTGTTTTCCAATCTGGGGGTGCTCTATCTGATATCTTAAAGGCTGCAGATTGGTCTTCTGAAACTACCTTTCGTGATTTTTATTTTAGACCAGAATCTCACATATCTTCTGTCATTTTGCATTAATCGCAGTATATTGTTTTTTCTAATATTATTATAATAGTCATATATGTTTATGATTCATTTAATATTGTTTTAGCTTTAAACTAGCATAATATGAAGTCTCTTTTCTTGCAGTAAAGTTGGGGATTTTCCTAGCCTTGGTGCAGGAAAATATAGATTTTATTAAAGACAAGAGACGAGTATTATCCCACCCTAATAACCCGTCCCTATTTTTATTTTACAGCCTAAATCCAGATGTTTCGTCATATGAAGTAGTTGTTCAGTTCCAGTTCGATTAGTTTATGATGTTCCAACTTCTTCTCCAAGCCTACAGTTCGCATCAAGAAAGAGGAAGTTCAGTTGATGTCAGCAGTTTATATATACTATGGCGTGTGCTGATTGGATAATATCGATCCTTCATTTGCATATGCATGCATACATTTTTTCTCTTTTATGTGATTTGATTGGTTGCTGCTGTCAGTCAGTAAAAGAAAGTTAAAGCATAATACTCGTCTCTTGTCTTTAATAAAATCTATATTTTCCTGCACCAAGGCTAGGAAAATCCCCAATTATCAACACAGACAGACAATGGGGATCACCGGCATGAACCGTGGTAATGTGTCTTGAGACACTATGTTGCATGAATTTAGTATGAATATTGTATCTATGTTTATTCATTCGTGCCCTAAGTGTTTGTACTGTTTGGCCAATGTATTGTATTCCACATTTTCAAGTCAGTAGATACACAATAAACATCGTGGAGCAGTCCAACTGGATTTTAATGGAAAAAGTCTCTCCAGTGGGACTTAAAAGATGAATTATTGCCCTCTGTAATCCACCCACAGCACAAACAACAGGGATGTCCGCAACTGATAGTGCCCGGACAAATAGCCAATGTATTTAATTTGGCTACCGGTAAAACAGTTTTAAGACGGCCCGGGGCTAAATGAATCCTCAGTGTCCTGGCCCTGCGATATGTAATCGCAGGTTTGGTTGGAATTTTAGCTTTTAATATGAGGTCACTTTGTAGTATTCCCCATGTTTTTTCAAAATATTGGAAATCTGGGTTGTGGAACTATTAAAATTAGTAATAAAATTATATTTTCTTTTTTCATTAGTATTTTTATCATGTACTTTTATATTTTTCTCAATTAGTAAATCACCCTGTTTAAAAGCCTTTGTCTTATTATAGGCTGTTTTTAAAAGACTTTTTGGGTAACCCTTTTCTAAAAAACGATTTTTTTAAATTATTGCCTGATCAGTAAAATCGGTGTCAAGTGAACAGTTTTTTCGTATCCTTTGATATTGTCAATAAGAAATATTTTTAACCCATTTCGGGAAATGACAGCTAGGATAGGAAACTATTGACATCTACTTGTTTGAAGTGAGTGCGAGTGCAGAAGATATTTTCGTCATTATTTAAAAAAAAATCTAAATCCCAAAAAATAATGGACTCCTGGGATATGTTTGGTGTAAAAACCAGGCCCCAATTATTAGAATTAAGGTCACTTACAAATTCACGGGCTTCTTGTTCATATCCATCCCATAAAATAATATGATCATCTATATATCTACGATAAAAACAGATCCGCGGATGCGCGATGAAAAAGGACTCAAACCGCCCCATATACAGATTTGCATAACTGGGGGCGAAACGAGTCCCCATCGCGCATCCACGGATCTGATGATAAACTACATCATTGAATGAAAATACATTATGTTGTAATATGTATAGAATGGATTCCAATAAAATTTCGGCTTGTAATGTAGTCATGTCCTTATCCAAGTCCAAATAAAATTTAATAGAGTCAATACCTTTACTTTCTAAAATATTTGAATACAACGCACTCAAATTTAATGATAAAAATAAATAATAAGGGGAAAAAGGTACATGGGAAAGTTCTGCAATAAGCTGAGTGGAATCTTTTAAAAAAGATGGTAAATCCCGAACATAGCTTTGTAAAAAGAAAGATCCACATAGTGGGACAGGTTGCAACTTATTGCACCTACTCCCGAAATGATTGGTCTCCCCGGAGGTTTTTTGGCGTCTTTATGCACTTTAGGCAGATAATAAAAATAAGATTTTTTAAAAAGTTAAGACATATCAACTACTGCATTTTTATTATCTGCCTAAAGTGCATAAAGTCATTTAGCCCCAGGCCGTCTTAAAACTGTTTTACCGGTAGCCAAATTAAATACATTGGCTATTTGTCCGGGCACTATCATAGTAACATAGTTCATGAGGTTGAAAAAAGACCAGAGTCCATCAAGTTCAACCTATATCCCTAATGAGTCCCTACTGAGTTGAGTTAATCCAGAGGAAGGCAAAAAACCCTCATACTAGAGGTAAAAATTCCTTCCCCACTCCAAATATGGCAGTCAGAATAAATCCCTGGATCAACGTTCTTTACCTATAAATCTAGTATACATAACCAGCGATGTTATTACTCTCCAAGAATACATCCAGACCCATTTTGAACTCTTTTACAGAGTTCCCCATGACCACCTCCTCAGGCAGAGAATTCCACAGTCTCACTGCTCTTACAGTAAAGAACCTCCGTCTGTGCTGGTGTAGAAACCTTCTTTCCTCCAAACGTAGAGGATTCCCCCTTGTTATTGATACAGTCCTGGGTATAAATAGATCATGGGAGAGATCTCTGTACTGCCCCCTGATATATTCATACATAGTTATTAGGTCGCCCCTAAGCCTTCTTTTTTCTAAACTAAATAACCCTAATTCTGATAATCTTTCTGGGTACTGTAGTCCTCCCATTCCCCGTATTACCCTGGTTGCCCGTCTTTGAACCCTCTCCAGCTCCACTATATCTTTCTTGTACACTGGTGCCCAGTACTGTACACCGTATTCCATGTGTGGTCTGACTAGTGATTTGTACAGCGGTAGAATTATTTCCTTGTCGTGGGCATCTATGCCCCTATTGATGCACTTCATGATTTTAATAGCCTTGGCAGCAGCTGCCCGACACTGGTCACTACAGCTAAATTTACTGTTAACTAAGACTCCTAAGTCCTTTTCCATGTCAGTCATCCCAAGTGTGCTCCCATTTAATACATAACCCCAGCCCAGATTTGTCCTCCCCATGTGCATTACCTTACATTTATCAGTGTTGAACCTCATTTGCCACTTCCCAGCCCAAACCTCCAACCTATTCAGATCCATTTGTAACAGTGCACTGTCCTCTATAGTGTTTACAGCTTTACAGAGTTTAGTATCATCTGCAAAGATTGCTACTTTACTATTCAACCCCTCTACAAGGTCATTAATAAATATATTAAACAGAACCGGATCCAAGACTGACCCCTGTGGTACCCCACTAGTAACAGTCACCCTATCAGAATAAGTACCATTAATAACCACCCTCTGTTTCCCATTACTGAGCCAGTTACTTACCCATTTACACACATTCTCCCCCAGCCCCATCCTTCTCATTTTATGCACCAACCTTTTATGGAGGCACCGTATCAAATGTTTTGGAAAAATCCAGATATACAACATCCAGCGATTGCCCCTGGTCCAGTCTGGAGCTCAGCTCCTCATGGAAGCAGATCAGGTTAGTTTGACAGGAACGATCCCTCATAAAGCCATGCTGATATGGAGTCATACATTTATTTTTATCAAGATACTGCAAAATAGCATCCCTTAGACAACCCTCAAACAATTTACATACAACGGAGGTTAAACTAACAGGCCTATAATTTCCTGGGTCACCTTTTGTTCCCTTTTTGTTTCCCAGTTGTGGACATCCCCGTTGTTTGTGCTGTGGGTGGATTACAGAGGGCAATAATTCATCTTTTAAGTCCTTCTCCACTGGAGAGACTTCTTCCATTAAAAAACAGTTTGACTGCTCCACGATGTTTGTTGTGTATCTACTGACTTGTAAATGTGTAATACAATACATTGGCCGAACAGTACAAACACTTAGGACACGAATGAATAAACATAGATACAATATTCATACTAAATTCATGCAACATAGTGTCTCAAGACACATTACCACGGTTCATGCCAGTGATCCCCATTGTCTGTCTGTGTTGATAATTGAAGCTATCCCAGAAGGGACACACAACAGATATCAGAAACTTATTAACAGGGAATATTTCTGTATCTTTAATATTAATTCATTATGGCCTTTTGGGCTAAATGAATTGATTGAAAAAAACACTTTTTAAATTATTTCTTTAATCCTGTCTGTTTCTAATTCCCTTGAAGTATTTACACTTGTAATTAGTTTTATATTTAATGATAAATATGATATATTTATCATAATTTTTTTCATTTATGTATTTATATATTACTATTCAGTAGCACGATCTGGGATTCCAGGTTTTATTGGGATCCTACATGTTTTGTGGATCATAATACGTCACATCCGTGTGTGGTTGTATGAATTCAGTCTATTGTTTAGTTTTATCATGCCTGATGAAAAAAACAGATGGTTTTGAAACGCGTTGCATGTTTGAAGAATAAAGCACCTTATCCTAATAGCTTTGACTCACCTCCTCTGTGACAGCGTGATCCAGCTTCTATTTCTAACCTGCTCCCTCCGATTTCTAATAGAGGACAGTCGGCAGCTACTGCCCAGCCAACAAGTGGAGGAGACATTTGCCGCTTCCTCCGCTAGGCAGGCAAGTAGTGATGAGGAGAGTGACGTGGGAGGCCTTGTTGCCAGGGTTCACGGTCCTGAAGCAGACACTGTTGAGGAACCTGAGGAAGATATCAGTGACGTGCAGACACTTGTTGATGATGATGAAGCTGATCGCAATTAGGAGCCGGGTGCAGAAGGGGCTTGATCATCATCAGGACAAGAGAGTTGCAGGTTGTCCGTGAGGCAGCAGCTGAGCCAGCAAGGTGGTAGCATGGTTGGCAGTCAGCATGGTGGCAGAAGTGGAAAATCTGGAGCCAAAAGTGCTGGGGGGAGACCACCTGCTTTGCGGCAGCCTACCTTTCCAGGAGGTAGTGGAACAGGGGTTCCTGGAGACGGCGGCAGTAGCAGTCAAGTAGTGCAGACTGTTGGTGGGAAAATCAGCTACTCGGCAGTGTGGAAGTTTTTCATCAAGCATCCGGAGCAGGTTCACATAGCCACATGCAAGATATGTTGGCAGACAGTGAAGCGTGGCCAGGGTCCCAATGTTGGCACCACGGCCCTGCGTCAACATATGCTTTGCCACCATAAAGCGGCCTGGGAGAACCGTGGCTCCAATGTAGTGGTCCAGCCTGCTGCATCACCCAGTGGCACGCCACTCCCTCATTCAGCCAGCCAAGGCTCCACCACCTCAGCCGAAGGGAGCTGTGTGTCATACCCTCCTTCTGTCACTCCAGATGCTCCTGCTCCTCCTACTTTTAGTCAGCCATTCCACCAACAATCCATTGGCGAAGCCATGTCCAAAAGACAACAGTATGCGCCCACTCATCCAATGGTGCAGAAGCTGAATGTGCTCCTGTCCAAGTTGCTGGTGCTGCAGTCCCTCCCTTTTCAAGTGGTGGACTCTGCACCTTTCAGAGAACTGATGGCTGAGCCGAGATGGAGAGTGCCAAGTCGTAATTTCTTTGCGAAGAAGGCAGTACCAGCCCAGCACAATTTTGTGGAAGAGCAGGCAGTCCAGTCATTGAGCCTGTTGGTGTGTACCAAAGTGCTGTAACTATGGTCAACAATGACAACAACTACCCAAAGGGGTATCCTAAACTAGAACCCCCCCCGCCCCCCCAAAAAATAAAGTTAAAATATAACCTTTTTATTATGCATTTAAAATGGAAAACTAATATAGTGACAATTGGTGACACGATGTGTGTGGGTACCACAATAGTTAAAATAACAGGGTCTGTCTAACACACTTGAGTAGTAGTGAAGAAGAAGCCTCTTAATATGTGTGCCACGAATACTTGTATGGCCACCACTGAGATAATTGTGCTGACAGAAACCACTGCGTTTTAAAAGCTAAACAACAGCCAGAGTCCTGACGGCATTTCGCTGGTAACCAAGCGTCATCAGAGGACTGGCGGCCATGTCCAAGAGACAACAGTATGCACCCACTCATCCAGTGGCGCAGAAGCTGAATGTGCTCCTGTCCAAGTTGCTGGTGCTGCAGTCCCTCCCTTTTCAAGTGGTGGACTCTGCACCTTTCAGAGAACTGATGGCTTGTGCCGAGGTGAGATGGAGAGTTCCAAGTCGTCATTTCTTTGCGAAGAAGGCAGTACCAGCCCTGCACAATTTTGTGGAAGAGAAGGTAGTTCAGCCCTTGAGCCTGTCGGTGTGTACCAAAGTGCACGGCAGCGCCGACGTCTGGAGCTGTAACTATGGTCAGGGACAATACATGTCCTTTACGGCTCACTGGGTGAATGTGGTTCCTGCACAGCCACAACACCAACTTGGACAGGTCACGCCGCTTCCTCCTCCACACTCTCAGGCCGTTGGTCCTGTGACAGTGTGCGACTCCGCCTCCTCATCCTCCACCATGTCCTCAGCCTCCACTGCCCAGACAAGTCTCAGTGGCCCTTCAGTTTACCATGTGTGCAGGGCACGGCGGTGTCACACTGTTCTTCACATGGTTTGCCTTGGAGAAAAGAGTCACACGGGAGGAACTGCTAAAAGTAATTTGTAAAGAAATCAGAGCATGGCTTACTCCATGAAAACTGGAAATGGGAACCATGGTGACTGGAAGAACATCTTGCATGCACTGCGACTGGGAAGGTTGAGCCATGCGCCCAACATGGCACGCGTGTTCAATCTGGTTGTGAAGCAGTTCCTGAAGTGTTCCCCCCATTTGCACGACATCCTAACAATGGGAAGGAAACTTTGCATGCACTTCAGCCACTTGGACACCGCAAAGCACACCCTCCTTGAGCTGCAGTGTCAGAACAGTATCCCCCAACATAGTCTGATTTGTGATGTTGCCACACGTTGGAATTCCACCCTCCATATGTTGGACCAACTGTATGAACAGAGAAAAGCCATCACCGATTTCTTGATAATTCAAGCGGATAGGGGTACTCCCCTATGTGTAACTTCAATGTGAACCAGTGGCCGCTTATACGTGACACCTGCTGTTTGCTCAGGCCCTTTGAGGAAGCCACATTATTAGTCAGTCGCCAGGATAACGGGATGAACTACGTCATTCCACAGCTTCATTTCTTACAAAACGTGTAGAAACGATGGCTGGTCAGGGCACTGGAGACGTGGCACCTACATCTCATGGCCACATGAGCCCTGTGGGGGCTGAACTGGAGGGGCACAGTGGAGCACAGTTGAGGTTTCGCCAAATGGGCGGTTTTTCTAGTAATCCGACAGGAGAGGAGGAGCAGGAACAGCCAGAGGAGCTGGAGGGTTATGAGGAAGGCGAGACAGAGGACCCAGACACACCGTGGAAGTATGCAGTGGAGATGAAGGCAGGGAGTCCCTCTGAGTCACTTGCTTGCATAGTGACCCCAGAATTGTCACCATTCTGTAGCGTGATGACTTCTGGATCTCCACCTTATTGGACCCTCGCTACTGCCACAAAATAGGGGCCTTTTTTACACCCACTGAGAGGGAGGACAAAGTGACCTACTACTAGGGCTGCATGATATGGGAAAAATGTGCGATAGCGATTATGGAGGTAAATATTGCGATTTCGATATGCGATATAATAAACAAATGGTGAAATCCCCCCTATTTAATGTCCAATCCCTCTATTTCATAAAGCCAACTCGCCCAATTTCATGTTCATTGACTGAACATAAAATATAAGGGATTGGATATGAAATGGGGAGAAATTAGCTTAATTCCTCCTCCGCATTTCATGTGCCTGGCCTGGTATAGTGTAGTCCGCATACTCTACTGGCATAGTGTAGTCTGCATACTCTCCTGGCTTGGTATAGTGTAGTCCGCATACTCTCCTGGCCTGGTATAGTGTAGTCCGCATACTCTTGTGGCCTGGTATAGTTACATAGTTAGTATGGTTGAAAAAAGACATACGTTCATCAAGTCCAACCAGGGAATTGAAGGGAAGGGTGTAAGGGGATAAGGGAAAGGGATGTAGTTTTAGAATTCTGCATAAGCATTAATGTTATTTTGTTCCAGGAATGTATCTAACCCTGTTTTAAAGCTGTTAATTGTTCCTGCTGTGACCAGTTCCTGAGGTAGACCGTTCCATAAGTTCACAGTCCTAACGGTAAAGAAGACGTGTCGCCCCTTTAGACTAAACCTTTTCTTCTCCAGACGGAGGGAGTGCCCCCTCGTCCTTTGGGGGGGTTTAACCTGGAACAGTTTTTCTCCATATTTTTTGTATGGGCCATTTATATACTTATATACATTTATCATATCCCCCCTTAAACGTCTCTTCTCAAGACTAAACAATTGTAACTCCTTTAATCGCTCCTCATAGCTAAGATGTTCCATGCCCCATATTAGTTTAGTCGCGCGTCTCTGCACCCTTTCCAACTCCGCAGTGTCCCTTTTATGAACAGGCGACCAAAACTGAACAGCATATTCCAGGTGAGGCCGTACCAATGCTTTATAAAGGGGGCGTATTATGTCCCTGTCCCTTGAGTCCATGCCTCTTTTTATACATGACAATATCCTGCCGGCTTTGGAAGCAGCAGCCTGACATTGCATGCTATTCTGTAGTCTGTGATCTACAAGTACACCCAGATCCTTCTCTACCAGTGACTCTGCCAGTTTAATCCCCCCTAAGACATACGATGCATGCATGTTATTAGTACCCAGAGGCATAACTATACATTTATGAACCTCATTTGGCAAGTGGATGCCCAGACACTTAGTCTATCCAAGTCATCTTGTAACTTATGCACATCCTCTATAGACTGTACAGTGCTACAAAGCTTGGTGTCATCTGCAAAGATAGAAACAGAGCTGTTAATACCATCCTCTATATCATTGATAAACAAATTAAACAACAGCAGGCCCAGTACTGAACCTTGGGGTACACCACTAATTACCGGGGACCAATCAGAGTACGAATCATTGACCACCACTCTCTGGGTACGATCCATGAGCCAGTGTTCAATCCAGTTACAAACTAAAGTTTCCAAGACCAAAGACCTTAACTTACCTGTCAGACGTCTATGAGGGACAGTATCAAACGCTTTGGCAAAATCCAGAAACACTATATCCACAGCCATTCCTCTGTCAAGGCTTCTACTCACCTCTTCATAAAAACAAATTAGATTGGTTTGACACCTTCTATCCTTAGTAAACCCATTCTGGCTATCACTTATAATACAATTATCCCCTATGTATTCCTGTATGTAATCCCTTATAAGTCCTTCAAACAATTTACCCACAATGCACGTTAAACTTACCGGTCTATAATTGCCTGGCGAAGACCTAGAGCCCTTCATGAAGATTGGTACCACATTAGTCTTGCGCCAGTCCCTTGGCACAATACCAGACACCAGAGAATCTCTAAATATCATGAACAAGGGTACAGATATTACTGAACTTACCTCTCTAAGAACTCTTGGGTGTAATCCATCCAGCCCTGGAGATTTGCTTACATTTATATCACTTAACTTACCTTGTACCATCTCTACATTAAGCCAGTTCAGTACATTACATGATGTGTTACCAGCACTGCCCTGGCCAATGTCAGCTCCTTTTTCCATAGTGTATACAGAACTAAAGAACCCATTCAGTAGCTCCGCCTTCTCTTGATCGCCCGTGACAACCTCCCCATTATCATTATTAAGGGGTCCTACATGCTCTGTCCTTGTTTTTTTTTGTATTAATATATCTAAAAAAATATTTAGGATTAGTTTTGCTTTCTTTGGCCACCTGTCTCTCATTTTGAATTTTTGCTGTTTTTATTACATTTTTACAGATTTTATTAAGCTCTTTGTACTGTTTAAATGTTATAGCTGACCCATCAGATTTGAATTTTTTGAAGGCTATTTTTTTGTTGTTTATTGCTCTTTTAACATCATTTGTCAGCCATGTAGGATTTAGTTTTAATCGCTTATATTTGTTCCCCTTTGGTATATATTTAGCTGTATAGTTATTTAGAGTTGATTTAAAGATGTCCCATTTACCTTCTGTATCAGTATTTGAGAACACCTACCCCCAGTCTATGTCCTGTAGTGCAGATCTCAGCCCAGGGAAATTTGCCTTTTTAAAGTTATATGTTTTTGCCTTCCCCGCCTGTCTTTGTTTTCTACATTTTAAGTCAAAAGTAACTATATTGTGGTCGCTATTACCAAGGTTTTCCCGCACAGTTACATTACCAACCAGCTCTGCGTTGTTGGAAATGATCAGATCCAACAAGGCATCACTTCTTGTTGGGTCCACCACAAACTGGCCTATAAAATTATCCTGCAATAAATTTAGGAATTTTCTCCCCTTTGTAGTTTTAGCCAGCCCCCGACCCCAATCTATATCTGGATAGTTAAAATCTCCCATTATTACCACTGTACCTGCCCGGGCGGCCCTCTCTATTTGTTTATACAGTTGACCTTCTATCTCTTCAGTGATATTAGGGGTCTGTAGATTACAACAAATACTATTTTTTCAATATTTCCCTCCTTTTGTAATTCTACCCACAGTGA
Organism: Hyla sarda; assembly: GCF_029499605.1. Classification (NCBI taxonomy): domain Eukaryota; kingdom Metazoa; phylum Chordata; class Amphibia; order Anura; family Hylidae; genus Hyla; species Hyla sarda. Next base: position 111,654,711 of record NC_079193.1, on the reverse strand, counting down.
TTCCACATCCTCAGAATCATCACACACTATGGCATCGTTCACACTGGCTTTCATACCACTTCTTACATACAGACAGACTCCACCACCTTTTCTGTTCATTCTATCCTTGCGAAACAATGTAAACCCCTGCAGATTAACAGCCCAGTCATGCGAGGAGTCCAGCCATGTCTCAGTGACCCCAACTATATCAATATGTTCCTCCAGTATCAAGGCCTCAAGCTCCCCAATTTTATTTGCTAGGCTTCTGGCATTTGTGAACATACACTTTACATTTCCATTAAGTTTTACACATATAGTCTCACTTATGGGATTTTCATAGTTATTGGGGTTAATGTTATTTTTTGAGTTATAAGGGCTAATTGTACTATTTAAGTTATTGGGGCTAATGGGATTTTTTGAGTTATTGGGTCTAACGTTATTATTTAAGTTATTGGGGCTAATGGGATTTTTTGCGTTATTGGGTCTAACGTTGTTATTTAAGTTATTGGGGCTAATGGTATTTTTTGAGTTAATGGGGCTTATTGTAGTTATTGAGGCTAATGGAATTTTTTGAATTATTGGGATTACAATTTTTCGGGCTACATTTATTTTTACGGCTGGTTTGTAACCCATGGATCTCCTTATCCACTGCTCTGAACCTCCCCCCACAGAACTCCTCTCCACCCAACATTATGTCCTGACCCCTCTCTAACCTATCCATCCCACTGTCTACTTTCTTTGCTTTATTATCCTCCCCCCACTCACCTAGTTTAAATACTCAGCCACCCCTTCCAGGATTCTCTCCCCCAGCACAGCGGACCCCCTTCCATTCAGGTGCAAATTATCCGTAGAATAGAGTTTGTACTCCAATGAAAAGTCAGCCCAGTGCTCTAAAAACCCAAACCCTTCCCCCTTACGCCACAACTTAAGCCATGCATTTAACTCCCTAAGCTCCCGCTGTCTTTCCTGCGATGCACATAGCACAGGAAGTATTCCAGAGAACACCGCCTTAGAGGTCCTTCCCTTCAGCTTGGCACCTAGTTCCTTGTAATTATTCTTCAAGGAGAAGTGTAGTGTAGTCTGCTTACTCTCCTGGCCTGGTATAGTGTAGTCCGCATACTTTCCTGGCCTGGTATAGTGTAGTCCGCAAACTCTACTGGTGAAGTGTTGTCCGAACACTCTCCTAGCCAGGTATAGTGTAGTCCGCGTACTCTCCTGGCCTGGTATAGTGTAGTCTGCACACTCTCCTAGCCTGGTATAGTGTAGTCCGCACACTCTTCTAGCCTGGTATAGTGTAGTCTGCACACTCTCCTAGCCTGGTATAGTGTAGTCCGCACACTCTTCTAGCCTGGTATAGTGTAGTCCGCACACTCTTCTAGCCTGGTATAGTGTAGTCCACACACTCTCCTGGCCTGGTATAGTGTAGTCCGCGTACTCTCCTGGCCTGGTATAGTATAGTCCGCACACTCTCCTGGGCTGGTATAGTGTAGTCCCTGTACTCTCCTGGCCTGGTATAGTGTAGTCCACACACTCTCCTAGCCTGGTATAGTGTAGTCCGCACACTCTCCTGGCCTGGTATAGTCTAGTCTCCACCAGGGGTCAAGTCCTGGGGAAAAAAGTTTGGGAACTCACCCTAGATTTCCACTTAAAGGGGTACTATCCAAAAGGTTAGGGGATAAGGTGTATGATCCCAGGAGTCCCGCCAGAGGCTCATGACGTCGCGCCCTCTCAATGTCACTCCCCCTTCCATAGACTTGCATTTAGGGGGCTCTGCCCTGCATCACCCATCATCCGGCATGGAGCTGCAGCCAAGATCACGGGGGTTTCGGAGGGGCGGAGTAACCCTTTAAGGGCTGGTCTTTCAGGACTTCTGCTAAAGGGAACTGCGTTCCTGCTGTGGAAAAAGTGCAGGAACTCTGTTCCCATGAGTTCCTGCAGGACTTGAGCCCTGGTCTCCACCCTCTCCAGCATTGTTGTGTTGCTCTATTGTGCAGCGCAGCCACAGGGAAGAGAACACTGGGAGTATGTGTATTCCCTTAAGGACCAAGAGGGGGTTTGTCAGGAGGTTTTTTTTGTTTTTTTCTTCCTATGATTAATATTGTCCACTTCTGACCCCTATATCTCTTATTTTTCCATATATCGGGCTGTATGAGGCAAATTTTTTCCGTTGTGATCTGTAATTTTTATCGGTACCATTATTGTTTTGGCTTTTTGGTCACTTTTTAATTTTTTTCTGGAATATGAAGTGACCAAAAATTTGCAATCCTGTTTTTTTGTTTTTTGTCCTTTTTCTATGTTTATGTCACTGACCGTGCAGTTTAATTTGGTTATATTTTAATAGTTCTGACATTTACACATGCGGCAATACCACGTATGGTTATGTTTATTTTTGTTTACATTAATTTATTTCAAAATTGGGAAAAAGGGGGGAGATTCAAATTAGAGGAGGGGCTTATTAACATTTAATACCTTTTTGTTTTTACATTTTTCTTCTCACACTTTTATTAGTCCCCATAGGGCAGTATTTTCCAAACAGTATGTCTCCAGTTGTTGCATAACTACAACTCCCAGCATGCCAGGACAGCCAAAGGCTGTCCAAGCATGCTGGGAGTTGTAGTTTTGCAACAGCTGGAGGCGCACTGTTTGGAAAATACTGCCTTGGGGACTATTAGAAGCAATCTTGTGATTGCAGACACTGGACAATGTTGTGCCATAGGAGCCCATAGCACAGCATTGATCAGTGTTATCAGTGCTCCATTACTACTGGCTGATGACACTGCCAGCATTATTAGAGAGCCGATCGGACAAGCCAGAGGCAGGTAGGGAACCTCCGCCTGTCCTCTCAGCTGATTGGGACCCCCCCCAGGTTTTACCGCAGGTGTCCCGATAAGCTCCCCTGAGCTACCGACACTTTGGATATTTTGGCATTTTGGACGCCGCGATCAACTTAGATCACGGCGTCTAAAGGGTTAATGCCGGACTGCGCCGTTTATGTATGGAGGCCGGCCATGGTGGGATTCACCTCCTCACCTGATGTACGCCGCCAATCACAGGAGGAGAGCGCAGTCACGTTGACTGCTGGGCCAATCCTTAACCGCCAAGGAAGGTAGGGGAGCACAGTGAGGCGCTTCTGCTGCGCCAATCCTTGCCGCCACCACAGGAGCCCATGCCACCACCACATGAGCCCCTGCTGCCATCACCAGAGCTCCTGCCATTGGGCCTCCGTCACCGGAGCCGCAGTGGCCGGGGAGCAGGTAAATAATCACACTTTTTTAGCCACGGCCAAATCGACATATCACAATTGGCAAAAATCGCGATACGATTGCCATTGCGATATATCGTGCAGGCCTACCTACTACAGAGGCACCCTATGTAGTCAGTTGGCCGCTGCCTATCGGCACCATCGTCCATCCTCTTGCAGGTCTGAATCGGGGGGCCCCTGCGCTCACCTTCCACTGCCATGGCTGCTGTGGAGGGGTGGGGTGGAAGGAGCAGTACCAGCTCCATCAGCAGCAGCCTGAGTCTACAGTCGATCATGAGTAGCTTTCTTCACCCGCATAGTGAAGCAACTCATCAGCAGCAGGTGTACACCTGGAGCAGGACCTGAACCGGCAGGATGCCAACACACCTTGAAGATCTCCTTGACTTCTGGGCAGCCAAACTTGATTCGAGGCCGAACTAGCAGAGTTTGCCCTGGAAAAGCTGTCCTGCCCAGCCAGTAGTGTGCCATCAGAGCGGGTATTTAGTGCAGTGGGGGCCATAGTCACCCCAAGGAGAACTTGTCTGTCCACGGAAAATGTGGAGAGACTGACCTTTGTGAAGATGAATCAGGCATGGATCAGCCAGGATTTCCAACCACCAATGCCTGATGCATGACAGTAGATTGACCATGGTGCCACACCAACATTTCCCAAATATGGATAGTGCCAAACAGATTTAAGGCGCTGCTCCCCAGTTACAAACATTCTTCCGCATCAGACCTTTTTTCACCCACCTTCGTCACCGGGTACTGGTATTGCCACCCACCGCACCACTTTCAGGACTCCTGGTGCTGCTGCTGCCTCCAGGCTGTCTCATTCAGCCACTATATGGTCTCTTCTCATGCTTCAGCCACCTCCAGGCTGTGCCATTCATCCAATATATGGTTTACTGATGCTTCAGCCAGCTTCAGTCTGTGTCATTCAGCAACTTCATGGTTTATTGATGCTGCTAGGCCTAGGACATTACCTATATATGTTTATGGTAGCACTAGGTACCATGCATCTTCAATGGAAATTTCAAAATTCATCTTTTATTCTTAGAGATTGTGAGGCCCTATTGTCTCCTCATCTGCCGCCAACTCCAGGCTGTGCCAAACACTATATGGTCTCCTTATGCTTCAGCTACCTCCAGGCTGTGCCATACAGACTATATGGTCTTCACATACTGATGCCACCTCCAGGCTCTGTCATTGTGCTGCCATGTGACACGTGACTCCTTCTTAGATTTGGTCCTTTGTACTCACACACTGGGGTCAGGAACACTATAACTTGGGAGTTAAAATTTCAATTTCAAAATCCTTAATTTTAATTTCAAAATCTTAAATTTTTATTTAAAATTTTTAAATTTCAATGGTCTCCTCATGCGTCTGCCAACTCCAGGCTGTGCCATTCAGCCACTATATGGTCTCCTCATGCTGCCAACACCTCCACGCTGTGTAATTTAGCCACCATATGATCTCCTCATGCTGCCAACACCTCCACGCTGTGTCATTCAGCCGCTATTTGATCTCCTCATGCTGCCAACACCTCCACACTGTGTAATTTAGCCACTGTATGGTCTCCTCATGCTGCCAACACCTCCACACTGTGTAATTTAGCCACTGTATTGTCTCCTCATGCTGCCAACACCTCCACCCTGTGTAATGTAGCCACTGTATGGTCTCCTCATGCTGCCAACACCTCCACACTGTGTCATTCAGCCACTATATGGTCTCATACTGATGCCACCTCCAGGCTCTGTCATTGTGCCACTCTGTGGCAGTGATTCTAAAAGCAATGCCTGTAATCTGCATGTCATTTTGAATAACAGTATTATTTCACTCACACAGCACACTCCATATGCGTGTTAGAACAAAGCAAAGTGTTCTACACCCCTATTGAGGATCTCTGTAGTCCAGAAATAGCCGTTTTTAATATAGATTTGCCGCAAATAAATTCGTATCGAACCACATTTTTTTTTTTAATTGAGCGAATCGGCCAAATTGAATTTTTCTAAAGTTTTCTCATCTCTACTTATGGCACTGTAGCTTATCTCCCTGGGCATGGACAGAAGAGAAAAATTGATGACAGGTTTCAATGCAGGATAGTCCGGATGGTGAATAAGCAGCCCCAAACAAGTTCCAAAGATGCTCAAGCTGTCCTGCAGACTCAGGGAGCATCCGTGTCAGCGCAAACTATCCGTCGACATTTAAATGAAATTAAACGCTATGACAGGAGACCCAGGAGGACCCCACTGCTGACACAGAGACATAAAAAAGCAAGACTTCATTTTGCCAAAATGAACTTGAGTAAGCCAAAATCCTTCTGGGAAAACGTCTTGTGGACAGATAGACCTATGAGACCAAGATAGAGCTTTTTGGTAAAGGACATCATTCTACTGTTTACCGAAACGGAATGAGGCCTACAAAGAAAAGAAGACAGTACCTACAGTGAAATATGGTTCAGTGATGTTTTGGGGTTGTTTTGCTGCCTCTGGCACTGAGTGGCTTGAATGTGTGCAAGGCATCATGAAATCTGAGGATTACCAGTGGATTTTGGGTCGCACTGTAAAGCCCAGTGTCAGAAAGCTGGGTTTGTGTCCGAGATGGGTCTTGCGTCTTGGGTCTTCCAGCAGGACAATGACTCCAAACATACATCAAAAAGCACCCAGAAATGGATGGCAACAAAGCGCTGGAGAGTTCTGAAGTGGCCAGCAATGAGTCCAGATCTAAATCTCATTGAACACCTGTGGAGAGATCTTAAAAGTGCTGTTGGGAAAAGGCACTCTTCCAATAAGAGAGCAGTTTGCAAAGGAAGAGTGGTCCAACATTCCGGCTGAGAGGTGTAAGAAGCTTATTGATGGTTATAGGAAGTGGCTGATTTCAGTTATTTTTTTCCAAAGAGTGTACAACCAAATATTAAGTTAAGGGTGCCAATAATTTTGTCCAGCCCATTTTTGGAGTTTGGTGACATTATGTCCAATTTTCTTTTTTTTCCTCCTTTTTTGGTTTAGTTTCAATACACACAACAGGAATAAACATGTGTATAGAAAAACGTGTTACTGCAATCCTTTTCTGTGAGAAATACTTCATTTTCTTCAAAAAATTTCAGGGGTGCCAACATTTACGGCCATGACTATATAGATTAGGAGGCATTTGAGATGGAAGCCCACTTTTTAAGGCTCTGTTCAGACTGTCTTTTCACTTTCCTAAAAAAAAAGAAATGTGTTCCATCAGCTTTACTTTTGACAGGCAAAACAGTGGATTCTGCCACACTACTAGAATAATACAAATGACAATGGGGGAGATTTATCAAAGGATTTAGACTGTTTTTTCCTGTCTAAATTTGTCGCACAAAAAGTCGCAGTCTAAATATGTGCAACTTTTTTGCAACTTTTGCTGTAGAGGATTCTTAGAACATGATGCATGCTAGTCTATTTTAGACGGAAATGCATTGGAAAATGCATTGGTGATGAATTTATCAAAAGCGAGTTTTCTGCGACAAGTCGCATTGGCTGAAAGTAGGCCAAAATGTCAAACCATGTGGGAGCAGGTTTAAATACAGTCTAAACCATAGATCCTGAAGTCAGTGCGCAGAATTTATCAAGAGCGGTGCGCCATTTGATAAATTTGGCGCACAATAGACCAGCCAAACACTCTGTAGTTTGGTCTATATTGATGCGGGACATAGACAGCTTTGATAAATATCCCCAATGATTTTTCTCAGCTTTACTTTCTTACATCATATTCCCAGTGGCACAGATGAACATACACATGACTAGTATTTGTAAGCGCTGCCTTTAAATAAGTACTCCAGTGATTTTCATTTTTTAAATCAACTAGTGTCGGAAGTTAAACAGATTTGTAAATTACTTCTTTTTAAAAATCTTAATCCTTCCAGTACTTTTCAGCTTCTGTATGCTCCAGAGCCAGTTCTTTTCTTTTTGAAATTCTTTTCTGTCTGACCACAGTGCTCTCTGCTGACACCTCTGTCCAGGGCCGTCATTAATTCTGAATGGACCCTAGTCAACAAATTTTTTTTAGGCCCTGTAGCACAGAGCACCCTAGCCACACCTCTTTGACACTCAATGCGCCTCTAAAAACTTTTATTTTTGTTTAGCGAAATAACGGAACAAACAACATCTAGGAAGAAATGCAAAGTATCCATACATTGGCTATGCTAGCAATTTCATATGCATAAGGCTTCTTTCACACTGCCGTTAGGACACAGTAGTGTGACGGCTGTCGGGGGAGCCTGGGGGAATAGCGGGAGAAAAATTACTGCTTGCGCTGTCTTTTTCTCCTGCTAGTCCCACTACAAAATAATGGCGCCCGACGGACCCCATTATATAGTAAATGGGATCCATCGGGACCCGTTATTTTCCGTTGTGCCCCATCCCAAAAACACCCGTTAAAGGCGGAAAAAAAGAGAGCCTAAACACCGTTTAAGGGCAGGGCACAACGGCTGTGTGAAACTAATGTACGACAGATGCACTTTAAACAACTTTAACCATCAAACAATGAAGCTTTATTGGTGATATGCATAAGACATATTAAAATACAATAAAAGAAAACAATAGGCCCGTAGACCCAAAAACAGATAATAATATCCAGGTACATAAGGTAAAATTACAATATAAGATTGGAATACACAATGGAAGCTATATAAGCATATGACACCACATTCTCCCGCTGGCCCCGATCACAGCTACAGGTAACAGAGAATATAAAATCCAATATTCCCCCCCAACGCCACATCAGTACAGTGTGAAGGCATGAGTCATATCTGGGCAATAGGTAGAAGAGAGCCAAGGCTCCCACACTCTAGTGAACAGGTCCACCGAGTCTTCCCTGATGGCTGACAGTTTTTCATTAAGCATAATGGTATTAATCCTGTTAATTACCCCTGCCACCAAGAGGTCCGTCCTTCTCCACTGGGAAGCTATGTAAATACGGGTAGCCAAGAATGCGAATTGTAACAACTTAAACGTACGGAACGGCATCCTTGCAGGCTTATGACCCAGCAAACAGTACACCGGGTCCCTCGGGACTCTACCAGGGAGGATATTGGAAAGAATGCCCAAGACCTCTGACCATAGATCTGTTACCTTAGGGCAGCTCCACCAAGTATGATACAGCGTTCCCCTGACAGTGCATCCTCTAAAACACAATGGAGACACCTCTGGGAAAATAGCGTGAAGTGCCGTAGGAACCTTGTACATCCGGTGCATTATTTTGATAGAAGTCTCAGACAGGGAAACCTGCCAGCTCCCCTTGCTAATCACGGTACAACACTCCCTCCACTGTGACAAGGTAAGAGATATCCCTAAGTCCTCCTCCCATTGCGTCATGTAATTAAGCTTAGCTTCCGCCGGCGGGGCATTAAAATGTGCGTATAATATGGAAAGAAGCCCAGTTCTATCAGGAGTGTACAGCATGTGTCTTTCAAATGAGGTGGGATCAATTAATCTACCAGATATATTATGTGATCCGTAGAAAGACACTCTTTGTCGTGCCCTAAATTGTTCTGAGGCTGGCACACTGAACTGTTGGTGTAGCTGTGTCAAAGTCGGGAAGATGCGACCTACCAGAAATCTAGAAAGGTAAGTAAGGTTCTTGTCCGTCCACCATTGAAATGCAGTCGGTGAAAGGCCAGGAGGGAAGAGGGGGTGCGAGAGAAATGGAAGTAAAGGGGAGGGGGAAGATTGCAGTAAGAACTTAAAGCGAACCTGACGCCAGAGAGACAATGCATGTAGAGTTACAAGAGCTGAAGAAGGCAAGTACTCTGAAATCGCCTGACCTGACCACATGAGCGCAGTCAGGGAGTATGGGAGCACCAGGGCCCCCTCCAATTCCACCCACCGTGGAGCGCCCGTTACAATATTAACCTGAGCCAGCTGAGCTATGCGCGCTGCGTAGTAATATTTAATTAAGTTGGGTACTGACAAGCCACCTAAACGTTTATGGTAATGCATTATAGGTTTACATATCCTAGGTTTTTTATGGGACCAAACGTAAGTCATAATTTCCTTCTGTAATGCCATTAGGTCACTTTTGGGAACAGGGATGGGCAGTGCGCGAAAAAGATACAGTATCCTGGGCAAAACCACCATTCTGACCACATTTATCCTACCCACCCAGGAGATATAAGGATAATCCCATCTCTTCATGTCAGCCTTAAGTGAGTTATACAATGGAACATAGTTTGCCTCGTAAAGCGACGCAAACCTTTCTGTCAATTTTATCCCCAGATACTGCAGGCCACCAATGGCGTCTCTAAATCCAAAGTTCAGTGAGATGAGGTGTCTGACGTGAGTGGGGACATTACAATATAACGCTTCAGATTTGGCCACATTAATGCGCAGACCCGATACAGAGGCAAATATATCCAAAATCCTCATCAAATTAGGCAAGGACACTAGTGGATTAGTGACTTTAAGCAAAAAATCATCTGCAAACAGACTACATTTATATTCCCCCCCCCCCACCCTCACCCCCCGGATATCCTCCAGTTGCCTTATGTGTGCCGCCAAGGGTTCCATCATTAGAGCGAACAGGGCAGGCGACAAAGGGCACCCCTGTCTAGTGCCTCTACAAATATTTATAGGGGTAGGCTTGGTGGAAGGCAATTTAAGATAAGCTATGGGATTGGAATATATGTGTCGGAGTATAGTGAGGAAAGATCCCTGGAAACCAAATTTACGCAATACTGTAAACATATATGGCCAAGCTACACTGTCGAAGGCCTTCTCTATGTCCAGTGCTAGAGCCACTAGCGGTGTAGATGTGGTATGAGACCAGTGCAATAAATTCACTATCTTGCGAACGTTGTCCGGGGCTTGACGGCCCGGGACAAAGCCCACCTGGTCAGCTTGTACTAACGATGGAAGAAATCGGTTCACCCTCCGAGCCAATATGGAAGTTAACAATTTGGTATCTAAATTCAATAATGTGATCGGCCTATAGTTGGAAACCTGAAGGTGATCTCTATGGGGCTTCGGGAGCACCGTGATATGGGCTTCTAAAAAATCAAGGGAGATGGGATCGTTTTTATGTAGTGAGTTAAATAAGGCTGTGAGATAGGGAGCCAGGACGGTGGAAATTTTTTTGTAGTAAGCAGCCGTGAAACCATCTGGTCCCGGCGACTTACCATTCTTAAGTCTGCTGATGGCATCAGTAACTTCTTCTAGCGTGAATGGAGCATTGAGCGTCTCCAGGGCGTCGGGCTCTATAGAGGGAAGAGAAACATCAGAGAGGAAGGAGGCAAGAGTAGGAATATCAGAAGAAGAAGAAATAGGGCCAGAGTAAAGCGAGGAATGGTATATATGAAAAGCCTCATAGATTTTGTCAGGGTTTGATGTACGGACACCCGGGCGCAACTGTAGAGCATGTACTTTATTAAAAGAAGCCGTATTACGCAACATAGATGCCAACAGACGGTCCGGCTTATTCGCAAAGCGATAGTAAGTAGAGTTCGTCCAATGAACCGCCTTCTCCACCGCACAAGAGAGTATAGTATCAATTTGCGTCCGGGTGTCACACAGTGCCTTATATAAGTATAGGGAAGGGGACTGTTGATGGGCAATCGTCAGTCTATGCAACTTAGCCTCAAGTGCCACTAGGGTTTTATTACGATCCCTCTTAACCCCGGTCGCCATGGAAATGATACGACCCCTCATGTAAGCCTTATGGGCCAGCCAAGTCCATCGAGGGTCACTTCCCTGTGTGTCATTCTGTTGAAAATACAAAGATAGGTCAGATTCTAGTTGCATCTTAATACGGGGCATCGTCAGCAAGGATTCATTCAGCCTCCACTTAAAAGGTACAGATGTTCTATCCGTCAAGTGAAAGTTAGCTAAGACCATATCATGGTCAGACCATACACAGGGCACATGTCTAGCATATGTGAGTAAAGGCAATAAAGATGTGCTGGTCAGGATCCAGTCAATTCTGGTGTATGTGCCCTGTGATGGTGAATAATACGTGTAACCCCTTTTCCCTCCACAGTGCTCCCTCCATACATCAGCTAGGCTATGATCCGCAAACAAAGATTGCAAGCGGCGTTGCTGGGCCCCAGACCTGCGAAGCGGGGCGGAATGTGAGCGGTCTAGGTTACTATGCATAACAAAATTAAAGTCGCCTGCCCAAATCAACCAATCACATGTCTGGGACCCAACCAGCCCACACATAGATATAAAGAACTCGATAGGAGCATCAGTGGGAGCGTAGGAATTAATAATACATAAGCGCTTATCATACAGAGAACCCACAATGAGAACATAGCGGCTATCAGGGTCAATGGTCACGTTCATTACTTGAAACGGGAACGTATCCCGAAGGAGTACCATAACCCCCCTACTCATAGTAGTGTACTGAGAGAAGTAAAATCTATGATAGGACTGAAAAAACCTGGGAAAAGACCCCGAGGAGAAATGCGTCTCCTGAATGCAAATAACATCTGGAGTAAGCTTTATATAGGCACTCAGTGCCTTTCCTCTCTTGTGGGGAGAATTGAAACCCCGTACATTGTGCGAGATGATATTACACATAGTTAATAAAAACCCTGCTAAATAGTAATAGTGACATAATAGAAGGTAGCAAAATCCCCCCCAGGAGAAATGCAGCATCAGTCCCACAATATACAATCCAATCTGTAAAGGAAAATATCCAGTGATACCTGTGAACTGACAAACAAAAAACAGAAAAGAAACATACAACAGAAAACAACAAAAGAGAAAAGAACAGGTGAGGAAAGCCGGGTCGAGATCCACCACAACCCGTCATACTTCCCCATTTCGGCTCCATCTCGGTGGTGCACTAGTCCGGTCTGTGGTCCGCCACAAACACATCACAAGGGATCCATCCGGAATGCGAGGAGGAGATGAAAATGTAGATGAGGTGCGCTATACTCCAGAATCCCGAGTAGCCGGTAAGTATGGTGTCCCTTAGTTAAGTAAAGTTGTCCTCATTAGGTTTTGTTAGGTCCGCGGTTGCGACCCGCCAGAGTCCAGATGCGGGAAGGTCTCTTCACCCTCTGCGGCAATGGAGGTAAGTCCACCGGTTGCATGTGTTCAGTGGTAAAGGTCTCGAGCGCCTCCTTCATGGTGCGGACTGTATGGGCACGACCATTCAGTTGAAAAGAGAGCGAAAACAGGAACCCCCATCTATATTTCACGTTCTTCTGAATCAAAGCCAGCGTGATAGTGCGGAATTCCCTGCGGCGGGCTAAAGTGGTCGGGGCCAGATCCGAATACAATTTCGCTGATGGCGGCATGCCCGGCAAGGTCTGCCGCTCCCGGGCAGCGGACAATAACACATCCCTGACTTCTGAGTAATGCAGCTTTAGGATGACATCCCTAGGGAGGTCAGCGTTCTTTGGCCTGGCCAGGGCCCTATGGATGCGATCAAAACGCAACATCTCTGGCTCAAGCTGCGGGGCGAGTTCATAGAAGAGATCGGTGAGTACCTTTGTAAGATCTGTAACCGACTCCGGGAGACCTCGTAGTCGCAGGTTCGCCCTTCTGGACCTGTTTTCCAGGTCCTCCAGCTTGTAGTCCAGCGCTAGCATTCTCTGTGTGTGGTCATCGAGGTCGCGTCGATCCGTCTCCAGGGCCTCCACCACCTCATCAACTTTTGATTCCATATCCGCCACCCGCTGGGTTAGATCCTGGATCTGCTCCGTAAAAGTGGCGACTGCCTGGGCCAGCTCTCGTTTAAACAGGGCTTGTATATTGCGGAACATGGCCGCCGGTGTAAGATCTTCAGCCCGCGGCGCCTGTTCATCCTCTGAGTTCTCCTCAGACATGAGGGAACTCGTGACAGCCATCTTGGGTCTCGCGCTTGCCTTAAAAATGTCCGGAATGGACTGGGATAGACCTTGCGAATTAAGTTTTTGCCTGTTCCTGCCGGTGCGGGAGGTACTCATCGTGCTCTGCGGAGAAATTCCGGTAGAATGGAGCTGTATACAGCGCTAAATGTGGCTAAGATCCAACAGCCGGCACGGAGCTCACATCAGGCACGTCCGACTCGGTGAGCTGCGCGCATGCGCCCTACACTTTAAACAACTTTAATTTTTCGCAAGTGTGAACCCCGCCTATCGATAGTGCCCCAATGGTAATGCCATTTCTTTGTGGGACTCACAGGCAATATCTTCTCTGATCAGTCTCGTCCTCTTTTATTTTATTTTCCATGTAGCTCGGACCGCTGTGACGATTTCTTCCAGACGCATATAGTTTCTGCAGAATTAGTAGGGAAACATTTACCCAGCACAGCATAAAGTAGTACAGCTATAAGAAGATGTGTCTTTCAGAAACAAGGCACCTAGCTCTTCACACCCAGCTTTTTCATGCTCCTGAATGGCATATCTGTTTATAATAGCTGAGCTGATATAAGCAGTTACGCCATTGAGGAGCATGAAAAAGCTAGAAATTGTGAGAAATTGTCACCAAGCTTTTCTGTGTTCCTGAATTGCATATTTGCTTATAGGCACATTTGTCCTATAGCAGATTTATTATGAGCAGATATGCCATTCAGGAGCATGTAAAAGCTGGGTGAAAAGTTGTCACCAAGCTTTTTCATGCTCCTAAGTGCCATAGCTGCTTATAGCCCTTAACCCTTTCATTTTTGGGGATTTTCTTTTTCCTCTTCGCCTAATAGACATAACTCTTATTTTCCCACCTACAGACTCATATAAGTGCATGTTTGTTGCGTCACCAATTGTACTTTCCAATGACATCACTTTTACCATGAAATCTACAGTGACCTACACAGTGCCCTTTTCGCAACCAGTGACACATTGGGAGAGATTTATCAAAACCTGTGTCAAAGAAGAGAGGTGCAATTGCCTAAAGCAACCAATCAGGTCGCTTTCATTTTCCAGAGGCCTTTTTAAAAATTACCTCTCTTACTCCACACAGGTTTTGATAAATCTCTCCCATTAGCTTTATTCTGTAGGTCCATACGATTACAACAATACCCAAATTGGGACAGTGACCATGCAGATTACTCAACATAACTCAGCACGTGGCGATACCACATTTATTTTATTTTATTTAAAACATGAGAAGGGGGATGATTCAAACTTTTATTAGGGAAGGGGTTAATTCAATTGTATTACTTTTTTATTATAATTTTTTTAACACTTTTTTGAGGGAAGGAGTTAAAGGGGTACTCTGTTGAAAAACTTTTTTATTTTTTTTTAAATCAACAGGCGCCAGAAAGTTAAACAGATTTGTAAATTACTTCTATTAAAAAATCTTAATCCTTCCTGTACTTATTAGCTGCTGAATACTACAGTGGAAATTCTTTTCCCGTTTGAAACACAGAGCTGTCTGCTGACATCATGACCACAGTGCTCTCTGCTGACATCTCTGTCCATTTTAGGAACTGTCCAGAGTAAAAGGAAATCCCCATAGCAAACATATGCTGTTCTGGACAGTTCCTAAAATGGACAGAGATGTCAGCAGAGAGCACTGTGCTCGTGATATCAGCAGACAGTTCTGTGTTTCAAAAAGAAAAGAATTTCCGCTGTAGTATTCAGCAGCTAATAAGTACAGGAAGAATTAAGATTTTTTAATAGAAGTAATTTACAAATCTGTTTAACTTTCTGGCACCAGTTTATTGCGGCACCCCGCAGCGCCCGGAAAGATGGTGGCTATCACTGATAGCCAGCCATCTTACCATGCGACCACGGGGGGTTTCATCTCCCGAGCGGTCCCGGCGGCGAGCGGCGTCCTCCAGGCGGTCCCGGCGGCGCTGCGTCCCGGAGGTGAGTTTCCGGCAGCAGTGCGGCATCTTCATTGGCAGCAGTGAGATCGCCGTAAAGCGATCTCACTGCTGCCTCTGGGAGTTTCAAAACTGCAACTCTGAGCATGCCCAGACAGCCTTTGGCTTTCTGGGCATGCTGGGAGTTGTAGTTTTGCAACATCTGGAGGTCCTCAGTTTGGAGACCACTGTATAATGGTCTCCAATCTGTGCTCTTCCAAAACTACAAATCTCAGCATGCTCAGTCTGTCCAGGCATGCTGGGAGTTGTAGTTCTCTAACATCTGGAAGAGCACAGATTGGAGACCATCATACAGTGGTCTCCAAACTGTGGACCTCCAGATGTTGCAAAACTACAACTCCCAGCATGCCCAGACTGCCCAAGCATGCTGGAAGTTGTAGTTCGGCAACATATGATCCTTCAGATATTGCCGAACTACAACTTCCAGCATGCCTGGGCAGTCTGGGCATGCTGGGAGTTGTAGTTTTGCAACAACTGGAGGCACACTAGTTGGGAAACATTGTCCACTTCCTACCTCAGTGCCTCCAGCTGTTGCAATTGTTGCAAAACTATAACTCCCAGCATGCACTGACAGACCATGCATGCTGGGAGTTGTAGTTTTGCAACAGCTGGAGGCACACTGGTTTGGAAACACTAAGTTTGGTTGCAAAACACTTGAAAGTTTATTACTTAACTTAGTGTTTCCAAACCAGTGTTCCTCCAGCTGTTGCAAAACTACAACTCCCAGCATGCACGGACAGCCAAAGGGCATGCTCGGAGTTTGCAACAGCTGGATGTTTGCCCCCCCCCCCTCCAATGTGAATGTACAGGGTACACTCACATGGGCGGAGGTTTACAGTGAGTGCTGCAAGTTTGAGATGGCGCAAATTTTGCGCTGCAGCTCAAACTTCCAGCGGCAAACTTGCTGTGAACCTCTGCCCGTGTGACTGTACCCTAAAAACACTACACTACACTAACACTAACCTAAAATAAAAAGTAAAAAAACACTACATATACACATATCCCTACACAGCCCCCCCTCCCCAAAAAAATGAAAAACGTCTGGTACGCTACTGTTTCCAAAACGGAGCCTCCAGCTGTTGCAAAATAATAACTCCCAGTATTGCCGGACAGCCATTGACTGTCCAGGCATGCTGGGAGTTTTGCAACAGCTGGAGGCACCCTGTTTGGGAATCATTGGCATAGAATATCCCTATGTCCACCCCTATGCAAATCCCTAATTCAGGCCTCAAATGCGCATGGCGCTCTCTCACTTTGGAGCCCTGTCGTATTTCAGGGCAACAGTTTTGGGACACATATGATGTATCACCGTACTCGGGAGAAATTGCCTTACAAATTTTGGGGGGCTTTTTCTTCTTTAACCCCTTATGAAAAGGTGAAGTTGGGGTCTACACCAGCATGTTAGTGTAAAAAAATAAATTTTTTACACTGACATGCTGGTGTTGCCCTCTACTTTTCATTTTCACAAGAGGTAAAAGGGAAAAAAGACCCTCTAAATTTGTAATGCAATTTCTCCCGACTACGGAGATACCCCATATGTGGGCGCAAAGTGCTCTGGGGGCGCACAACAAGGCCCAGAAGGGAGAGTGCACCATGTACATTTGAGGTGATTTGCACAGGGGTGGCTGATTGTTACAGCAGTTCTGACAAACGCAAAACAATAAATATCCATATGTGACCCCATTTTGGAAACTACACCCCTCACGGAATGTAATAAGGGGTGCAGTGAGCATTTACACCCCACTGGTGTCTGACAGATTTTTGGAACAGTGGTTTGTGAAAATGAAAAATAAAATTTTTGATTTGCACAGTCCACTGTTTCAAATATCTGTCAAACGCCAGTGGGGTGTAAATGCTCACTGCACCCCTTATTAAATTCCATGAGGGGTATAGTTTCCAAAATGGGGTCACATGTGGGGGGGGGTCCACTGTTCTGGCACCATGGGGGCTTCCTAAATGGGACATGCCCCCCAAAAACCCTTTCAGAAAAACTCCCTCTCCAAAATCCCATTGTCGCTCCTTCCCTTCTGAGCCCTCTACTGCGCCCGCCGAACACTTTACATACGCATATGAGGTATTTCCTTACTCAAGAGAAATTGGGTTACAAATTTTAGGGTGATTTCTCTCCTTTTACCCCTTGTAAAAATTCAAAAATTGGGTCTACAAGAAAATGCGAGTGTAAAAAATGAAGATTTAGAATTTTCTCCTTCACTTTGCTGCTATTTCTGTGAAACACCTAAAGGGTTAAAACACTTACTGAATGTCATTTTGAATACTTTGGGGGTTCAGTTTTTATAATGGGGTCATTTGTGGGGTATTTCTAATATGAAGACCCTTAAAATCCACTTCCAACCTGAACTGGGCCCTGAAAAATTACGATTTTGAAAATCTTGAGAAAAATTGGAAAATTGCTGCGGAACTTTGAAGCCCTCTGGTGTCTTTCAAAAGTAAAAACACGTCAATTTTTTTATGCAAACACAAAGTAGACATATTGTATATGTGAATCAATATGTAATTTATTTGGAATATCCATTTTCCTTTGAAGCAGAGACTTTCAAAGTTAGAAAAATGCTAAATTTTCAAAATTTTCATGAAATTTTTTGATTTTTTACCAAGAAAGGATGCAAATATCAGTGAAATTTTACCAATAACATAAAGTAGAATATGTCACGAAAAAACTATCTCGGAATCAGAATGATAAGTAAAAGCATCCCAGAGTTATTAATGTTTAAAGTGACAGTGGTCAGATTTTCAAAAAATGCCCAGGTCCTGAAGGTGAAAATGGGCTGGGTCATGAAGGGGTTAAGCACATTTGTCTATATAACTTCTAAGCAAATGGGTCTATAATAACTGAGCTATTATAAGCAGATAAGAAATGATCACCTAGCTTTTCCGTGCTCCTGAAAGCCATTTCTGTTTATAGCCTAGAAGGATAACTTACTATAAATTATAGGAAAATCTGTCTAGAATAGTTTAAAGGGGTACTCCGGTGGAAAACATTTTTATTTTTAAATTAACTGGTGCCAGAAAGTAAAACAGATTTGTAAATGACTTCTATAAAAAAAAAAAAAAATCTTTACCCTTCCAGTACTTTTTAGCGGCTGTATACTACAGAGGAAATTCTTTTCTTTTTTAATTTCTTTTTTGTCTTGTCCACAGTGCTCTCTGCTGACACCTCTGTCCGTTTCAGGAACTGTCCAGAACAGCATAGGTTTGCAATGGGGATTTTCTCCTGCTCTGGACAGTTCCTGATACGGGCATCAGGTGTCTGCAGAGAGCACTGTGGACATGACAAAAAAGAAATTCAAAAAGAAAAGAACTTCCTCTGTAGTATACAGCCGCTAAAATGTACTGGAAGGGTAAAGATTTTTTTAATAGAAGTAATTTACAAATCTGTTTAACCTTTCTGGCACCAGTTGATTTTAAAAAAATGTTTTCCACCTGAGTACCCCTTTAACTAATATAAGCATAAAGGGGACTAAGGAGCACAGAGGAGCTGCGTGACAATTTCTCACCTAGATTTTTCATGCTCCTGAATGGCATACCTGCTTATCATAGCTCAGCTATTATAGATAGATTTACCTATAACTGTTAGTCAAATCTGTCTATTATAGTTGAGCTATGATAAGCAGATATGCCATTCAGGAGCCCAGAAAATCTTGGTGACAATTTCTCACCTTGCGTTTTCATGATACTGAATGGGATATCTGCTTATAATAGCTCAGCTATTATAGATTGATTTACCTATAACTTTTAGTCAAATCTGTCTATAATAGCTGAGCTATTATAAGAAGATATGCCATTCAGTAGCATGAAAACACTAGGTGAGAAATTGTCACCTAGCTTTTCTGGGCTCCTGAATGGCATATCTGCTTATCATAGCTCAGCTATTATAGACAGATTTGACTAAAAGTTATAGGTAAATCAATCTATAATAGCTGAGCTATTATAAGCAGATATCCCATTCAGTATCATGAAAACGCAAGGTGAGAAATCGTCACCAAGATTTTCTGGGCTCCTGAATGGCATATCTGCTTATCATAGCTCAACTATTATAGATAGATTAACCTATAACTTTTAGTCAAATCTGTCTATAATAGCTGAGCTATGATAAGCAGATATGCCATTCAGGAGCCCAGAAAAGCTAGGTGACAATTTCTCACCTAGCTTTTCCATGCTCCTTAATTGCATGTCTGCTTATAATAGCTCAGCTATTATAAGCAGATGCCATTCAGGAGCTTGGCAAAGCTAGGTGAGAAATTGTCACCTAGCTTTTCTGTGTACCTGAATTGCAAATCAGTTCATACCTCGTGGACTAGTGGTACCTTTGGGGGAGACTCCAGAGGCAGAGACCGCCGGAGGGATCTCAGGCAGGTGGCAGCCACAATGTGGGGTAATATTTTAAACTTGGTAGGCGCGAGTCGGCTAGGGGAAGGAGCCTCCTACACTACCCTGACGTCACGTGGGGCACGCAGCAGGGATGTGCGCATGCAGGTCAGGAGGTTACACAGCCCCCGTCATCACCAAGGGCCTAGGTAAGGAAACAGGGCCGGCCTGGGATATCGCAGGGCCAGCCCTTTTTTTCTGCAAATGTAGCTGCCATGGGCGCCAGGCGGCTTATGCGGGCCGCCTGTGCAGGCTGATGAGCCTATTTTAACGTAGGGGTCTGGAGCTGAAGCTCCATCCGCCCCTACGTTAATCCAGCCCTGCCTGGACCGGTGGTAGCGGCTAGCTGCTTTAGCGTGGGGTTAAAGGGCTAGTTGCTTTGGAATGATAGGGCCCAGGGCAGCTGCCGCTTTTGCCCTGCGTTAAAGACCGCCCTGCCTCTGTACATGTCAGGAACTGTCCAGAAGAAATTATATGAGAAAAGACCACTGGAATCCAGGCGCTGCTTTATCCAAAGATGCAAGGATGCAGGTAGGTATTGTTAACCAGATACTTTTAATTATATTGTAGCATACAAGTTAGCAAGATCATGACGCGTTTTGGGGTCTGCTACCCCTTCCTCAGATGATCTAAGGAACTACTAACACCAGCATACCTTATATAGTATCACAATGAAGGTAGTACAGGTCAAAAGGCGTGGGCTTGATGTGATGTCACATCCAGTTCACTTACAAGCAGCATAAAATAAAATACAGAGAAAAAAGCAATTTATACACCATTCTAATATAGCTATATGGTAGGACTTCCCCGGACCATGAATATCCCTCCACCCATAATATCACCACTGGAACCTCAACCAGTGGAGTTGATACAATTGGCACCTCCATTGGGTTTAAAAAGAAAAGACAGATGAAAAGAGGGTGTAGAGGAGGTAGCAAGAGAAGAAAAGAAAAAGAGAACGAACCATCACAAGCTACAACAGAAACGGTAACCACCGTTAAGATTTTCAATTTATCCAATTATGTATTGGATGGAATTGAAACAGATGTACTGAAAAGGGGCCTCTCTTTTTGTCCTACAGACAAGTCAGTATTTATGGATCTAAATAATTTTATTAGGAAAATGACCATCAAACGCTTTTTCGCCATTAAGGACACAGAGGGAGGAAACGCCCCAGAGTGCAATCCGGTCACTACTCAAATTGAGACCCTAAATCCACCTGCCATATATACAGGGGTTCGTCCTAAATCCAAATTTTTTTCCTCTACAATCTAGAGGTTGTTTTATTGAGACATTTTTCTCATTGGTTAACAGAATTAGAAGGTCTTTCTAAAACAACAAAAAATAATAAATATCACAGCAATATTAATAGAAAGGAGGCACTAGCAATCAAGAAGCTAGCAGCTAATGACAGTTTCGTAATTAAATCTGCAGACAAAGGGAGAGTTATCGTTATCATGAACCGAGAGGATTATCTAAAAGAAGCATTTAGACTCCTATCTGACATTAATTTCTATAGACCCCTCCCCTCTAATCCTACAATGGATTACACGAAAGGTCTGCATATATTAGTAACAAAAGGGTATAATGATGGTGTTCTCAATAAATTAGAGAAAGATTACTTAATGGTCATTGCCTATCTTCTTCTTTTTACCAAAAGTACATAAGTGTACTAAGAATCCTCCGGGTCGCCCCATAATTTCGGGGATTAATTCCCTGACTTCCAATTTGTCCCACTATGTGGACTTATTGCTCCAAAAATATGTTCTTGGCCTTAAATCCTTTCTGAAAGACACGGCACAATTCATCAGTAGTATAGTAGACACACCATGGGAGGACCACTACCACGGGTACCGCTATGGGCTCAAAAATGGCGCCCAGCTTTACTAATTTATTCGTAGGATTGTTTGAGGAGACTTTAATTTATACTCATCCTCTATTTTCTCACTGTAAATCATATATGATGATATTTTTTTCATCTGGGATGGCGGTATTATAGAGCTTGATGTTTTTTTAAAAGATTTGAACCAAAACCAATGGGGTTTAAGTTTTACCCAGTCTGTTTTTATTAACTATGCAGAGTTTTTAGATGCGGTAATTTTTCATGATGATTCTAAAAAG
Source organism: Hyla sarda (assembly GCF_029499605.1). Taxonomy (NCBI): domain Eukaryota; kingdom Metazoa; phylum Chordata; class Amphibia; order Anura; family Hylidae; genus Hyla; species Hyla sarda. Next base: position 111,633,203 of record NC_079193.1, on the reverse strand, counting down.
TTACGCACTAAGACGCACTTTAACCCCTTAAGGACTCAGCCCATTTTGGCCTTAAGGACTCAGACAATTTAATTTTTACGTTTTTATTTTTTCCTCCTCGCCTTCTAAAAATCATAACTCTTTTATATTTTCATCCACGGACTAGTATGAGGGCTTGTTTTTTGCGCGACCAGTTGTCCTTTGTAATGACATCACTCATTATATCATAAAATGTATGGCGCAACCAAAAAACACTATTTTTGTGGGGAAATTAAAACGAAAAATGCAATTTTGCTAATTTTGGAAGGTTTTGTTTTCACGCCGTACAATTTCTGGTAAAAATGACATGTGTTCTTTATTCTGAGGGTCAATACGATTAAAATGATACCCATTATTATATACTTTTATATTATTGTTGCGCTTAAAAAAAATCACAAACTTTTTAACCAAATTAGTACGTTTATAATCCCTTTCTTTTGATGACCTCTAACTTTTTTATTTTTCCGTATAAGCGGCGGTATGGGGGCTCATTTTTTGCGCCATGATCTGTACTTTTTTTTTGATACCACATTTGCATATAAAAAACTTTTAATACATTTTTTATAATTTTTTTTAAATAAAATGTATTAAAAAAAGTAGGAATTTTGGACTTTTTTAATTTTTTTTCGTTCACGCCGTTCACCGTACGGGATCATTAACATTTTATTTTAATAGTTCGGACATTTACGCACGCGGCGATACCAAATATGTCTATAAAAAATGTTTTTTACGCTTTTTGGGGGTAAAATAGGAAAAAACGGACGTTTTACTTTTTTATTGGGGGAGGGGATTTTTCACTTTTTTTTTACTTTTACTTTTACATTTTTTTACATTTTTTTTTACACTTGAATAGTCCCCATAGGGGACTATTCATAGCAATACCATGATTGCTAATACTGATCTGTTCTATGTATAGGACATAGAACAGATCAGTATTATCGGTCATCTCCTGCTCTGGTCTGCTCGATCACAGACCAGAGCAGGAGACGCCGGGAGCCGCACGGAGGAAGGAGAGGGGACCTCCGTGCGGCGTTATGAATGATCGGATCCCCGCAGCAGCGCTGCGGGCGATCCGATCGTTCATTTTAATCGCGAACTGCTGCAGATGCCGGGATCTGTATTGATCCCGGCACCTGAGGGGTTAATGGCGGACGCCCGCGAGATCGCGGGCGTCGGCCATTGCCGGCGGGTCCCTGGCTGTGATCAGCAGCCGGGATCAGCCGCGCATGACACGGGCATCGCTCCGATGCCCGCGGTTATGCTTAGGACGTAAATGTACGTCCTGGTGCGTTAAGTACCACCTCACCAGGACGTACATTTACGTCCTGCGTCCTTAAGGGGTTAAAACGGTAGATAGCAATAGCTAGCTAGACTTTAGTAGTGCACATTTTAAAAAATGGCTCACGAATATTCCTTTCGGACAGTTCAAAAGAATCCGCAGGAACTGTACACTACAGGGTGATTTTGATAAACAAAGCAATATTCTTGAAGCACATTTTGCCGCCAAAAAAAATCCAAGAAAATTGGTAAAATCCTCCCTAGAAAGAGCTAGACCTCTAATTCAGCAGGAGTGTTTAGCACCGAGAACACAAGGAGGCGATTTGGAGCGCAAATCTACACCAGAATGGTCTAGTAATTTTATAACTACTTTTAATCAAGATAATCAGGCCATTCGCAATATCTTTGCTAAACATTGGCATGTTTTATGCAAAGATCCTTTTCTAAAATCTTTGCTTCCTTCCAAGCCCGGCATTACATTTAGAAGGGGTCGGCCACTTAAGAACATCCTGGCGCCCAGTAGATTGCAGGCATCTAAGAAAAACCCACAGACCTTCCTTACTACAGTTGGGTCTTTTAAATGTGGCCATGTGAGATGCAAGCGCTGTGACACAATTGCAAACCGCACAAAAATTTTTTGCTCTAATATTTCTCATGAAAATTTCAATATTAAGACCTTTATTAACTGCTCAACAAGGTTTGTTATATACCTGCTAGAGTGCCCTTGTGGTCTGCAATACGTGGGCCGAACTACACAATGCCTGCGAGACAGGATTAACAAACATCGGAGCAATACTAATCTTGAGTTCATGTTACATAGTGTGTCTCGGCATCTAGTCTCTCATCATCACTCAGACTTTGGCTGCATTAAACTTATAGTCATAGAAAATATTGCTATGGATAATCCCCAAAGATTTAACTTGTTGAGAAGGAGAGAGAATTTTTGGATTTTTAAACTCCAGACTCTTGTACCGTTAGGTCTTAACGAAATGGTGGAAAGTGCTCTATAAAAATCTGTAAAAGTGTAAGGATTCTATTTATATGGAATATTTTATGCAAATTGGTATTATATATTTGATATCTATCTATATATATTTTAAATGTTATGGTTTTTATTTCTAATTGGTTTTTATAAAATTTTGATCTATAAGGCATTTTTTGATTTTTGATGTGGTACACGCACATAATTGATTTTATTCCCTCTTTATGTGATAAATATGCATCCTGAATAGGACTTATAATATGTCCCCACAAACCATTCTAAATAGGACCTATAGTTTATAAGATATGTCCTCTATATATCCAATTTACGGTCATATTGTCTAAATCCCAAATAGTATATATGCACTCTATTGGGATTCTGTGTGGTTGTCCCTAGCAACGCCTCTGAGGCATCACACCCTACTATAAACAATAGCTATTTGGCTTCTATTATTTTGCAGTAAAATATGCTTCTCCCTCTGATTATTAATATTTTTTTTTCTTTATAGAATGATACCCTGCAGCTTTAATACCAGAGATATAGTATGTGACTGTATCCCTCGTACTGCTGACGGCTCTCCGGCGCTGGACGCACCTCCGGCAATTTGATTGGCTGCCTCTGTGTTTATGGAGTGTCAGCCTAGCGACGCGTCCCTAGAGATGGTCTGACAGCGAGACGCTGGCACGCTCTGCGTGCGGAGATCCCGTCAGCTCTCTGTATACATCGGGACTCCAGTGTTTACAACCGGCCCACATGTTACATTGTTTACTGTTGTGATGGCTCCCTCAACGGAGCCTCGCTTTGATATATTACTACCGGGATGCACTTCCCTTTGATGCAGTGACAGCTATAAGCATTTTTCATGTATTTTATTGCTTTTTTGTCTTTTTCTTTATTGGGTTTTATCTTGTGTTCATATTACAATTGTGTATAAATTGCTTTTTTCTCTGTATTTTATTTTATGCTGCTTGTAAGTGGACTGGATGTGCCCACCCCTTTTGACCTGTACTACCTTCATTGTGATACTATATAAGGTCTGCTGGTCTCAGTAGTTCCTTAGATCATCTGAGGAAGGGGTAGCAGACCCCGAAATGTGTCATGATCTTGCTAACTTGTATGCTACAATTTAATTAAAAGCATCTGGTTAACAATACCTACCTGCATCCTTGCATCTTTGGATAAAGCAGTGCCTGGATTCCAGTGGTCTTTTCCCATATAATTTCTTCAGTTCCTACAGGAAGATCCATGTCCTCCTGTGACCATCAGGCTTGGCAGCTTATCCTAACCATTTGATACCCCGGATGAGGGGTGATATGCGCATTTTCTTCATTTTAAGGTGAGCGGCCATCTTAACTTAAGCCCTGGGGTGCCCAGTAAGTTTAGTGGATTCCTCACCAACCAAGGGTAATACACGAGGCGCTTCCTCCCGGTTGACTTTTTTTGTCTTTACTTTTATCCAGGAACTGTCCAGAGCAGGATAGGTTCACATTTACAAAATGTCTACTTAATGTTGGCATCATGTGGTAAATGTCCTATTTTAAAAGTATATAGCTTAGAAACATTGCAGAAAATTTTAAATTTTCATGAAAAATTTCCAATATTAATTTTTCAAGGGACCAGTTTATTTTAGAATTGGATTTGAGAGGCCTAGATGCTAGAAACCCCCTCATATCACCCCATTTTAAAAATGCATCCTAAAAGAATTCACAACAGGATTTATAAACTTTTTAACCCTTTAGGTGGGTCACAGGAATTAAAGGGGAAGTCCGGTGGAAACAATTAGAAAACATATCCCCAAAGAAAACCTCTCCTGCTCTGGACAATTTCTGACACGGACAGAGGTGTCAGCAGAGAGCACTGTGGTCAGGCTGGAAAGAACTTGACAAATTTCTCTGTAGTATATCTGTAGTATACAGCTGATTAGTACTAGAAGTGTTAAAGCGCAACTGTCACAAATTTGTACCCCCATAAACTAATTACAGGGTAACAAAGTTCTTTAGAATTACTCTCCAGGTATACCTTTTACTGCTTTCTAGCAGCTTTTATCAGGCAAAAAAATGCTTTATAAGGGTGCATTCACACGGGCGTATTTGTCAGCGGATCCCCTGACAAAGGCCCCTAAAGTGCTGCCCTCTTTGTGCCTGCTAATAGCGTCAATCCGCCGCTACCAGCAGACACACTGAAGTGCGAGTCGCAGTGTATCTGCACATCCCGGCCGCTCCCCCGGCTCCCTGAGCTGCACAGAGAGCGGCCGTGATGTGTGCGAGTACACTGCAGGGTAACTCGCACATCGCAGTGTGTCTGCTGGTAGCGCCGGATTGCCGCTATTAGCAGGCACAAAGAGGGCAGCACTTTTAGGGGCCTTTGTCAGCGGATCCGCAGCTTCCTCCGGAGGAAGCACGTATAGCGTGCGAAACAGGAGCTCGGTCACTCATCACTATCCCCCCACTACCCTCTTCCTCTGTTATATTGTAATGTGAGTATGCTTCAATAAAGAAGATTATACCAGCTGAGATGGTGAGTTGCCGATTTCTTTACTTCTCTACAAGTGCTACCTGTGTATTATATTTATAATTTTTCCACAAAAATTCTCTTGCTCTTTTTGAGCTGAGTCTTTGTGTTTGAAGTGATAATTTGATCCCCTGAGGATACCAGTAAAAACTGGTTGAAACGCGTTGGGTAATAATTTGTGATATCGCTCACACCAAAAGGTGATGCTAGTCAGTATCACTTCATTACTAGTCCACAGTTGTTTTTGCTATATCTATCTGAGAGGACTTTATAACATTCTGGTACATCTATATTATATCCTGTTGTGATTAAGAGTACTTATTTAGGTCCTCAGTCTGTTGATGTGTTTTTTTTTAGTTGGTTTTGGTCATTTAGAGCACTGGATTTATTTATGGTGATATTTTATCTAGTGATTAAAAGTTAAGTTTTAGGCACCTCCCCTTTCAAATTGTTGGATTTGAGCCTTTTTTTGTATCTCATGCTGGGAGATTATGTATCCCTTGTTACGCCGAGCGCTCCGGGTCCCCGCTCCTCCCCGGAGCGCTCGCTACACTTCCCTCACTGCAGCGCCCCGGTCGGTTCCACGGACCCGGGGCGCTGCGTTACCACCTCCGGCCGGGATGCGATTCGCGATGCGGGTAGCGCCCGCTCGCGATGCGCACCCCGGCTCCCGTACCTTACTCGCTCCCCGTCAGTTCTGTCCCGGCGCGCGCGGCCCCGCTCCCTAGGGCGCGCGCGCGCCGGGTCTTTGCGATTTAAAGGGCCACTGCACCGCTGATTGGTGCAGTGGTTCCAATTAGTGTTTACACCTGTGCACTTCCCTATATCACCTCACTTCCCCTTCACTTCCTCGCCGGATCTTGTTGCCCTAGTGCCAGTGAAAGCGTTCCTTGTGTGTTCCTTGCCTGTGATTCCAGACCTTCTGCCGTTGCCCCTGACTACGATCCTTGCTGCCTGCCCCGACCTTCTGCTACGTCCGACCTTGCTTCTGTCTACTCCCTTGTACCGCGCCTATCTTCAGCAGCCAGAGAGGTTGAGCCGTTGCTAGGGGATACGACCTGGTCACTACCGCCGCAGCAAGACCATCCCGCTTTGCGGCGGGCTCTGGTGAAAACCAGTAGTGACTTAGAACCGATCCTCTAGCACGGTCCACGCCAATCCCTCTCTGGCACAGAGGATCCACTACCTGCCAGCCGGCATCGTGACAGTAGATCCGGCCATGGATCCCGCTGAAGTTCCTCTGCCAGTTGTCGCTGACCTCACCACGGTGGTCGCCCAGCAGTCACAACAGATTGCGCAACAAGGCCAACAGCTGTCTCAACTGACTGTTATGCTACAACAGTTACTACCACAGCTCCAGCAATCATCTCCTCCGCCAGCTCCTGTACCTCCTCCGCAGCGAGTGGCCGCTTCTGGAATACGACTATCCTTGCCGGATAAATTTGATGGGGACTCTAAGTTTTGCCGTGGCTTTCTTTCCCAATGTTCATTACACTTGGAGATGATGTCGGACCAGTTCCCCACTGAAAGGTCTAAGGTGGCTTTCGTAGTCAGCCTGCTGTCTGGAAAAGCCCTGGCTTGGGCCACACCGCTCTGGGACCGCAATGACCCCGTCACTGCCTCTGTACACTCCTTCTTCTCGGAAATTCGAAGTGTTTTTGAGGAACCTGCCCGAGCCTCTTCTGCTGAGACTGCCCTGTTGAACCTGGTCCAGGGTAATTCTTCCGTTGGCGAGTATGCCGTACAGTTCCGTACCCTTGCTTCAGAATTATCCTGGAATAATGAGGCACTCTGCGCGACCTTTAAAAAAGGCCTATCCAGCAACATTAAAGATGTTCTGGCCGCACGAGAAATCCCTGCTAACCTACATGAACTCATCCATCTTGCCACTCGCATTGACATGCGTTTTTCCGAACGGCGTCAGGAGCTCCGCCAGGATATGGACTCTGTTCGCACGAGGCGTTTCTTCTCCCCGGCTCCTCTCTCCTCTGGTCCCCTGCAATCTGTTCCTGTGCCTCCCGCCGTGGAGGCTATGCAGGTCGACCGGTCTCGCCTGACACCCCAAGAGAGGACACGACGCCGCATGGAGAATCTCTGCCTGTACTGTGCTAGTACCGAACACTTCCTGAAGGATTGTCCTATCCGTCCTCCCCGCCTGGAAAGACGTCCGCTGACTCCGCACAAAGGTGAGACAGTCCTTGATGTCTACTCTGCTTCTCCACGTCTTACTGTGCCTGTGCGGATGTCTGCCTCTGCCTTCTCCTTCTCTGCTGTGGCCTTCTTGGACTCTGGATCTGCAGGAAATTTCATCTTAGCCTCTCTCGTCAACAAGTTCAACATCCCGGTGACCAGTCTCGCCAGACCCCTCTACATCAATTGTGTAAACAATGAAAGATTGGACTGTACTATACGTTTCCGCACGGAGCCCCTTCTAATGTGCATCGGATCTCATCACGAGAGGATTGAACTGTTGGTCCTCCCCAATTGCACTTCTGAAATCCTTCTTGGACTTCCCTGGCTTCAACTCCATTCCCCAATCCTGGATTGGTCCACTGGGGAGATCAAGAGTTGGGGGCCCTCTTGTTCCAAGGACTGCTTAAAACCGGTTCCCAGTAAACCTTGCCGTGTCCCTGTGCTTCCTCATGTAACCGGTCTCCCTAAGGCCTATATGGACTTTGCGGACGTTTTTTGCAAAAAACAAGCTGAGACTCTACCTCCTCACAGGCCTTATGATTGTCCCATTGACCTCCTCCCGGGCACTACTCCACCCCGGGGCAGAATCTATCCTCTGTCCGTCCCAGAGACTCTTGCCATGTCTGAATACGTCCAAGAAAATTTAAAAAAGGGCTTTATCCGTAAATCCTCCTCTCCTGCCGGAGCCGGATTTTTCTTTGTGTCCAAAAAAGATGGCTCTCTACGTCCTTGCATTGACTACCGCGGTCTTAATAAAATCACGGTTAAGAACCGCTACCCCCTACCCCTCATCTCTGAACTCTTTGATCGTCTCCAAGGTGCCCATATTTTTACCAAACTGGACTTAAGAGGTGCTTATAATCTCATCCGCATCAGAGAGGGGGATGAATGGAAAACGGCATTTAACACCAGAGATGGACACTTTGAGTATCTGGTCATGCCCTTTGGTCTATGCAACGCCCCTGCCGTCTTCCAAGACTTTGTTAATGAAATTTTTCGTGATCTACTATACTCCTGTGTTGTTGTATATCTGGACGATATCCTGATTTTTTCTGCCAATCTAGAAGAACACCGCCAGCATGTCCGTATGGTTCTTCAGAGACTTCGTGATAATCAACTCTATGCCAAAATAGAGAAATGTCTGTTTGAATGCCAATCTCTTCCTTTTCTAGGTTACTTGGTCTCTGGCCAGGGACTACAAATGGACCCAGATAAACTCTCTGCCGTCTTAGATTGGCCACGCCCCTCCGGACTCCGTGCCATCCAACGTTTTTTGGGGTTCGCCAATTATTACAGGCAATTTATTCCACATTTTTCTACCATTGTGGCTCCTATTGTGGCTTTAACAAAAAAAAATGCCGATCCCAAGTCCTGGCCTCCTCAAGCGGAAGACGCCTTTAAACGACTCAAGTCTGCCTTTTCTTCGGCTCCCGTGCTCTCCAGACCTGACCCTTCTAAACCCTTCCTATTGGAGGTTGATGCCTCCTCAGTGGGAGCTGGAGCTGTCCTTCTACAAAAAAACTCTTCCGGGCATGCTGTTACTTGTGGTTTTTTTTCCAGGACCTTCTCTCCGGCGGAGAGGAACTACTCCATCGGGGATCGAGAGCTTCTAGCCATTAAATTAGCACTTGAGGAATGGAGGCATCTGCTGGAGGGATCAAGATTTCCAGTTATTATTTACACCGATCACAAGAACCTCTCCTACCTCCAGTCTGCCCAACGGCTGAATCCTCGTCAGGCCAGGTGGTCTCTGTTCTTTGCCCGATTTAATTTTGAAATTCACTTTCGGCCTGCTGATAAAAACATTAGGGCCGATGCTCTCTCTCGTTCCTCAGATGCCTCTGAAATTGAACTCTCTCCTCAACACATCATTCCTCCTGACTGCCTGATTTCCACTTCTCCAGCCTCCATCAGGCAAACTCCTCCAGGAAAGACCTTTGTTTCTCCACGCCAACGCCTTGGGATCCTCAAATGGGGTCACTCCTCCCATCTCGCAGGTCATGCGGGCATCAAGAAATCTGTGCAACTCATCTCTCGCTTCTATTGGTGGCCGACTCTAGAGACTGATGTGGTGGACTTTGTGCGAGCCTGCACTATCTGTGCCCGGGATAAGACTCCTCGCCAGAAGCCCGCTGGTTTTCTTCATCCTCTACCTGTCCCCGAACAACCTTGGTCTCTGATTGGTATGGATTTTATTACTGACTTACCCCCATCCCATGGCAACACTGTTATTTGGGTGGTCGTTGATCGATTCTCCAAAATGGCACATTTCATCCCTCTTCCTGGCCTTCCTTCAGCGCCTCAGTTGGCTAAACAATTTTTTGTACACATTTTTCGTCTTCACGGGTTGCCTACACAGATCGTCTCGGATAGAGGCGTCCAATTTGTGTCTAAATTCTGGAGGGCTCTCTGTAAACAACTCAAGATTAAATTAAATTTTTCTTCTGCATACCATCCTCAATCCAATGGACAAGTAGAGAGAATTAACCAGATCTTGGGTGACTATTTACGACATTTTGTTTCCTCCCGCCAGGATGACTGGGCAGATCTTCTACCTTGGGCCGAATTCTCGTATAATTTCAGAATCTCTGAATCTTCCTCCAAATCTCCGTTTTTCGTGGTGTACGGCCGTCACCCTCTTCCCCCCCTCCCTACCCCCTTGCCCTCTGGTCTGCCCGCTGTGGATGAAATTTCTCGTGATCTTTCCACCATATGGAAAGAGACCCAAAATTCTCTCTTACAGGCTTCTTCTCGCATGAAGAGATTCGCAGATAAGAAAAGAAGAGCTCCTCCCATTTTTTCCCCTGGAGACAAGGTATGGCTCTCCGCTAAATATGTCCGTTTCCGTGTCCCGAGCTATAAGTTGGGACCACGCTATCTTGGTCCTTTTAAAGTTTTGTGTCAAATTAATCCTGTCTCTTACAAACTTCTTCTTCCTCCTTCTCTTCGTATCCCTAATGCCTTTCACGTCTCTCTTCTTAAACCTCTCATCCTCAACCGTTTTTCTCCTAAATCTGTTCCTCCCACTCCTGTTTCCGGCTCCTCGGACATCTTCTCTGTCAAAGAGATTTTGGCCTCTAAAAAGGTCAGGGGAAGAACTTTTTTTTTAGTGGATTGGGAGGGTTGTGGTCCAGAAGAGAGGTCCTGGGAACCTGAGGACAATATCCTGGACAAAAGTCTGATCCTCAGGTTCTCAGGCCCCAAGAAGAGGGGGAGACCCAAGGGGGGGGGTACTGTTACGCCGAGCGCTCCGGGTCCCCGCTCCTCCCCGGAGCGCTCGCTACACTTCCCTCACTGCAGCGCCCCGGTCGGTTCCACGGACCCGGGGCGCTGCGTTACCACCTCCGGCCGGGATGCGATTCGCGATGCGGGTAGCGCCCGCTCGCGATGCGCACCCCGGCTCCCGTACCTTACTCGCTCCCCGTCAGTTCTGTCCCGGCGCGCGCGGCCCCGCTCCCTAGGGCGCGCGCGCGCCGGGTCTTTGCGATTTAAAGGGCCACTGCACCGCTGATTGGTGCAGTGGTTCCAATTAGTGTTTACACCTGTGCACTTCCCTATATCACCTCACTTCCCCTTCACTTCCTCGCCGGATCTTGTTGCCCTAGTGCCAGTGAAAGCGTTCCTTGTGTGTTCCTTGCCTGTGATTCCAGACCTTCTGCCGTTGCCCCTGACTACGATCCTTGCTGCCTGCCCCGACCTTCTGCTACGTCCGACCTTGCTTCTGTCTACTCCCTTGTACCGCGCCTATCTTCAGCAGCCAGAGAGGTTGAGCCGTTGCTAGGGGATACGACCTGGTCACTACCGCCGCAGCAAGACCATCCCGCTTTGCGGCGGGCTCTGGTGAAAACCAGTAGTGACTTAGAACCGATCCTCTAGCACGGTCCACGCCAATCCCTCTCTGGCACAGAGGATCCACTACCTGCCAGCCGGCATCGTGACATCCCTTGTAGATCCAAGTAATTTAGCAAGTTCATATTTGCAAATTTATTGACCATGATCTTTTGCCACTTGTTGAAACCTTACCTTCATATTTGAAGGACACTAATAACGTGCTGAGAAAATTGGATAATCTGCAATTAGAAAAAGATTTGATAATCACTATATTTGATGTAGAGTCACATATACCTCAATAAGGCATGAAGGTGGTATTGATGCCGTGAGATTCTTTCTATCTACCAGCTGAGATGTGTGAGTTTCTGGTGAAAGCCTTAAGATTTGTTCTAAGTCACAATTATTTAATCTTTCGCAAGACCCTCTACCTGCAGTTCCATGGTATCTTGTCAGTGTTATCACCTGTGCACTCCCTACTTATACCTCACTTCCCCTGCACTCCCTCGCCGGATCTTGTTGCCATTGTGCCAGTGAAAGCATTCCCTTGTGTGTTCCTAGCCTGTGTTCCAGACCTCCTGCCGTTGCCCCTGACTACGATCCTTGCTGCCTGCCCTGACCTTCTGCTACGTCCGACCTTGCTCTTGTCTACTCCCTTGTACCGCGCTTATCTTCAGCAGTCAGAGAGGTTGTGCCGTTGCTGGTGGATACGACATGGTTGCTACCGCCGCTGCAAGACCATCCCGCTTTGCGGCGGGCTCTGGTGAATACCAGTAGCAACTTAGAACTGGTCCACCAACACGGTCCACGCCAATCCCTCTCTGGCACAGAGGATCCACCTCCAGCCAGCCGAATCGTGACAGCAACAACAGGAGAGACAGCGTGGACGCGTTTCGGGTATGTGCACACAAATTCTCAGGCACAGACAGGTATAAATGAGGATCAGTAAGTGTTGGGGGAGGGGTAAGAAGGAAGAAAACTCCCTTTTAACCCTTACCCAGCCACAGTCGGATCGACCCGTACACAATACAATTGTATAAAACACTCTGACGTGCGTCAAATCCTGCGAATCAAATCTGCGTATGTGTGAACGTACCTTTAACGTGTAACCAGGTGGTGCTATGTGGACATTCAGAAAAAAAATGCACTAGGGTAAAGTATATTCCCTAAAGTGGGAGCTCGATGGGACGAGAACCTGAAACCTCTACGTGTGAATTTCGCCAGAATTGGATCTTGGGATAGCATGGGTAAGTATTTTTTATGATTTTTACTATCTTTTTACTATCTCATGGTATTCAGTGCTGAAGGTGGTGACAAATGTAACACTGTCATCATGAGTAGAAAAATCGTGTTGTTTTTTTAAGTTATTTCTTAGAAGTGGCAAGTAAGTCATTTCTATCTCTATTTAACACTTTGGATTTAGCTCTATTAATTAGTTGAGAAGAATAGCCAAGACGTTCTCTCACCACAGCTGACTCCTTTTGAAAAAGCTCCTCTGAGGAGCAATTACGTTGGCACGTATAAATTCACCCACCAGGACAGCAGAAACTGTATGTTTAGGGTGGCATGATTCAGCCCTTAACAGGGAGTTACCTGCACTTGATTTACGGTAAGTGAAAGTTTGCACACGGGAGCCATTAGCAACCAACAGGATATCCAAAAAGGGAGTCTGGATTGGGTTCCAAGAGTAAGTGAACCATAAGTTGTACGGATTGTTGTTGATGTAATCTACAAATTTTAAAGCTCTGTTCTCATCAGATGTCCAAATAATAACAATATCATCACAAATCTTCCAAAATAAACAATATCTTTTTGAAAGGGGTTGTACCGTTTGCTTTGCAGGTTTTTACCACCGGCTGTTCTATCGTTTAGCCTATTCGTATTGGAGTCAAGTAGTGTTGGGGATTGTGTGAGCAGACCATTTTCCTACATTGACTTCAGATGTCTCTCCACACAAGTCCTCCCCCAGATCCAAGATGTCTGCTACAGAACCTACAGCCACGGAATCCTCCAGCAATACCTAGGGGCTTACGGTTTTGCAATAGGTATGGGACGAAGCCCTCCCAGTATGTTCATAAAAGCTTATGGAAGTTTTAAATACATACAGGAAGGACTGTCACTGCATTCTGAATCACCTATTATTTTGATGCACATTTAAAGGAAAACCTTGCCAAATTAGAAAACAACCTAGCGGAAACTAAAAAGCTAAAGTTCCAACATGACTTCCTTGATTTGCAATCCAACAAAGTGTATGCTTGGGGTGAATGGGATAAGGTCGTTCCCACTAGATCTATCCTGTGCAAGAAAAAAATATTCAAAATCTCAACAGAGAGTTACCTTCTCTTCCCCGGAATTCGAAACCTCTGACTCCATGTCAGATTTGTCAGACGCTTCAGAAAGTTACACAGGAGCATCCTCTTGCACACTCCCTCCCACTCAGCCCCAGAATGCATTTTGGAGAAGAAAGACAAATAACAGGGGAGGAGAGCGGGGAGGAAACACCGGGGTCAGACGCTCTTCTTGAGAAAGCAAGACAAGGATCAAGTAATGGACTGAAGTGAGGTACTCAATCTTTCCTCCTTTATTCTGAGTGAACATCAAACTAGTGTCCTGTTCAAAGGTTTAGGTTTTTCCCCTTCATATCACTACAATATCTATGATACAATATTGGACATTAATTAGTTTGTGAGAACTTTAACCCTTAAGAGTCATTTTGCATTAGCAGCATTGAATGCTCCTGAAGAATCTCCTATGTCTCCCACTGGTCACCTAGATTGTACTCTGTCTCATGTAGCTACCGATGTATGTAATCTTAGACTTCTAGAAATAGAAACGTTGAAAATGCAATATGTTGTTGATTATTCTCTTGATTTTCGTGTGAGTAAACCAGAGTATTATCCTATCTGGTCTATATCTCCTGTTTTGGACAGTTTCCAGGATCTCATTATGCAAGAGTTAGTTCTTTAAAAAAAATGTGCCAGCTAATAGTCAGAGCTGCAGACAAGGGGGGGTACAGTGGTGTGTCTAAATGAAGATCTGTACAGCTTATTTAATAAGAACATCTTAAGTGACCAGGGCACTTATGGTGCCTTACCCATAGACCCTTCACCTAAATTTAGGGAGGATTTAAGGGTAGTACTCAGTTTAGGCCTTAAGCTAGGTGTTATTTCACAAAAGAAATTTGAGTACATGTTTGTCTTTAACCCCACTACACTCCTTTTCCACTCATTGCCTAAGGTGCACAAGGGCCAATTCCCCCCTCCAATGAGGCCAATAGTAGCGGGGATCGATTCCCTGGATGAGCGCCTTAGTCAATGTGGGGATTCGGTCTTAAAACCTCTGGTACGCTTTGTCCCAGCTACATTGAAGACTCACAACACCTCTTGTATATTATGGACCAAATCAACTAGTATTCTTATTTTTTTTTTGCTTACTTACTTACATTGAAGCTTTGTACTTTTCTATACCGCACACTCTTTCCATTCAAGCAATTTTTGACATTGTGTCCAACTTCTCCATATACAGTTAAAATTTAAAATTTTTTGTGTTACAAGTCCACACCATCCATAGCCAACATTTTTGTTTTCTGGTGGGAACTGCATTTCATCTTTTGTGACATTAAGGCTAGGTTCACACTGCGGAATCTTCGGGCAGAAAATTTCCGCCTGGAGATTTCGAGTGCGGCCAGCGCCGCTGAATCAGTCGGCACTATGACCAAATGGTCACTGCAGTCTCCAATAGACTGCAATGTGTTCCGCGAGTATTTCTGCCTGAAGAATGAGCAACGCCATTCTTTAGGCAGAAATTTTCAAGCAGATTTTCCGTTCACAAATTCCGCTTCACAATTTCCGAAGTGTGAATTTGTGAATGGAAACCCATTCACTACACTATACATTTTTGTAAGCGGAATTTCTGCCTGCAATTTCAAAGCAGAATTGCAGGCGAACATTCCGTAGTGTGAACCTAGCCTAACCCCTTTCAAAAAGATATTGTTTATTTTGGAAGATATGTGGGTGATATTGTTATTATTTGGACATCTGATGAGAACAGAGCTGTACAATTTGTAGATTACATCAACAACAATCCGTACAACTTATGGTTCACTTACTCTTGGAACCCAATCCAGACTCCCTTTTTGGATATCCTGTTGGTTGTTCATGGCTCCCGTGTGCAAACTTCCACTTACCATAAACCAAGTGCAGGTAACTCCTTGTTAAGGGCTGAATCATGCCACCCTTAAAATACAGTTTCTGCTGTCCCGATGGGTGATTTTATATGTGCCAAGCGTAATTGCTCCTCAGAGGAGCTTTTTCAAAAGGAGTCGGCTGTGGTGAGTGAACGTCTTGCAGATAGGGGCTATTGTTCTCAACTTATTAATAGAGCTAAATCCAAAGTGCTAAATAGAGATAGAAACTAAAAAAACAACAAGATTTTTCTACTCATGATGACAGTGTCACATTTGTCACCACCTTCAGCACTGAATACCATGAGATAGTAAAAATCATTAAAAAAAATACTTACCCATGGTATCCCAAGATCCAATTCTGGCGAAATTCACATGCAGAGGTTGCAGGTTCTTGTCCCATCGAGCTCCCACTTTAGGGAATATACTTTCCCCGAGTGATCTTTTTTCTGAACGTCCACATAGCACCACCTGATTACGCGTTAAAGGTTTCAATAAATATGGATCTCCACGCTGTGTGGTGTGCAAATTTGCTTTTCAAACTAACACCATTCCAAGTCAGGACACGAACAAATCCTTACCTATACACTCTTTCATAAACTGTTGGTCTACTTTCATTGTATACAGAATCTGCTGCAAGTCATGTAACCTGACGTACATTGGTAGCACCATACGCCCTTTGAAAAAAAGGATTCAGGAGCATATGCGCCCCATAATGAATCCGCACCATGTGAACATCTCGGGTGCCTCTCGGCACTTTCATGACGCTTCACTAAGGAGACACCTCTTTAATTTTTCACGGTGTGGAGCTAGTATGTAAACCATGGCGAGGTTGTTACGTAACAGAGAAGTGTATTGGATTCATACGTTGCCCACTACACAACCTTTCAGTTTAAATTGTAGGACAGATTTAATCTTCCACTATTAATAAGTATGATTTTTCCTGGTTTTTTTTCATACTATGTTACGCCGAGCGCTCCGGGTCCCTGCTCCCCCCCGGAGTGCTCGTGGCGTTCACCTTCTCGCAGCGCCCCGGTCAGACCCGCTGACCGGGAGCGCTGCATCTATGTCACCGGCGGGGACATCTGCGTCCCAGTCACCTCACCTCTCCTGTTCCCCGTCGGCTCAGTCCCGGCGCGCGTGCCGGCTCTCTGCAATTTAAAGGGCCAGTGCGCCACTGATTGGTGCCTGGCCCAATCACTGCTCTCACCTGTGGCCTCAGTATAAAACCTCACTTCCCCTTCCCAGCATCGCCGGATCTTGTTGCCCTTGTGCCAGTGAAAGCGTTTCCTGTGTATGTCCCAAGCCAGTGTTCCAGACCCTTTGCCGTTGCCCCTGACTACGATCCTTGCTGCCTGCCCTGACCTTCTGCTACGTCCGACCTTGCTCTTGCCTAATCCCTTGTACCGCGCCTATCTCAGCCGTCAGTTGGGGTCGAGTCGCTATCGGGTGGAATGACCTGGGGCTTACCTGCCGCTGCAAGCCCATCCCGCTTTGCGGTGGGCTCTGGTGAAAACTAGTAACCCCTTAGACTCCGTTCCCCTGGTACGGCCCACGTCATCACCCCACTGACAAAAAGGATCCACCACCAGTATCCTCACAGTATCCGGATCCTGACAACTATGTGTTTAAGTTATTTTGTTTTGCTTTTTATTACTATTTTTCTGTATAGTTATCTCATTTCCCATCCATGGTACTATAGGTACATTTAGGTCAGAGTGTTTTTATACAACTGTATTGTGCACGGGTGGATCTGACTGTGGCTGGGTGAGGGTTAAGAGGGAGTTTTCTTCCTTCTTGCCCCTCCGCCAACACTTACGGATCCCCATTTATACCCTGCTGTACCTGAGAATTTGTGTGCATTGACGAAGGGTCTTACCCGAAACGCATCCACGCTGTCTCTCCTGCTGTTGCTTTTAAATTTTCTGTACCGCTTGCCTATTCGTATTGGAGTAAAGCTGTGTTGGGGATCGTGTGAGCGGACCATTTTCCTGCATCGCAAAAGTACTTCAATGAATATGATTCTTCACGCGGACCCAGCCCATTAAAAATTTTCTTTTAGATCAACTGGTGACAGAAAGTTAAACATATTTGTACATTATGTAACAAAAAAGAGGAAAAGGTCTCAGCTCACCTGGGGCATGCACGGCTACCTCCAGACATAGTAGAAAAAAAGTAGAAAAAGGCCAGCACGGCTGAATGAAATCTTCAAAACTTTATTCACGAATCCTTCACAGTGGCAGAAAGACATGGACATATACAAAAATAGAAAAAATTGCACATGGAAAAACAGTCCTAAACAAGGCTGACGTGTTTCAGGTTGCCATACCCTTACTCATAGCTTGCCAATACTCAAATGAGAATGCCTTATATACTACAAGGCCATCCTTCCCATTAGGAAGGGGAGGGACATCTTATGTCAGTGTGCAATCTAACACAAGTAAAACCAGGAAAATACATGCATCATTAAAAAACACACCCATAAAATCCAATATGACTATGTAACAGCTAAGGAAAACAAAACAAATAAGTCACTTATTAGTAATGCAATATTAGATCCATCTTGTTATTTAGGCCATGCGGATATGTGCAATTCAACAAATAAATCCACATGATCTCTCTATTGTGGAGAATGCATATAAGATCACCTCCTCTTTTACTTCTTTTAATTTTTTCAATGCCACAAAAACGCAAAGATGATGTATCTGAATTATGTTTGAGAAAAAAATGTTTTGAGACATTAGACATGCTAGGCAAAAGTGGACCTACAGCATGCCTAATATGCTCCTGCATTCTCTTTTTTAAGGTGCGTTTTGTGCTACCTACATAATCCATTTTACAAATAGTGCAGGTCACTCTGTATATTACAAGGGTACTATTGCAGTTAATAAATTTGCGAATCATATGGATTTTGCCATCTATTGTACCTTCTATTTTATTACCTTTTGTTGCATAAGGGCACACCACACACGTTACCGCATTTGTGGAAACCTTTAATTGTTAGCCAAGTTGACTGCTCCTCCTCTACACACACCATACTAGGAACAAGCAGGTTTGATAGAGTTGGAGCACATCGGGCAGAGAACCGAACTCCCGGTTTGATAATCTCCCCTACTACTGGATCTGCTGCCAGTAGAGGTAGATGTTTATTCACAATACTTTTTATTTAATTAAATTCCATACTGTAAGTGGTGACAAAAGTGGTCACTTGATCATGAGTATTGGAACATTTCCTACCTGTTAGCAGCCTGTTACGATCCATATGATCCACCCGAGCCCGGGCTTTATTCAGAAGCCAAGAGGGATATCCACGCGCTGTCAAGCGGGTGCAAGCCCTTTCGGCTTCCCTCTGATACACTTGTGGTGAGGAACTGTTCCGTTTCATACGGATTCACTCACCAACCGGTATAGCAGAAATAGTATGCTTAGCATGGCAAGAATCAGCTCTTAGAATAGTATTACCAGTAATATCCTTACGGTAAGGTTCTATTTCTACTTTTTTCGTTATTGGGTTACCCCGCAAAAACAAATCCAAAAAGGGGACCTCCTGTTTGTTGTATGTATGCGTAAATTTCAAATTACAATGATTGTCATTCATATATTGTATGAACGCAGATACTTCATTTGGATCGGACTTCCAAACTATAATCACGTCGTCCACATACCTCCCATACCATGAGAGGAATGTGGAAAACCGATTCTGATCACAAAAAATGAAGTGCTCGTCCCACCAAAAAACGTAAAGATTAGCTAACGCAGGTGAAGATTTGGCTCCCATTGAAGCACCCGTGCGCTGTAAATAAAAATCTTTACCAAACAGAAAATATTTGTGCTTTAAGACATAGTCCACCACCTCTATAATAAACTGTTTCAAATCAAAAGAATAATCTGAAAAACGATCCAAAATTTCTGAAATAGCAACTAAAGCCAAATTTTGGGGGATACATGAATAGAGCGACTCAATGTCGCAGGTAACCCACGGCAGAGAGTCACTCCATGTGAATCCATCCATAATACCTAAGAGATGTTTTGTATCTTTGATGTAGCTTGGACAGAGGCTTACAATGGGTTGGAGAACAGAATCTAACCACTCACACACATGTTCGTTTAGGGAACCGATCCCCGCCACGATGGGACGCATCGGCGGCGGGAATCGGTTCTTGTGTAATTTTGGTAGTGAGTGGAAGATTGGCAAAATTGGTGTTGGCACAAACATATAGTCCACTTCCTTTTGTGTTAGAATGGATCTTGATTTTCCCTCTTCCAGGAGTGCTTTCAAGTCCTTTTTGAACATTTCAGTGGGATCCCCACGGAGTTTAAAGTAAGTGTCCTCATCTGAAAGGAGATTTCCATTTAATTCCAAATAGAGTCCAGTATTGAGGCATACAATTGATCCGCCTTTGTCGGCGGATCGAATAGTTAAATCCTTATTTTCTTTTAGTTTTTTAATTGCGTTAGTTTGTTTCTTGGAAAGGTTGTTTTGTTTCACTTCAGCTGATGTTTTTGCTTGTAAGGTTATTAAGTCCTTCATAATTAAATCCTGGAACTGATCAAAAATGGGAGGCCTTGTTTGTACCGGATAAAAATCATTATTTTTTGTGAAAAAATTCTTTGAGCTGCAAGTTTCTTCTTGTATTGTAAGACCACTGCTTGCTAGTGTGCATAGATCTCTGTACGCTATTTGGTCAGAAAGGGTCCGCATGATTGGTAGCTCTGCACTGGTTTGTATGGATGGCTTCTCCACAGTGTTTGAAGGTTCATTATCTTGAAAAATATCATCCCCTGTTTCATTTTAAAAAAAATGGTTTTTTTACAGTTAACTGTCTCACAAATTTGTTTATGTCCAAGATGGTTTTGTACACATCAAAATGGTGCGTAGGAGAAAAGCCTAGCCCTTTAGAAAGCACGGAAATTTCATCTGCCGACATAATATATGATGAAATGTTAATGACTTGATAGTCCACTTCGTTTTATTGCGTTCTGACGCCCTTCGTCCTATGCTTTCTGCCACCACGCCTACCCCGTTTTTTGACTGCTTTTTATCCTTGCGATTTTTATTTTTGTTATTCACATTTTGCGTTTCTGATTCTCCACTGGTGTCAGTGGTATCTGATATTTCCGATGCATCGGACGTTTCATAATCTGATGAACCAAAAGTAACACGCTGAGAAGAAGTCTGATTTCTTTTACCACGTTTATTATGTTTTTTTAGGATTGATCTCTGTGTTTTAAAGACGTTTTCCCAATGCCCCCAATTGAGAAAGTGCCTCTTGAGAAAGGAATCATCCGAAACACGTGTCGAGGTTGCAGGATTATGACTGGGAAGCCGTCAGCATGTCACAACTAGGTATTGTGTTGATTTAAGTTATTATGTTTCATGTGCTGACCCAACTAATACTGTTAGACTTATATGGCATTACTGATTACTGTATATTTCCTAGTGATATCCTGCTTAGCTTTGTTTTGGGGGTTTTTAAGGGTGGGTTATTTTATGGGTGTTTTTTCTACCTGTTTTTGTATACATAATAAAGAGGAATTTTTTTGACTATATCTTTGGGCTAATTTTGTAGGTTATTAATTATGTATTGATTGTTTGTTTGAAAATCGTGCACATCACGTTGGAATTTTACTTTTTTAGTTTGTTTAATGATGTCCTCCAATGTTTTTATTTTTTCTTTCAATCGTTTATCAAACTCTTCAAATTGGGTAGTGTTGGCATACGGTTGTAATTTTTCCTGAGTTATTTTTATATTAGTTTTTACTTCTGTTAGTTCTATTTCCTCAAACTCCACGATGAGATCAATCAACTTTAAGGAACTGTCTGTTAGTATTAGGTTCCACCTTGTTTGAAAATTCTCATAAAAAATAGAGGTAGGTATCTTCTTTAATCTTAAACCGCGTGGCACTAATTGTTTTTCAATATATGTTTTAAGTGTGGTGATATCCCACCATAGTTTCGTTTCCTTAGTCTATAGTTTTTCCAAAAAGTGCATTAAACAATTTAAATCAATGTCCAACTTAACACTATCACCATTAAATAGATCTTTTGCGGCATGAATACGTTCAGTACAATCATCCACATTCCTAAGAGCTTGTGTAGATATTGTCCGGTACTGCCTCTTGAGACGACATATTGTCAAACAATTTACCCAGGGAGCACGAGGTGCTGAGGTATGCACAAGCAAAATGTAACAAAAAAAGAGGAAAAGGTCTCAGCTCACCTGGGGCGTGCACGGCTACCTCCAGACATAGTAGAAAAAAAGTAGAAAAAGGCCAGCACGGCTGAATGAAATCTTCAAAACTTTATTCACGAATCTTCGTTAAAAACCTTCACGGTGGCAGAAAGACATGGACATATACAAAAATAGAAAAAATTGCACATGGAAAAACTGTCCCAAACAAGGCTGACGCGTTTCAGGTTGCCATACCCTTACTCATAGCTTGTCAATACTCAAATGAGAATGCCTTATATACTACAAGGCCATCCTTCCCATTAGGAAGGGGAGGGACATCTTATGTCAGTGTGCAATCTAACACAAGTAAAACCAGGAAAATACATGCATCATTAAAAAACACACACATAAAATCCAATAGGACTATGTAACAGCTAAGGAAAACGAAACAAATAATTCACTTATTAGTAATGCAATATTAGATCCGTCTTGTTATTTAGGCCATGCGGATATGTGCAATTCAACAAATAAATCCACATGATCTCTCTATTGTGGAGAATGCGTATAAGATCACCTCCTCTTTTACTTCTTTTAATTTTTTCAATGCCACAAAAACGCAAGGATGATGTATTTCAATTATGTTTGAGGAAAAAATGTTTTGAGACATTAGACATGCTAGGCAAAAGCGGACCTGCAGCATGCCTAATATGCTCCTGCATTCTCTTTTTTAAGGTGCGTTTTGTGCTACCTACATAATCCATTTTACAAATAGTGCAGGTCACTCTGTATATTACAAGGGTACTATCGCAGTTAATAAATTTGCGAATCATATGGATTTTGCCATCTATTGTACCTTCTATTTTATTACCTTTTGTTGCATAAGGGCACACCACACACCTCGCGTTACCGCATTTGTGGAAACCTTTAATTGTTAGCCAAGTTGACTGCTCCTCCTCTACACACACCATACTAGGAACAAGCAGGTTGGATAGAGTTGGAGCACATCGGGCAGAGAACCGAACTCCCGGTTTGATAAGCCGTGCTGGCCATTTTCTACTTTTTTTCTAATATTTGTACATTACTTCTATTAAAAAATCTTAATCCTTCCAGTATTTTTTTAGGGGCTGTATACTACAGAGGAAATGTTTTTCTTTTTGGATTTCTCTTATGTCATGACCACAGTGCTCTCTGCTGACCTCTGCTGTCCATTTTAGGAACTGTCCAGAGGAGGAGAAAATCCCCATAGAAAACATATGCTGCTCTGGACAGTTCCTAAAATGTACAGCAGAGGTAAGCAGAGAGCACTGTGGTCATGACAAAAAGATAAACATTTCCTCCCTAAAAAGTACTGGAAGGATTAAGATTTTTTTTAATAGAAGTAATTTACAAATCTGTTTAACTTTCTGGCACCAGTTGATTAAAAAAAAAAAAAAAGTTTTCCACGGGAGTACCCCTTTAACCTCTTAAGGACGTAGGGCGTACCTGTACGCCCTATGCACGGTGTTTAAAACGGGGTCACACCATGACCCCGCATCACACCCGGTCGGTCCTGGCTGCTAATCATAGCAAATGTCTGAACTATAAAAATATATCATTAATTAAATCGCACGGTCAATGGCGTGCGCGCAAAAAAATTCCAAAGTCCAAAATAGCGTACTTTTGGTCACTTTTTATATCATGAAAAAATGAATAAAAAGCGATCAAAAAGTCCGATCAATATAACAGTGGTACCGATAAAAACTTCAGAACACGGCGCAAAAAATGAGCCCTCATACTGGCCCGTACGCGGAAGCGGAAAAATAAAAAAGTTATAGGGGTTAGAAGATGAGAATTTTTAACATATACATTTTGCTGTATGTAGTTATGATTTTTTTCCGAAGTACGACAATATCCAACCTATATAAGTAGGGTATCATTTTAACCGTATGGACCTACAGAATAAATATAAGGTGTTATTTTTACCAAAAAACGCACTGCGTAGAAACGGAAGCCCCCAAAAGTTAGAAAAAGTGAAATTTTTTCTTCAATTTTGTCGCACAATGAATTTTTTTCTGTTTCGCAGTGGATTTTTGGGTAAAATTACTAATGTCACTGCAAAGTAGAATTGGTGTCGCAAAAAATAAGCCATTATAAGGAATTTTATGTGCAAAATTGAAAGCGTTATGATTTTTAGAAGGTGATAAGGAAAAAATGAAAATGCAAAAACGGAAAAAATCTGCGTCCTTAAGGGGTTAACCTGTACAGGACCTAGGGCGTATGCATACGCCTTCTGTCCCTGGTCTTAAGGACCCAGGGCGTACAGGTACGCCCGTGGGAATTCCGGTCCCTGCCGCACAGGGATTGGACCGGGGTGACTGCTGACATCGATCAGCAGGCACCCCGCGCAAATGCCGAGGGGGTCATCAGACCCCCCCATGTCGGCGATCAGCGCAAATCGCAAGTGAAATCGCACTTGGGATTTGCTCAATTCCGGGTCTTACGGGTCACGTGTGACCCGATGACCCGGAGATACAAGGTGATCGGGGTGTAGAATACATCCCCTATCACCTACTGTATCTATGGGGAGAGCTGCAGCCGGGCAAGGGAGGGGTTAAACGGCATCCTCTGCAGCGCTGACCGTTAGCTGGATTCACTCAGCAGTCAGAGCTGCAAGAGGAGCCAGGGACCCCCCCCCCCCCCTTCTGCACCCATTGGATCACCTCAGGAGACCCGAAGATCCCCTAGATCAGGGACAGAATCCACCAGAGGGAAAGGTAGGGAAATCAATGTAATAAAGTAAAAAAAAAAAAAGTAAAAAAAAAAAAAATCCCCCCCGACCACCTAATAGGGCTCAAGAGTACGCCACATTTTATTTAGCGGCCCTATTAGGGGTTCAGGGCGCAGCAATTTGCCCCCCCCCCTTTTTTGGGGGGCCGCATAATTTTTTTCCCCATATAACGGTTATAACATTATACATAGTTACACCAAGCACTCACTACACACTCCAACCCCCCAACCACACACACCCCTCCCCCCGCCACCACCCGCCACCGTAGATAAAAGGCGATGGCTCGCCGGGCATTTTCAGCGGTGGAGGCATACGCCTTACTTGCCTCCGAATCTGCCAGTGAGGACAAAGAAGATCCAACATTGCTGTGTTCTTCCTGTCCTCCTCATCATCTATTAGTGATGATGAGCCCCCCAGAAGGCGGCAGCCAGGCGAGGCCACGCACCCCCCATGAAAGTGCCCCAGTGGCTGGCACTAGTGCGAGTGGTGATGCTGCTCTTACTAGGAGTCCAACCCCCCAGGCAATTTTACCGGAGCTCCCTTTAGGTGAACCTGTCTGGAGACCCCCAGAGGGTTATCAGCCACGAATTCAGGAGTTTGTTGGCGACTCTGGAATCCGGATTGACATGGCTGGGTTCACTGAATTTGACTATTTCAGTTATTTTTTCAGTGGCAGCCTGGTCAATCTAATGGTGGAGCAGACAAATCTGTACGCCAGGCAGTTCATCACCAACCACCCTGATTCTTTTTTGGCCAGGTCCAATGAATGGTACGCCGTCAGTGCAGCAGAAATGAGGACATTTTGGGGCCTCTTGCTGCATATGGGTCTGGTCAAAAAGCCCAGTGTCAGGCAGTACTGGAGCGGGGACATCCTATACCAGACCCTGCTGTACAGTATGGCCATGACACGTAAGCGGTTCGAGGCTATTTGGAAATGCCTTCATTATGCAGAAAATTAGGCATGTCCACCCCGAGGTGATCCCACCTATGACCCGCTTTACAAAGTGAGGCCGGTCATCGATCACTTTGGGGCCAAATTTTTGGAGGCCTACGTACCGCTTAGGGAGCTCTCGGCTGATGAGCATCTTAGCAGTTTTAAGGGGAGACTCATCTTCCGCCAGTATATTCCCTCGAAGCGGGCGCGGTATGGTGTGAAGCTCTATAAACTTTGTGAGAGTACCTCCGGGTACACTCTCAAGTTTAGAGTGTATGAGGGATGAGATTTCCGTATTGAACCCCCAGATTGTTCCTCCACTCTGGGTGTTAGTGGGAAAATCGTTTGGGACCTTATGCACCCATTGCTGGATAAGGGTTACCACGTGTACGTGGACAACTTTTATACCAGCATCCCTCTCTTCACATCCCTTGCCGCCAGATCCACGTCCACTTGTGGGACCGTGCGGAGAAACCATAGAGGCCTCCCTCTAAATTTGATCCAGACACCTATTCCCAAGGGTAAGTCCCGTGCCCTTACCTATGAAAACCTGTTGCTGGTCAAGTGTAAGGATAAGAGGGATGTCCTTATGCTGACCACAATTCATGGTAATGGCAGCTCACCTGTCCCTGTGCGTGGTACTACAACAACGGTCCTCAAGCCTGATTGTATTCTGGACTACAATCAGTATATAGGGGGAGTTGATCTCTCTGATCAAGTCCTCAAGCCATACATGGCCATGCGGAAAACACGTGTATGGTACAAAAAAGTTGCGATCTACATGGTACAGGTTGCCATGTACAACTCTTTTGTACTGTACTGGAACGCTGGCAACACAGGGGCATACCTCCAGTTCCAAGAAGAAGTACTAAAGGTCTTGATCTTTGCTGACCGGGAAAGAGCAGGCCGGACTTCCCAAGAAACTGGAGTTAAAGGTGTCAGGATCGTCCCTAGCCAACACTTTCCAGGTGAAGTCCCCCACACTGGAAAGAAGGGACGATCCCAGAAAAAATGCAGAGTGTGTCACAGGAGGGGGATTCGGAAGGACTCCACCATTCAATGTGACACTTGCCCCGATCATCCGGGCCTCTGCATTAAAAACTGCTTCAGGGAGTATCACACTTCCATGGAGGTCAAAATTTTCCCTCTTCATTTTAATTTTCCATAATTTGACCCCAATGTAACAAGCCCAGAGTACATTCCAAATTTTAACCCCATAAAACCACAAATTTGCCCCCCAAAAAAACTATTTCATTAAGAAAAAATAAAAAATAAAAAAAAAAACCTGATAAGACCTCTGGGGGTATTAAAAAAATGGTTCACTGAGTCACTATCATCAGGGACTTTTATGTTGCCTCAAATGCGCAGCGCTCTCTCTCCACCTGAGCGGGGTGCATATTTGAGGCAACAGGTTAGGGACGGCCACACACATCACATTCCCAGAATGATGATTCAGAGCTTAGGGTTTGGGGTGGGCATATTTTTTTAGTTTTGGCTATGCTCTGGGTCATCATTCTGGGAACATAACCTGTTTTATTAATTTATGTCCCACTGTACCCCTTTGTTAGTTATTAGTGTACCCCATGTAATGCCCCTTGAGGGGGGGGTCCCACTGTTCTGGCTCCATAGGCAGCTGTCTAGAAGCTCCAGGCACCTGACTTCCCTCCTGTTCCTCTGTGACCAGTGAGCAGAGCTGATCTACGCCCAGATACGAGGTATGTCCTTACTCCAAAGAAATGTATTTACAAATTTATTTATTTTTGCTGTCCTGGCACTAAATGCGACATGCCCCCCCATTTCAGCAAAATTAGCAAATGTGATTCCTTCTCTTCTGAGCATTGTAGTGCGCCAGCAGAGACCTTGATGTCCACACATGGGGTATTTCCATACTCAGAAGAGATGGGGTTACACATTTTGGGGGACATTTTCTCCTATTACACCTTGTAAAAATTTTAGGAAAAACTGCATTTTAGTAACAATTTTATTTACACATCCAAAGTCGTCAAACACCTGTGGGGTGTTAAGGCTCACCATACCCCTTGTTACGATCCTTGAGGGGTGTAGTTTCCATAATAGTATGCCATGTGTTTTTTTTTTTTTTTTTTTTGCTGTTCTGGCACCATAGGGGCTTCCTAAATGCGACATGCCCTCCCCATTTCTGCAAAATTTGCAAATGTGACTCCTTCTCTTCTGAGCATTGTAATGCGCCTGCAGTGCACTTGATGTCCACACGGGGTATTTCCATACCCAGAAGAGATAGGGTTACATATTTTAGGGGCATTTTCTACTATTACCCCTTGTAAAAAAGTAAAATTTGGGGTGAAACCAGCATTTTAGTTAAAAAAAATATATATATATTTCATTTACACATCCAACTTTAACGAAAAGTCGTGAAACACCTGTGGGGTGTTAAGGCTCACTGTACCCCTTGTTACGTTCCTTGAGGGGTGTAGTTTCCAAAATCATATGACATGTGTTTTTTTTTTTGCTGTCCTGGCACCATAGGGGCTTCCCAAATGGGAAATGCCCCCCAAAAACCATTTCAGCAAAATATGATTTGCAAATGCCAAATATGACTCCTTCTATTCTGAGCATTGTAGTGCACCAGCAGTGCACTTGACATCCACATATGTGGTGTTTCCATACTCAGAAGAGATGGGGTTACAAATTTTGGGGGGCATTTTCTCCTATTACCCCTTGTAAAAAAGTAAAATTTGGGGGAAAACTAGTATTTTAGTGGAAAAAAAAATCATTTACACATCCAACTTTAACGAAAAGTTGTGAAACACATGTGAGGTGTTAAAGGGGTATTCTGCCCCTAGACATCTTATCCCCTATCCAAAGGATAGGGGATAAGATGTCAGATCGCCTCGGTCCCGCTGCTGGGGACCCCCGGGATCCCCGCTGCAACACCGCGCTATCATTACAGCACAGAGCGAGTTCGCTCTGTGCGTAATGACGGGCGATACGGGGGACGGAGCAGCGTGACGTCATGGCGCTGCCCCTCGTGACATCACGGCCCGTCCCCTTAATGCAAGTCTATGGGAGGGGGCGTGATGACTGCCACGTCCCCTCCCATAGACTTGTATTGAAAGGGGCGGGCCGTGACATCACGAGGGGCGGAGCCGTGACGTAACGATGATCCGGCCCCTGTACCGCCCATCATTACGTGCAGAGCGAACTCGCTCTGTGCTGTAATGATAGCGCGGTGCCGCAGCGGGGATCCTGGGGGTCCCCAGCAGCAGGACCGCGGCGATCTGACATCTTATCCCCTATCCTTTGGATAGGGGATAAGATGTCTAGGGGCAAAATACCCCTTTAAGGCTCACTGTACCTCTTGTTACGTTCCTTGAGGGGTGTAATTTCCAAAATAGTATGCCATGTATTTTTTTTTTTTGCTGTCCTGGCACCATAGGGGCTTCCTAAATGGGACATGCCCCCCAAAAACCATTTCAGCCAAATTTGCTTTGCAAAAGCCAAATAGGACTCCTTCTCTTCTGAGCATTGTAGTGCACCAGCAGTGCACTTGACCTCCACATATGTGGTGTTTCAGGAGCTAATAAGTACTGGAAGGATTAAGATTTTTTAATAGAATTTACAAACCTGTTTAACTTTCTGTCCCCAGTTGATAAAAAAATAAATAAAATGTTTTCCACCGGAGTACCCCTTTAACCCCTTAGGGACACAGACCATTTTGACCTTAAGGGTGCGTTCTCACAGGGCGTATATGCAGCGTATTTGACGCTGCGCAAAATTTACGGCAGCAGTGGGAAATACACTGCGTATTCCTTGCTCACTATACACACAGGGCTTTCCGGCGGCAGCCCTATGTGTGTAGTGAGTTTTGGAGGCGGGCCGTGTGCCAGCGTGTCTGTGACGCGCGGCTCCGCCTCCAAAACTCACTGCGCACACAGGGCTGCCGCCGGAAAGCCCTGTGTATACTGTGGGAACGCACCCTAAGGACTCAGCCCTTTTTTGCAATTCTGACCACTCTCACTTTATGCATTAATAACTCTGAGATGCTTTTACCTTTTATTCTGATTCCGAGACTGTTTTCCCGTGACATATTCTACTTTAACATACTGGTAAATTTTTGTCGTTATTTGCATCCTTTCTTGGTGAAAAAAAAACCCCCAAATTTGATGAAAATTTTGACAATGTAGCATTTTTCTAACTTAGAAACTTTCTGCTTGTAAGGAAACTGAACATTCCAAATAAATTATATATTGATTCGCAAATACAATATGTCTACTTCATGTTGGCATCATAAAGTTGACATGTTTTTACTTTTTGAAGACTTTAGGGGGATTCAAAGTATAGCAGCAATTTTCAAAATTTTCACGAAAAATTCTAAATCTGAATTTTTCAGGGACCAGTTAAGTTTGAAGTGGATTTGAGGGGCTTTTCTGTGAGAAATACCCCATAAATGACCCCATTATAGAAACTGCTCCCCTCAAACCATTAAAAATGACATTCAGAAAGTTTGTTAACCCTTTAGGTGTTTCACAGGAATAGAAGCAAAGTGAAAAAGAAAATTCAAAATCTTCATTTTTTTACACTAGCATGTTCTTGTAGAGCCATTTTTATATTTTTACTCGAGAGAAATTTGTAACCCAATTTCTCTCGAGTAAGGAAATACCTCAAATGTAGATGGGGGGGGGGCATGTCAGGGGGGATGGCACAATTAGGAAGCCCCTATGGTGCCATAACAGCAAAAAAAAAAAAAAAAAAAATCAAAAACTAAAAAAAACACATGGCATACTATTTTGGAAACTACATACCTCAACGAACATAACAAGGGGTACAGTGAGCCTTAACATCCCACAGGTGTTTGATGATTTTTGATTAAAGTCGGATGTGTAGATTGAAATGTATTTGTTTTTCACTAAAATGCAGTTTTTTCCCAAATTTTGCATTTTTACAATGGGTAATAGGAGAAAATGCCCCTCAAAATATATGGGGAATGGAAATACCCCATATATGGATGTAAAGTGCTCTGCAGGCGAATTACAATGCTCAGAAGAGAAGGAGCGCCATTGAGCTTTTGTATAGAGAATTTGTTTGGAATGGAAGTGGGGGCCATGTGCGTTTACAAAGCCCCCCGTGGTGCCAGAACAGTGGACCCCCCACATGTGACCCCATTTTGGAAACTAAACCCCTCACAGAATTTAATAAGGGGTGCAGTGAGCACTTACACCCCTCTGGCGTTTGACAGATCTTTGGAACAGTGGGCTGAGTAAATGAAAAATATAATTTTTCATTTTCACGGACCACTGTTCCAAAAATCTGTCAGACACCTGTGGGGTTTAAATGCTCGCTGCACCCCTTATTAAATTCTGTGAGGGTTGTAGTTTCCAAAATGGGGTCACATGTGGGGGGGGGGGTCCATTGTTCTGGCACCATGGGGGCTTTGTAAACACACATGGCCTTCAATTCCGGACAAATTTTCTCTCCAAAAGCCCAATGGCGCTCCTTCTCTTCTGAGCATTGTAGTTTTCCAGCAGAGCACTTTACATCCACATATGGGGTATTTATACACTCAGAAGAAATTATACACATTTTGGGGAGCTTTTTTTACCTATTTTCCCTTGTGAAAAAATGTTTTGGGTAACACCAGCATTTTAGTGAAAATTATATATTTTTTTTCCCATCCAACTTTAACGAAAATTGTCAAACACCTGTGGGGTGTTATGGCTCACTATACACCTTGTTACGTTCCATGAGGGGTGTAATTTCCAAAATGGGGTCACACATTGGTAGTTATTTTTTGCGTTTATGTCAACTGCTATAAAATTAACCATATTGGTCCCTATGCAAATCATCAATTTAGGCCTCAAATTTACATAGTGCGCTCTGACTTCTGAGCCCTGTTGTGCACCCGCAGAGCATTTTACGTCCACATATGGGGTATTTTCGTACTCAAGAGAAATTGCGTTCCAAATTTTGGGGGTCTTTTTTTCCTTTTACCTCTTGTGAAAATTTAAGTATGGGGCAACACCAGCATGTTAGTGTAAAAAAAAAATTTTCTTTACAATAACACGCAAGTGTAGACCCCAACTTTACCTTTTCATAAGGGGTTAAAGGAGAAAAAGCCCTCCAAAATTTGTTAGGCAATTTCTCCCGAGTATGGAAATACCCTATATGTGACACTAAATTGTTGCCTTGAATTAGCCATGCGCCATGCGCATTTGAGGCCTGCATTAGGGATTTGCATAGGGACCAATATTATACCAAAATTACCCTACAATAAAGATGATAGGAGCGCTCCCTATGTGGTATCGGTGAGGTGTATAGAGAGAATGTCAACTGGTATAGAAAATCGCTCACCTGTGGTGGTTGTGCGGAAAAGGCACAACACTTAGAAAGGCATGCATAAGGAGAGGACTGCAGCGGCTTCCCATGTTGACTAGCAGACGTGAAGTGACTGGATACAAAAGAGAGCAGAATGGAAAAGGAAGCTGGATCGCGTTGTCACAAAGGGGGTAAGCCACGAATGTTAGGATAAGGTGCTTTTATTCTTCAACCATGCAACATGTTTCAAAACCATCCGTTTTTTTCATTTGCCTGATGAAAAAAACAGATGGTTTTGAAATGCGTTGCATGGTTGAAAAATAAAAGCACCTTATCTTAACATTCGTGGCTTACCCCCTTTGTGCGCGATCCAGCTTCCTTTTACATTCTGCTCTCTTTTGTATCCAGTCAAAATTACCCTACGGCAGTGTTTCCCAAACAGGGTGCCTCCAGCTATTGCAAAACTCCCAGTATGCCTCGACAGTCAATGGCTGTCCGGCAATACTGGGAGTTGTTGTTTTGCAACAGCTGGAGGCTCCGTTTTGTAAACAGTGCCGCACCAGACGTTTTTCATTTTTATTGGGGGGGTAACTGTGTAGGGGTATACGTATATGCAGTGTTTTACATTTTATATTGTGTAGGTGTAGTGTAGTGTTTTTAGGGTACATTCACACTGGCGGAAGTTTACAGCGAGCTTCCTGCTGGGAGTTTGAGCTGTAGCGAAAAATTTGCTGCATCTCAATCTTGCTGCGAGAAACTCACTGCAAACCCGCCTGTGTGAATGTACCCTGTAAAACCTCCAGCTGTTGCAAAACTACAACTCCCAGAATGCCCTTTGGCTGTCGTGCATGCTGGGGGTTGTAGTTATGCAACAGCTGGAGGCACACTGGTTGCAAAACACTGGGAGTTTGTTACTTAACTCAGTGTTTCGCAACCAGTGTGACTTCAGCTGTTGGAAAACGACAACTCTTAGCATGCACTTACAGCCGAAGGGCATGCTGGGACTTGTAGTTATGCAACAGCTGGAGGCACACTACTGCAACTCTCAGCATGCCCTTTGGCCTACAGCTGATGCATAACTACAACCCCCAGCATGTACAAACTACCAAAGGGCATGCTGGGGGTTGTAGTTGTGCCTTCTGCTGTTGCATAACAACATCTCAGGAACCCCCCCAGGTCTTGTCACGGGATGCCTGCTGAATGATTTCAGCAGGCATCCCGGTCCCCGCCTTGTGAGCGTCAGGGACCGGAAATGCTCAGGGGGTACAGGTACACCAAGTCCTTAAGGATTGGGGATGCAGGGCGTATGCATACGCCCTGCATCCCCAAGAGGTTAAGCATTGGGGAAGTTTTGGCCTATCCTTCAATCAGATCAAGTACTTTCCAAATATTTACCTTTAAAATCAGCAATTACTTACAAGAGATTGAGGAATCTGCATGACATTCTAGTACATGGTTATCTTAACCCCTTAACGACACAGCCCATTTTGGCCTTAAATGGGCACTGTCAGATACAAAAACTTTTGATATATTGTATAGTATGCAAAACCAATAGGTTTTGCAATTTCTTTCATTAGAAATTTTTCAGTATTTCATACTGAAAAAGCCAGTCAAACAACTGCCCCCCTCCTGTCTGCTTGGACACATACTAGTCCTGCTGTGTCCATGCGTCATCACATACGTCATGGTCACATTTCCTTGATTTACAGCTGTGAGCGCAGGGCACACAGCTGGAGGAAAAATCCTCCCACTGTCAGCTTGTGTCCCGCTACTGTCAGTGCGTACAAGCTGGGAGTTGTAGTTTTATCTAATGCTAGGGGAGATGTGAGCAGACAGCATACTGAGGGAGGGGGCGGAGACCTGCACAGTGAGGTCACGCCCCCTCCCTTTGAGAGGAATTCAGACTAGTGAGCTAAATTAAAAGTGTAATAAAAAAATAAAGGTGCTAGACACATAAAAATTTGATGTACATGGTCAGGATTAGGTACTGAGTGATAGATAAAAAAATGTTTTTTTGTTGGATCTGACGGGTACTTTTTAACCTGTTAAGGACCCAGGGCATACCTGTACGCCCTGAGTCCGCTCCTGTTCTATAACGCAGGGCCACGGCATAGCGGGTCGGGCCCGACCTCCAACAAGGGCTAATGACGCGCGGCACTGATTGCGGTGCCATGCGCTATTAACCCTTTAGACGCGGCGTTCAAAGTTGAATGCTGTGTCTAAAGTGAAAGTAAAACAATGCCGGTTAGCTCAGGGGGCTGTTGGGGATCGCTGCGGCGAAATCGCGGCATCCCGAACAGCTTATAGGATAGCCGGAGGGTCCCTAACTGCCTCCTCGCTGTCCGATCGCCGAATGACTGCTCAGTGCCTGAGATCCAGGCATGAGCAGTCAAGCGGCAGAATCATTGATCACTGGTTTCCTATGAGAAACAATTGAATAATGTAAAAGATCAGTGTGTGCAGTGTTATAGCCCCCTATGGGAGCTATAACATTGCAAAAAAAAAAAGTTACAAAAAAGTGAATAAAGATCATTTAACCCCTCCCCTAAAACCCCTTCCCATTAAAAAAAAATAAAAAAATAAAAAAACTGTGTAAATGCGGAAATGTCCAAATTATAAAACCACACGGTCAATGGCGTAAGCGCAAAATAATTCCAAAGTCCAAAATAGTGTATTTTTGGTCAATTTTACGCAGAAAAATTAAAAAGTTATAGGAGTCAGAAGATGACAATTTTAAACGTATAAATTTTCCTGCATGTAGTTATGATTTTTTCCAGAAGTACGACAAAATCAAACCTATATAATTAGGGTATCATTTTAATTGTATGGACCTACAGAATAAACATAAGGTGTCATTTTTACCGAAAAATGTACTGTGTAGAAACGGAAGCCCCCAAAATTTACAAAATAGCGTTTTTTTCCAATTTTGTCTCACAATGAATTTTTTTTCCCGTTTCGCCGTTAATTTTTGGGTAAAATTACTGACGTCATTACAAATTAGAATTGGTGGCGCAAATAATAAGCCATCATATGGATTTTTAGATGCAAAATTGAAAGAGTTATGATTTTTTAAAGATAAGGAGGAAAAACCCCAGGTCCTTAAGGGGTTAAGGGCACAGCCAATATTATTTTTGAGTTTTCGTTTTCTCCTCCTTGCCTTCTAAAATCCATAACTCTTTTAGATTTCCATTCACAGACCCATATGAGGGCTTGTTTTCTGCATGACTTTGTACTTTGTAATGACATCACTCATTTTACCCTAAAATGTATGGTAAACCCACCCCCAAAAAAAATTTTGTATAAGGAAATTTAGAAGAAAATCATAATTTTGCTAATTTGGGGTGGTTGGGTGGGTTGGTTTTCACACTGTACACTTTATGGTAAAAATGACATGTTTTCTTTAAAAAATCAAATACTTAATTTTTTTTACAAAATAAGTACGTTTCAAATTGCCCTATGTTGACCACCTCTAACTTTCTTATTTTTGTGTATTCAGGGATGTGTAAGGGCTCATGTTTTTTTGTGCCATGATATGTAGTTTGCTTTAGTACCAGTTTTGCGTATATGGGTCTTTTTGATCACTTTTTATTAGTGTTTTTGCAGTTTAAGGTGACAAAAAATTTTTTGACTTTTTTCTCTACTTTTACGCCGTTCACCATAGGGAATAATTAACATTATATTTTTTTTATAGTTTGCACATTCATGCATGCAACTATACCAAATATGCTTTTTATTTATCTTTTTTTTATATATATGGGGAAAAGGGGTGATTTAAAACTTTATTGGGGGAGGGGCTTTTTCACTTTTTTTTTTTTTTACTTTTGTTACATTCATTTTAAGCTTTTTCAGTCCCCATAGGGGACTATTTATAGCAATCAATAGATTGCCAATACTGTTCAGTGCTATGCATAGGGCATCGCACTGATCAGTATTATTGGCGATCTTCTGCTCTGGTCTGCAGGAAGGCAGATCAGTGCAGAAGACTACATAGGAAACCATTGATCGATGATTCTGCCGCTTGACTGCTCATGCCTGGATCTCCGGCACTGAGCAGTCATTCGGCGATCGGACACCAGGAGGCAGGTAGGGGGACCCTCCTCCTGTCCTACAGCCCGAGCTAACCGGCAGCAGTTTAGTTTCACTTTAGACAGCGTTCAAAGTTGATCGCCGCGTCTAAAGGGTACAGGTACACCCTTTGTCCCCAACAGGTTAAGGCATGTGTTCTTAAGGGGTTAAAGGTGCTACTCCTGCACAAGCGTTTGGATCTAGAGGTCCCAAATGGCAGACTTAAAACTTGTGGTCATGGCTTAAGCGAGACAATGTACTTACCCAACCTATCAGCGGTATGAGGTGTGCCATAACCACGCGTATATAAGGCATGACTTTAGAGGGCAAAACAGAAGCCAGCATAGGTTAAACAAGTATTTATTTAGAAATTACAAAACCAAGAATTTAAAACACATCCGACATCTCTTTTTCTGGGTTTGGAATATACCTTACATAGCACGATGATTTCCACCTGCCTAACCTTTTAATAACATGAGCTGGCACCTTGTGTTTGGATGCCGCTGAAGCTGCACCGATTCGAAAGGAATTCCCCGGGAAACTATACAGATCCATACCTAGCAAGGACAACAAGGAATGGACCGAGGCTATGAAAATACTAGTGGTGAGTGGACTGGAGCTTAACAGTAACAGAGGACAAGCAGCAGACATGTCACTTGTAGCCAAAAGTAACTCATCAAACAACCTGACAGGACACCACTTATGTCCCGTGGGAAAGTATGTAATCAACACTTCAGATTAAGATGTCTTGGTAGCCCAAAAAGTAAGTACATATCTATCACTAAGTCGAGACAACTGCTGCTTGAGTACTGCTTTATCTTTGACAGAACTAGTAGTGATTTCACTACTAGTTCTTAAAGAGGTACTCCGGTACCACAGTTTTATGGTTATCTAGCGTGCTTGTAGTGAGTTTAGCACTTTCGTAATTCACATGTTATACATCTGTCCACAGCATATATGTTTTTTACTGACCTCTTTTCTGTGACGGAAGTTCAGTAGTTTTTCTGGTTGTTTTTCACTGTTGTCCACACTCACGGCCATGTTTGTTCACTGCTGCAGGCGTTGCTGTTTTTTTTTTCTCCTGCAATGGTTTTGCCCTTTTTCCACACCCCTAATGAATATTCATTGAATTGTTGAAGGAGGATGGATGTCTCCTACCGCTGTCAGCCTGCCCTGCACCCGGCTTGAATACCCTGTATGAGCGTACACAGGTAATGACATGTAACCCCTTGCCCACCATGGGGACCGTGCGCCCGCAGGGGGAATAAGCTATCATGATCCCCCGCGGGCGCACGGTCCCCATGGGGGGGAATTAGTAACATGTCAGCCACAGCGCTATCATGAGTCCCCCTGCGGCAGTCCCCACATCAGGGGATGAATTGCCAGCCGCAGCACGCTGTCCCCACATCTGGGAACTAATCATATGTGACCCACAGGCGCTGCTCTGCTTCCTGACACCTCCCTCCCCCCCCCCCGCAAGTGATGACGCCGCAAGGGTTAACTGTGAGCTGCAGCAGCGCTGAACATTCTCCCCACATCAGGGAATGAATTGCCAGTCGCAGCACGCTGTCCCCACAACAGGGAACTAGTCATGTGACATGCGGACGCTGCTCTGCTTCCTGAACACCCCCCCCCCCACGAAGTCCCCACAAGAGTTAACTGTGTGCCGCAGCAGCGCTGTACATTCTCCCCACCCTGGATGAACAAATGAATTGGGGCTCAGGGCTTCTGATCAGCTTCTGTTCTCTGATCAGAAGCCCTGCGCCCGCGCTCACAAGTCATTCATTCCCCCGTGGGGAGAATGTACAGCGCTGCTGCGGCTTACAGTAAAAGGACATCGGTACTAATGAATGTGACATATTCCTGTGCCCAGGCTGCAAAAATAAACAAAATAAACTTTGACAAGGGTAAATAGAAAATGAAAAAACACATTTGCCACCAGAGTACCCCTTTAAGAATCCATAAAAAGCAAAGTACATAGCTTCTATAATTATTAAGCTAGGTAAATACCCATAAGGTGCCACATCAAGCAGATCAGATAACTTCCTAAATGTCTCGCCCAAAACCAGCAACCTAACCCCTTTTTTTGTTAGTGGCTGTGCTATGTATACCCCGTAATACAGCATTAATGGCATGGACTGAGAACAGCGAAGGTCGGCTCGGATGTTCCATAGACAAAAAATGCTGGATCCCTGCCAGATATAGCTTGATTGTGTGGTAGGATAATTTTTTCGTATGATGGCAAAATATGAGAAAACAAATTAAGTTAGAGACATAATCCAGTGCCAAAAAACTATTGTAAGTACTCCACGCTAGCTTGTAAGAGCAGGCAGTACTAGGTGCTAATGAATTCATCATGAGTTTACGTACCAGTAGCTTGAACCTTTCTATTCCATGGTTAGCAAGTGGAAATGCAAAACTGGAGTGCTGATCTTGCCTGCCCAGGGCAAGACCTGAAAGAAAACGTCAAACTTTAACCTAGATAGCGCATCAAATGACGCCCCATTCCAATTATCTAGTACAGGGGTACTCAACTACGCTTAGTAGGGGTCCGCTTATCCAGGTCTGCCATCCGGAGAAGGTCCGAGCTAAACGCTAAGACCTGGATCACACCTAGTGGCCGCAATGCCATGCAAGAAATAGGTGCTGCCTGCTGTAAAACATTATTTGTTAAGTCATAATCGTTCTCCAACTGCCACACTCTGTGACCCTGGTATAATACTGACACACTGCGCCCCTGAATACAATACTACTACATGCTGTGTACCTAAATATAATGCTGTCAAACACCATGCCCCAATATAATACCTCCATACACCCTGTTTCTGAGTATAATACTGCCATTTAAGCCTTTCCCCCATATGAACTGTGCCATGATGCCTCTCCCCCATATAAACTATGCCCCTATGCCTCCCCCCCATGTGATCTATCCAGCTGTTGCAAAACTACAACTCCCATCATGCAGACAGAAGAGCATGATGGGAGCTGCAGTTGTGAAACAACTGTAGAGTTAAAGGTTGGAAATACCTGTAATACACTTACTTCCAGACTGGGAGAAAAAATAGGTCCAGGAATATTAGACTATGCAGCCCATTTTTTTTTTTTTACGGTGGGGGTTGCATCAGTCAACACCCATTAAAATAAAATGAGCTGCATACTCTAAAATCACCTCGGTTTAAGTGGCTCTCCAGCTGTTGCAAAGCTTCAGGCATTTTGGGAGTTGTAGTTTTGTAACAGTTGGAAAACCACAGATTGGGGTACAGTGTCACCCATCATCACTGCAGAAATTACAAGTGACTCCAGCTCTGATGGGACAGTAAGGAGAATACACAATTGTATAATGACTCACAGGAGACGTCTTCTCTGTTGTCTTTACTTTTCTTCTTCCTCTGGTCTTCTTTCAGCTCCATCTTCTCTGCATCTGACGCCCACACATCATTAGTTACTTTGTTAGCCGATCCTCATCCTCTGTATAACAACAATAATCATTATAGCCCTGCCAGACATCATGACCCCTAAAAATAATACTGCCAGAAACAGTTTCCTCTGTTTGCCAGAATCCCACCACTGGACTCCCCCCAGACCCATTTTCCCCTCCTCCGGCAGACCCCTAAGGGCTTCTTCACACTGTGGACAGTTGGTTGGCAGAATGTCCGCTTGGTGCAGGCACCACAGAAGCCATTGGCGATAGGACTGCTCGGATGTGCGCCATCTCTATAGATTACAATGCAGTCTGGTGGAATTCCACCAGCAGAATGAACATGTTCGTTCTTTGGGTGTACGTCCATTCTGCTGTGGGAATTCCACTGTGGTGATTCTACAGTATGCACAGAGCAGCAGAAAACCATTAAAAACATTTGGACTCTGCTACAAGCAGATTTCCACCAGAGGAATGTCCTCAATGTGGATGGGCCCCCTTAGTTCTCCTGCAGACTCCTTTGCCCCCAAGACCCCTACATTATTTATCTTTACACTTTTCTGTCCCCTTCTGCCTTAACACTTCCTACCTGCATCATTCATCCCCCCCCCCAATACCCTTGCATCATTCATTCCCCCCCCCAAGACCAGACTCCTGCATCATTCATCTTCCCCCTCCACACAAAGACCCCTGCAGCATTCATCTCTCCCTCCCACCCAGGACCCCTGCAGCATTCATCTCCCCCCCACCCAAGACCCCTACAGCATTCAACCTCCCCCACCACTCCAAGACCCCTGCAGCATTTATCCCCCCCAAGACTCCTGCAGCATTTATCCCCCCAAGACCCCTGCAGAATGTATCCCCCCCAAGACCCCTGCAGCATTAATCCCCCCCAAGATCCCTGCAGCATTTATCCCCCCCAAGACCCCTGCAGCATTTATCCTCCCCAAGAGTCTTGCA
Organism: Hyla sarda; assembly: GCF_029499605.1. Taxonomy (NCBI): domain Eukaryota; kingdom Metazoa; phylum Chordata; class Amphibia; order Anura; family Hylidae; genus Hyla; species Hyla sarda. The sequence goes on along the minus strand of NC_079193.1, from coordinate 111,593,602 downwards.
GCATTTATTCCTCCCCTAAGACCCCTGCAGTATTTATTCCTACCCCAAGACTCCTGCAGCATTTATCCTTCCCCCCCCAAGACCCCTGCAGCATTTATCCTTACCCCCCCAAGACCCCTGCAGCATTTATCCTCCCCCCAAGACCCCTGCAGCATTTATCCTCCCCCCCCCAAGACCCCTGCAGCATTTATCCCCCCCCCCCAAAACCCCTGCAGCATCCCATCTCCCACCTCACCCCCGCATACTTACCTGTCCTAACACTGCTTTTCTGTGCCAGGTCCCGAGCTGCTCTGGCCTCTTCTAGTTAGGTCTGGCCAGAGCAGATGATGCAGGCAGCGCTAATCGCGCCGCCTGCATCATAGGGGAAGCGCCGGCCCGGCAGGGAGCAGAGTGTTCCCTAGCTCCGGCGGCACTCAGCTATTCATTTGTATCGGTGTCTTAAAGACAACGATACATATGAATGTGTGGACAACAGATGCCTCCTCCGGCCGGAGGTCCAGATGTGGACCTCGGTCCGCCAGTTGAGTACCACTGATCTAGAAAATGTTGCCCCATCGGCAGATCTGCCCTAGCGGCCTGCCCCAACCTAACTGAACTATGTTGGTGAGGTGTGGATGACAATTTTAACAATCTTGAAATGAACGCTCTACCCTGTGGAATCACTCTCATTGCAAAAGCCTGTCCAACAGACTCTGAAGTTCAGATTTGTTTGTGACTTGAGACCTGGAAAACTTACCAGCTATATCTCGGATACTTGTCCTCCAGTAAACTGGCTTCCATCTTTTCAGAGTCTTATACAATACACAGGAAAGTTAACACCCTGGCTGGACCCTCCACTTTTTTTGGGAGAAACTGGACCACCCAGAAGACTGAAAATTGTAAGCAATTCAGCTAACTGCCAAGGGTTCCCCTGCCCTGTGGGGGTTCAATTAACAAAGAGTCATCAAGATAATGTATGACATTACTGCAGCCTGCCACGTTTTGCTAAATCCACAGCAGGGCACATGCCAGTTGATTAAAGTCAGTTTAAAGGGGTACTCCAGTGGTCAACGTGTTTTTCCGTTTTTGACTTACCCTATTTGTTTTGTTTCATTTCTATATTTGCTTCTATTTCCTGTTTCTTGCTGTGCTGAAAACTACAAATCCCAGCATGCCACATGCCTTGCTGGTTTGGGGCAGCTCCTTTTTTTTTTTTGTTCCACCCTTTACCCACCATACTATTTTCCCGGGTTGGTCCCCTTATAAACAGCACACTAATATAATCAGCCCTGGTTGGGATACACTGGCATACACACACAAAAGGGACTACAACTCTGTCTGTGGTATAATACCAGCATGCTGCCTCTGTAGTCTCCTGGGGGTTGTAATTCACCACACCTCTATAGGGCATACACCAGTGTTTCCCAACCAGGGTGCCTCCAGGTGTTGCAAAACTACAACTCCCAGCATGTGTCATTCAGGAGTCTTCAGTCTATTATACCAGCATGCTGCCTCTGTAGTCTCCTGGGGGTTGTAATTCACCACACCTCTATAGGGCATACACCAGTGTTTCCCAACCGGGGTGCCTCCAGGTGTTGCAAAACTACTACTACCAGCATGCCTGGACAGCCAAAAGCTGTCCGGGCATGGTGGGAGTTGTAGTTCTGATACAACTGAAGACACCCTGGTTGGGAAACAATGCACTTTGTTTGTAATATACTGAATAGGCTAGGCCATTGTTTCCCAATCAGTGTGCCTCCAGCTGTTGCAAGACTACAACTCCCAGCATGCCCAAAGACTGTCAGGGAATGCTGGGAGTTGTAGTTTTACAACAGCTGGAGGCACACTGGTTTGGAAACACTGGTATAACATGATGTGTATGCTGAATAGGCTAGGACAGTGTTTCCCAACCAGTGTGCCTCCACCTGTTGCAAAACTACAACTCCCAGCATGCCCAAAGTTTGTCCACGCATGCTGGGAGTGGTAGTTTTGCAACAGCTGGAGGCACACTGGTTTGTAAACACTAGCATACACACACATAACAGAGACTACAACTCCCAGCATGTGTCATTCAGGAGTCTCTCACCCCCCCCTTCACACATAGAAATTATCCCCAGTCCAGTCCGAGATTTATTCCCCTGCAGTCTATACATCCCCAGCCCGTGCACTTTGTTATCCTCCCCTTCAGATAACACTCTTATCTTCTCTGTCTTCTTTCAGTGCAGACCTGCGTCCTCAGAAGACAAAGCAGGGGGGAGGGATGATAAGGAGCTGTGTAGGAGCTTCTTGCTCTCATGCACACCTGCGTCCTCCAGGAGGGGGAGATGAGGTGGCATGGCTTATCTCTCTCATGCCGTTCTGAAAGAACAGAAAAAAAAAGCCATGACATGTTGTCCACAGCCTAATCCTAACCTGTGGACAACAGTAAGAGATCAAACACAGAACAACAGAACTTCTTGGCCCACAAACAGGTAAGAAAAAAAGACACATGCTACGCAAACATATAATACATGTCAATTGCAAAAAACATGAACATTAAAAGTAGATGAAATATAGCCAAAAATCTTAACCACCGGAGTACCCCTTTAATAGCGAAATAATATAGCTCCTGCCATTTAACTCTGTACCATTGCCAGAGATCTTTCTTTATTGGAAGGAGCTTGAAGGCATCTGTTATATTGGCCTTAGATAACCATGCCCCCGTAGCCATGGTTAACATTATCTGGATTGCCTGGTCAATGGAAGCATATTTCATAGAAAATTCACGTGACTGGATTACAGAGTTGACGCTAGGCACTGCTGATGCGCGAGGAGCCAATAAATCATAAATCAACCGTTTCTTGTTGTTGAACTTACCCGTTACAATGCCAATAGGGCTTACTTGCCATGATTGGAACGGAAGGGACTGAGAAAGGGCCAATCAGGTAACATTTCTCCACTTCCACATTTAACAATTCTGACACAGTCACAGGGTGATTGATTGCAGACAGCAGGTTCCAACACTCATATGTGGTCTGCGGCAGTGCCACTAGCCTCAAATGGAATCCGCTGTAAAAGCCGACCAACAACCAATGCACCCACTCTGTCAGGATGAGTTGCTAGGAACCCTTGCAAAACCTCCATTTGAACTACTCCTAGATGAACCATTTTTTATTGAGCAAGCTGAACAGGGATGAGCCCGATAACAATTAAAACACACACATGTAATAGTCGGCATTGATTATAATTACATGTGTCAAGGTTATAATTATTGCATATTTGATTATTTTCTAAATACCTTATGGGTCTTCCCAGCTTATCAACTGTATCAGCCATTTTATGCCCAACCTGTGGTGCTGTAGATTTGTTAACCGCTGAGCCAGACTACACCATGCTGTGGAATGCGATATAGACTGGCACAGCGCACATGAAGGGGCCCTCAGACCCGCAAAGTGCCTACAGAACAATTCAGTGTCAAGCTTGGACCAGTCGTACGAATAATTATGTTATGCTGTGAACAATTTAGGATAACCGTAAAAATATGTGCCGCCATATATGTTGAAAAAATACGCCATATTAAACAAATATGTGTCAAGCTCTTCTCTCCTGTGCGGCTTCACAGAACAGATCACTTCCCTAAACATACTGAATTCTACAATAAATTCAAAAAGTGACAACTTCCTGTTCAATCTGGCATCGTTACTTTTAAACACAACTGATAACTCACAACATGCTATAGTCATAGTGTCAGTTATGTCACGTGTGGCAATTAATAAGGACACCAGATTGACATCCATACCTCCAGGATGTCTTTACGAACATTTGGAGGTACAAAATCAGCCTGAGTAACACTAGGCAGTAACATCACCCTTCCTGCATCAGCACTAGTTTCTGCAGCTGAACCCACCACCTGCATGCTAGTTTCCTGCATAGCTGCAGAAACTGGTACAAGTACACCTGCTGAAGCTACCTGGGGAGCATCCTTCTCTAGGGTCTCTAGCCTAGCTTGCACATTGGTGCATTCATCATAGTTGATATCATGGCATTCAACTGTCCCAAAGAGGCCGCTACAGTATCCTGCTGTCGGCTGGCCCCAGGCATAGGATTGGCCATAAGCAATTTATATAACTCAGCCTTCCCGGCGGATGCAGGAAATAGAATTCCATGTTTAATGAGCGCCTCCATCAATTTTGGGACTGTCCAGGATCAATAAGAGGAAGCACCACCCCTCTGGAAGGGTATCTAGGATGGAAAGTGAATCCTCTATATCTGAGGCATTAGACATGTTTGACCACGCAACCTGTCGGGGCCAAAAGTACCGGTGGAAAATCAAAAACAGAAATTGATGCCTAATGCTGCATGACCACTGCCATCCAATGCGAATAAAACCAACCTGAACCCCAATATCTTTACTTGACTGAAGCACAAAACAGGTACCTGTAACCAAACTAATGCAAACTGGATAAATTAGAGAAAAAAAAAAACACCCATTTGCCGTCGTATAGTAAAACACCAGTGGAAACCGGGCAGTGTACATGATTGTTATGTAGTTAGTGGAACTATACGATGAGCCTGTGGTAAATGATACAACAAACAAGGTTGTACCTGTACCTGAAGACATGTCAGATACCACCAAACGACAGTTGCTCTGAAGACAATGTTAGGAACAACCGTAAGTTTATTCCCATCCTGAAGATGAGTCAGGTAACATGGTAAGCAAACTGCCCTGTGACTATAAAAATTTTAACCCGAAATAAGTTGCTCTGAAGACGAGTCAGTAACAACTAATGAAAGAACAAAACCATAAACATAAATTGCTCTGAAGACGTGTCTGTAACAATAAATGAAACAGGTGACCAAAACATGTTGTTCTGAAGATGTGTCAGTAACAACCCCTGCATATATGTGCGCATAACCTGAAGTCATGTCAGATATAATAGATATACGTGCGTCAAGAAAAAACATGGAGAATGACCAACCACCACTTCAAACACCAACTGTCACTAAACATAAAAAATCATAATTAAAGGGGTTCTCCCGTGCTTAGACATCTTATGCCCTATCCAAAGGATAGGGGATAAGATGCCTGATCGCGGGAGTCCCGCCGCTGGGGACCCCCGGAATCTTGCACGTGGCACCCCATTTGTAATCAGTCCCAGGAGCATGTTCGCTCCGGGTCTGATTACTGTTGATCCCGGGGCCGGCTGCGTGTGACGTCACCCCTCTGCCCCCGTGTGACCTCACACTCCGCCCCTCAATGCAAGTCTATGGGAGGGGGCGTGACAGCTATCATGCTCCTTCCCGTAGGCTTGCATTGAGGGGCGGAGCGTGACGTCACACAGGGGCGGAGGCGTGACGTCACACCGTCGGCTCTGTGGTCGCCAGTAATCAGACTCGGAGCGATCAGCAGCGGGACTCCCGCGATCAGGCATCTTATCCCCTATCCTTTGGATGGGGGATAAGATGTCAAAGCACCGGAGTACCCCTTTAATGCAATGTCCAAAAAAAAAAAACCCGGGTGGAAACATCATGCGTTGGGGCTGTTTTTCTGCTAAGGGACCAGGATGAGTGATGTCTCTCATAGTTGAGGTATACCTATGATGAAAATTACAGGCCTCTCATCTTTTTAAAGTGGGAGAACTTGCACAATTGGTGGCTGAATAAATACTTTTTTTCCCTACTGTATGAAGTACCTCATGTGATTAATTTTAGTCATTGTCACACATTATTGCATAAAACCATGATGCCTGAGTTCAGCTAAGCATAGTGACAGGCACAACCAGCAACTGGCAGCTAACTTATGCAAACACCAGATCACCTCAACTGAGGACACACATCATGGTTTTAAAACACACAAACTCCAGCTGCCAGTCGTGCAGCCGGACCCCAAACATGCATGAGCACCGAACTTCCGCCCGGCGGAGCATAGATTCTGCCCCTGCCATTACATACAATGCTGTACACCGCCGAGCGGAACTCTGGCCCCCCACACTGTCACATGCCGCAATTGAATGGAACCGGAGGAAGGCTGACGTCCTTGTCCTGCGACCCTCTGCCGTCATGCAGCAAGAGCCCACCAGTGGATCGCGCCCCACCCCAACACCTCCCCGAAAACCCTCAGCAGTCTAACAAACACCACGCCGGCACTTACACACCAACGCGCACAGGATCGTAGAAACTGGAACTGACAGGACAAGTGAGCTCACTTGCAGCAGCCAGAGGAAAAACGCAAAATGCAACACCTGTCTGAGGTATCGTAAGGGGGGGGGGAGGGGTTTATATAGGACAACAGCCCCTCCCACAAATACAGCCCTGTGATCTTAATACTTGTGATTCTACTTTATTACAGGGACGAGGTATTGATCGGGTTTACCCAGGGAGTCGTGGTGGAAATTGGAAGAAAATTTTGGCTCAAAAAGAATATATATCAATTGAAAAGATTGGTTCCAGAGTTCCTGTGGGTTTGAATGAGACTGACAATTTGCTATCATTCTTGTAAGTATTCATGTTCTTTTGCCTGTATATATGCATATATTATTGTTCTTCATATTTTTGTCTTCATCCAAATATTTTTAGTTTTTAAGTGTTTTTAGAAGAACACCGCCACATTATGGGTGTCAGGTCTGAGCATTCCTAGATGAACAGTTTCCTGGAAAGTGGATTGGTAGTCGTGGGCCAATTGAATGGCCCCCAAGGTCTACTGATCTGACCCCCTTAGACTTTTATCTTTGGGGTCATCTAAAGGCAATTGTCTATGCTGTGAAGATACAAGATGTGCAGCACCTGAAACTACGGATACTGGAAGCCTGTGCTAGCATTTCTCCTGCGGTGTTACTATCAGTGTGTGAAGAGTGGGAGAAGAGGGTTGCATTGACAATCCAACACAATGGGCAGCACATTGAACACATTTTATAAGTGGTCAGAAACTTGTAAATAACTCATAAAAGAATAAAGTTAAAGTTATTTTCCCGAATGAAGGCACCTAAATTATCCTATACCTCTTAACTTGTCAAAGTTGTCTAGACTGCTAATTTTACTTCTGCCCTTATTTCGTCCTCCATTTTTCCAAAATCCCTTTTTTTCCTGTTAATCTTTAATTTTTAAAAAGGCCATTTAATGTCTGGCTCTATATTTTTCTTTTCATATAATCAGTTTCATAAAAATCACCACCACACATTTACCAATCATTTCACATTATGAAAGTTTTTACTTTTTTTCCCCCCCAAATATGTACAACTTCATCAAATACAAAATACTAAAAAAGAAAAAATAATAATATTCCATTCCAAGTATATTTACATGCTGTTATATCAATTGTTAAAAGATTTTCATGGTCCACAAGTTATAGAGTATCTGACAGCTCAATAACTTGCTCAGAGCTTAAAGGTAGGTTCACAATGCAGAATGTGTTCAATGTTTTTGGAGATTCCACAAGAAATGCATTGCAGTCTATGAGAAGGAGCATTTCCGAGCGGTCCTAGCAGCTGCAGGTCAGTCACATGTGCAAAATGTCCACACCTTTCTTTCTTGCGAACATTCTGCACATTTTACGCCCATGTGTACCTAGCCTAAGTGTCAAGGAGGCTGGGCTGAGCCTCCTCTCTTCGCCACCTCTCCCTGCCTTGACTGATTGCGAAACAGGACTCAGTGCTGGAAGCCAAGCCTTGTACATCAATCATTCAGGGAGGAGTAGGGGTGATACTAGACATGATGTGTAATAGTGCAAGTAAAAGAGCTGACAGATTTTCCTTAAATCTAGCAAAAATATGGAGAGGCTCTTGTCAGTCTGACTACCAAATCGACCTGGGCTACCCAATATAGACACCTATACCCACAGTGTCAAAAATATAGCTAAATTAAAGAAAAATATTAGGGCTCAAGGTCAAGGACATTGATAATAATAATTTTATTAGTAATTATATTATGCACAATAGATGTAAATTGAATGGAATAGCGGAGTCCGTGTCACACAGGGCCCTTGTGATAACACGGCATCAACTATAAGTGGTAATAAAATTTCAATTATATATCTAAAATATATGAATAAAATCAATTTAAACTGTGACCACTAGAGATGAGCGAACTTACAGTAAATTCGATTCGTCACACGAACTTCTCGGCTCGGCAGTTGATGACTTATCCTGCATAAATTAGTTCAGCTTTCAGGTGCTCCGGTGGGCTGGAAAAGGTGGATACAGTCCTAGGAGACTCTTTCCTAGGACTGTATCCACCTTTTCCAGCCCACGGGAGCACCTGAAAGCTGAACTAATTTATGCAGGATAAGTCATCAACTGCCGAGCCAAGAAGTTCGTGACGAATCAAATTTACTGTAAATTCGCTCATCTCTAGTGACCACCATAAAATATGTAAAATAAATTAATAACTTCTGCAATTGACAAGTGATTTGCTACAGTGACATTTTATTAATTTGAGCACTTTTGGCACTTGATCTATATGATCTACGGTATATGGACAATAAGTGACTTCTGGAGCTGATTTTTATGAACTTTGAATTTCTTATGAACTTGTAATTGAATATATTTTATTGGGAAGTTATTAATTTATTTTACATATTTTATGGTGGTCACAGTTTAAACTGATTTTATTCATATATTTTAGATATATAATTGAAATTTTATTACCACTTATAATTGATGCCGTGTTATCACAAGGGCCCTGTGTGACATGGACTCCGCTATTCCATTCAATTTACATCTATTGTGCATAATATAATTATTAATAAAATTATTATTATTATTATCAATGTCCTTGACCTTGAGCCCCAATATTTTTCTTTAATTTAGATTTCCCTTAAAAGTTGTATATATTAGATGTTGAGAGGAAGCACATTAAATAAATGCAGTGGCCATGTATGTGCTATCATACATTTATCCGCAGCCATATTAAAGCATATTTACGGATTTGAATTTATTAAAAACCAATACAGCTATTAAAAAAAAATAAAAAAAAATGACACCTCATCTACTTGCTAAATAACATGGATTAAAACTACTATAGCCATGGTCCCTAACCTGATGATCTCCATCTGTTCTGGCAGCTTGTGTCTGATAAGGAGTTTGGGGCCACTGGTCCATAATATGTGCATAAAAATAACTTTTATATAATGAACAATTGAACATGAATAAAAAGGACAGATCATCACAATCATATTGACATCTTTGGTTTTCACTCTCAGAAGCAGTTTTACAGCATAAATTGCAGACAAGTTTACTCCACTCTGGAGAATATAGCGATAGATTTAATTGTCCATTTCACTGCAGAATATCCTGCAATATAAGGATGATAGTGTAGTACATAATTCACTGCTACAAATCAGCTGCCTCACATATTTGTATAGATTCCATAGCTGTGCATCCACTATAGCCAGTGTAAGTTCACTGTTGAAAGGATCTCACAACCAGTGCAAATTGTGCTCAGACACAAGAACTTGTGCAGGATTTTCCATTTTCACTTCATCTCTGGAATCCTCTGCTGACCCGGTAGTCATAATGTAGCTCCTGGAAAATATCATGTGAGCCATTACAAAGGCGTAAAAGCTATCAACAAATACCTTTCAACTGCTACAACATCATCTAATCATCTGACATCACCATCATTTAGTAAAAGTGGAAATGGATACAGTGAAGGATGGCAATTGTTCACATTTATATTTTTTCTGTTAACACAATCATATGTGAACACAGGTTTAGGTCCACCAAACTGAGACCTCTAAGTCGATTCTCCTTAGGGAGGAGCACCACTTCCGGTGTAGAACGGAGATTCAAAAAAGCCATTAGCACTCCTTGGGCTTTCTGGGTAAGGAATATGCAAAGCAGCTCATCACACCACCTTCTCAGGTGGCATGCCCTAAGATCAGCTCTGGCTCCAGTTACAGTCTCAGAAACTGACTGGGATTTATGCCAAGCCAGAATTTTCTCCAGAAGGGAAGAGGACCCATCTGCAGACAGCTGTTTCAGGGTGCTTGCCCCTCGTCAATACAGAGCAGGGTGTTCTGGCTTGGCCTTTTTGAATCTCCGTTCTACACCGGAAGCGGTGCTCCTCCCTAAGGAGAATACTTACCCCTTTTAGCTAGTCACAGGCCTCTCACCACAGCCAAGTGATTATGCTTTCTCTTAGCACCACCAGTCCATTACATAATAAAAAAATATATAGTCTGGTTCGGGAAGGAAGGAGCGGCCCTTAAGTCTTGGCAAGACCGACTAGGAAGGATAAACTCGAAGATCGGACTGTGGAGCTCCAGAAAGCTCACGATGGAAGGCAAGGCACTTGTCCTGCGGAGTGAAGTTTTGCCTGTGCTCCAATATACCGCACAGGCCTGGCCTCCCCATACCACAGTTTGCAAGGCCATCACCCGGACAGTGTTTGGCTTCGTCTGGGGCTAAATGGACAGAGTCAAGAGGACCGTGATGTACAAGGAACCCCGCAAGGGTGGGAAGGGAATACCCGACATCCCCGCTCTGCTGAGGGCCTCCTTTGCATGTGTCACGGTGCAGCGGACTCTTGTTGAAAAGACTGGCTCAGCGGGCAGGTCCATTTCTCGCTTGCTTCTCATGCCCCTCTGGAGACAGCTGGGCTGGGACAAGTGGGACAGCTCCATCCCTTACAACTGGAACACTCCCTGGTTCTATGTTGTCCGGTTTGTGAGGGAGCACCAGCTGGAAGGACTGAAACCCGACCTATGGAAGCCGAAGACAATCCACAAGCTCATCCGAGCTAAGGACTTGACCGAGCTGGTTCCGGGACTCCCCGCAGCCACTGCAGAGACAGTTTGGAACAATGTGGCCTCAAAGCGGCTTACCAATGGACACAAGGACTTGTCGTGGATGGCCGTCATGGGAGGTCTCTCTCTCAGGTCATTCATGCATGCCCGCAACCTGTGCAAGACCCGGTACTGCCCCCGTTGCCCCTACGTGGAGGAAACATCTCTCCACGTGTTTTGGCAGTGCCCCTTTGCACAGGGTCTGTTGGACGCCCTAGAACATGAACTCAGAGACTCAGTGCCCAGGAGCTGCCTATCGTACCATTCGGTGCTTTACGGCCTGTTCCCTGGGACCCACGACGTGGAGGCCATCCAGGAGGCCTGGCGCCTTATGAACTGTTTTAAGGACGCAGTGTGGCTTGCCAGGAACCGCCTCGTGATCAACAGGGAAAACATGTCCGTCCGGGACTGCCGCAGGTTCATCAAGAACCTGCTTAGAGACTATTCCATCTTGGACAGCTCGGCCGTTGATGAGGAAGAAGAGGAGTGAAGACCCCTCTCCTTCTCCCATGTCTCCCTGAAGATACAGCCCAACAGTTTGGCCCTGTGATCCGCCCCCTCCCTACCCCCACATAGTCGCCCACACCCCTACCCCGATCACAGATTGTATTATTTGGTTTTTGTTTGATCTCTTGTGCCTTTCTATTGCAGGATTGAGCTGAATGTTAGAGTAGCATGGTGTGCGATGTATAGCTTAGGGAACCTTTGCTGTGTATTGTACTATCATGCTTTATGTGACTGTAATTTATTGTACGACTTGTAATGACTGAACGGAAAATAAAGCTCTTTCAATCAAAAAAAAAAAAAAAAAATATATATATTTTTTTATTATATAATGGACTGGTGGTGCTAAAAACAAAGCATAATCACCAGTGCCAATGTCTTGCAGCTGCCATTCTAATGACACGGAGTCCTTGTTGCTTACCACTTCCTTGTACATGTTGACCCCACAGGAAGTGTCTGCAGAAATGACCCATCTCAGCCAGTAATTGGCTAAATGGTCATTTATTGCAGGGATAGCACTGTTGGAATCAGCAGAAGCATGTTGGCACCATTGTAACTTTAGCTGTAGCGTATGCTTTTTTTTTTTTTAAAGCACCATGAGTCCGTTATATAAAAAAAAAGACATCATCAGAATACTCCTTTAAATAAAAATATACAATAAACAGTACTTACAATATAATACATCTAACATACCAGGCCTTTACATGCAGGTGCCCAAAACCCTGTTTTGTAGGTGATTCTTAACCCCTTAAGGACACTGCCTGTTTTTACCTAAATGACCAAGCCCAATTTTTAAATCTGACATGTGTCTCTTTAAGTGGTAATAAATTTGGCATGCTTTTACTGTGCAAAGGGATTTAGAGATTGCACTTTATATTAGTGGTAAATTTCAGTTGAAACATACAGCATATTTTGTGAAGAACTCTATTGTGAAAAATGTGAAAATTTCTGGCATTTTTTTAACAATATTTTTTCACGACATTCACTGTGCGGTAAAAATTAGGTTATCTTTCTTCCGTGGATGTGTACGAATATGATGATACCCAATTTCTATAGCTTTTTAGATTTTTTTTCCTTTTCACAACAAAATCTATCTTCTCTTTTTTTTGTGTTGCCATGTTCCAACAGCCATAACTTTTTTTATTTTACACTCAGCCGATGGCTGGTCCTCACAGGCTGCCGTACTAGGCAAACAGGAGGCCATCAGCTACCACTGGGACCCCACAATTGCATCCCCCAGTCAATCCCATAGAAGCAGTGTTCAGTACTGACTACGGCATTAATGGGATTAACACTGCTAAGACCATTGTGATCTTTGTCTTGACAGCTGTGGCAGGATTCTGCTGCCGATCTCCTGCGCTGCGTCCCAGAGAGCAGAGGATCGATAGGATGTATGCATATGTCCTATCGGGTGAACCTGTCTGAAGTTAGGATGTATGCATAAGTCCTATAGCAGGAAGGGGTTAAAGTTAAAATATGTGGAGCACACAACTGCTCCTTTGGATAGGGGATAAAATGTCTAGGGGCGGAGTGCCCCTTTAACAATATATACAAATTTTTTCTTTAGAAACGTAATACCTTACCACTGGATTGAGTTACAAATGTCACTTTATATGAGAGCACCATGCCTACAATACATAAGAACGAGGCGATGAATCCGAAGATCTGAAAGTAGAAAAAAAAATCAACAAATTCTTTATCAAGTTAATTAATCATTGGTCAAATAGTATCAACAGATATTTGCAGTTCTGTGAAACAGCCAAAATCCTAATTTAAGGCACTGAATTAGACTAAATCGGTTGTCTAGAGAGTATTTTTATATGAAAAGGTGCTCAGACAGAGCTAACATTTTTTTTTAAGAAAGGTGTACTCAACTCCAGCAATCCCCCGCTGCCCTCATCCCAACGGTGCCCAGTCCCACACTGCATCACTTTTTGCTCTAGGGGGTGCTCTCTCAATGAATTGATGGCTGCTGCAGAGTCCTGTCTTAGCCACCAATAGGCTGAGCGGGCACTTTCTTGTGTTAGGATCTGGTCCCTCAGATGTTTGTTACGGATGCTGCAGTGTATCACTATTTCTACTCAAATAAATACAACTCTCAGAATCACCTAAACAATAGTAGGGGTATCAAGAGAAAGCTGAGAGTTCAGGTGGCTACACACTATAATTAATCGTATGCCCTATACCGAGGTACTGAGTAGCACTTTACCTGCAGGGCCAAAAGTCAAAGGATAAAAACAGTATTAGGATTCAGACCTCAAGGTATAGGGTGAACTGGGAATGTAAGTAATACTGAAGATGTAGCTGGCTGTACAAAATTAATTATGCTTTATTTAGATTAAATATGGCTGCCTATTTTCTGAGCGGGGCCCTTGATACAGATATAGTACATACACTATATAATAAAATGTGGTAAAATCAAATATGGTCAAATATATTTGCATAAATTTATGATATGATACATACACAGATAATGCCTCCTAGTTTTGTGCCAATTTAAATGTCCAGTGTAATGCGCATATATGCATATATAGGTTTTCAAAGTCTTGCTAAATCCGTTGGTTGGAATTCACAGTGTGAATCAAGTTGTAAGTGCTGCAGCTATGGCACGGGTATTCACCCGGCATAATAGAAGAATATTACTTGCGAGTCAGATGTATACTGCGATGTGAAGATGATATCGCTGGGACTTGCCGTCTTCATGGAAGGTTGCGGTGAGATGCCGACTCTCTTAGCTGTCGGATGGCACGGACGTGCGTCCGGCTCAGTAGGTGAGAAGATTCCAGCAGGAATGGTGATGTGCCATCTTTAGCAGCGGCATCCTCGTATAAAGATTTGTATTTTGGGCACGTATCACACCACAGTGGTCCCCAAACAGGGGGACTGCAGCGCTTGCAAAAGTAAAAGTAAAACCAATGTGGTTGGTTATTGCACTTGCAGACAATGAAATAGATGGTGATATACTGGCAAACAGGTGGCAATAGAGATAAAAGTGAGGCCAGACGCATTTTGGGAAGGTGGTCTTATACAGGCTATCATTTTGATATACATGCATTTGATATAAAGTAAAAAAAAAAATACTTAAAAAAACAAAATAAAAAAGGAATATACGTGTATTTGAAATTAATATTCATTCTAAAACCAGCTAAATCTCTCTAAAGTGTTGATAAAATGAGCAGTATAAAGATTGTGATATAAAGGTGTGAAGAATGGGTATACATTTAAATGTAATTAGGAGTATAGCAGTACTGAGATGAAACTGCAGAGAAATGAGATAGGTAGATAAAATATGGAAAATAAAAATATGGAAAATATAGAAAAAAAAAAGAAAAAAAAAAAGCTAAGTAAAAATGAGTAAGTGTGAAAAATGGAATTAAAATATGGAAAAGGTAAAAAGGATAGAGTAGAAGTAGGCATATAATACAGAATAAGTGGCTTGCCAGAAGTGTGGCCCTGTGGGCGAAGACTCGGCCACTGTCCAAGCACTGGGTAAGCAACCGGGCATTGGACAGGGAGTCAGAGCCCACCAAGAGTTCTCTTAAAATAAACTGAAGATCTCCAATTCTGAATTTCGGTTCAATTGTTTCAAACTTGCATATTTTTCTCGATTCTGATCTTGACGTCTTTGCTATGAAGTCTCCTCCTCTCCAATCCTCCCTGACTATTTGGATACCAAAATATTGCAACTGTGATGGGTCTTGTCTGTGATTTACTCTGCCCCTAGAGATCTTATCCCCTATCCGAAGGATAGGGGATAAGATGTCTGATTGTCTGATCCGGCGGCGGGACCCCCGGGATCTCGGCTGCAGCACCCCGCTGTCATTACTGCACAGAGCAAACTCACTCTGTGCGTAAGGACAGGCAACACAGGGGCCAGAGCGTCACGGCTCCGCCCCTTGTGACATCACAGTCTGTCCCCCTCAATACAAGTCTATGGGAGTGGACGTGGCAGCTGTCACGCCCTCTCCCATAGACTTACATTAAGGGGGCGGACTGTGATGTCACAAGGGGCGGAGCCGTGACATCACGATGCTCCGGCCCCTGTATCGCCCGTCATTATGCACAAAGTGAGTATGCTCTGTTCAGTAATGACAGCGGGGTGATGTAGCCAGCGGCGGGACCCCCGCGATCAGACAGCTTATCCCCTATTCTTTGGATAGGGGATAAGATGTCTAGGGGCGGAGTACCCCTTTAAGGAAGTGCGCGGAAAGGGGGTGTTTTTCATTTCGTTTCCTAATATTTTATGTGTTCAGATATACGAGTTTTGAGTGGTCTTTTAGTTCTTCTTACGTATTGCTTTTTGCATAACATTAAAGAGACCATCACATGCAATACCAAACAAGACATTTATGTTTTACAGTGCAAATGCAAAAAGCAATAAGTAAGAAGAACGAAAAGACCACTCAAAACTTGTATATCTGAACACATAAAATATTAGGAAAGGAAATGAAAAACACCCCCTTTCCGCACACTTCCTTAAGAATCACAGACAAGATCAATCACAGTTGCAATATTTTGGTATCCAAATAGTCAGGAAGGATTGGAGAGGAGAAGACTTCAAGATGTCAAGACCAGAATCGAGGAAAATATGAGAGTTTGAAAAAAATTGAACCGAAATGCCTCAATTCAGAATTGGAGATCTTTGATTTCTTTTAAGAGAACCCCTGGTGGGCTCTGACTCACTCCCTGTCCAATGCCCGGCTGCTTACCCAGCGCTTGGACAGTGGCCGAGTCTGTGCCCACAGGGCCACACTTCTAGCAAACCACTTATCCTGTTATTATATGCTCGTTTTTAAGCCTATTTCTACTCAATCCTTTTTACCATATTTTCAATATTTTATTTCTATTTTTCACACTTGCTAATTTTTACTTTTTTTTCTTCTATATTTTATCTACCTATCTCATTTCTCTGCAGTTTCATCTCGGTACTGCTATATACCTAATTACATTTACACATTTATATCACAGATTTAGCTGGTTTTAGAATGAATATTCATTTCAAATGCACGTATTTCCTTTTTTTTTTTAAGTTTTTGTTTTTTTTGGTTTGTTTTTGTTTATATAAGTATCCCTATTGCAATTCCTAATTTTGAAAAGGAGGACCTATTTCTCATACTGTGATTGGCACTACCTACATGTCAATCAAAACGATAGCCTGTATAAGACCACCTTCCTTATGGTCAGTTCTATTCAGCCATTGTTAAAGGGGGACCCTCCCGAAATGCTTCTGAACTCACCTGTATCTCTATTACCACCTGTTTGCCAGTATATCACCATCTATTTCATTGTCTGCAAGTGCAATAATCAACCACAGTGGTTTCACTTAGACTTTCGCAAGCGCTGCAGTTTGGGGACCACTGTGGTGTGATACGTGCCCAAAATACAAATCTCTACAGGAGGATGCCGCTGCTAAAGAGGGCACATCACCACTACTGCTGGAATCTTCTCACCTACTGAGCTGGACGCACGTCCGTGCCATCCGACAGCTAAGAGAGTCGGCATCTCACCGCAACCTTCCATGAAGACGGCAAGTCCCAGCGATATCATCTTCACGTCGCAGTATACATCTGACTCGCAAGTAATATTCTTCTATTATGCTGGGCGAATACCCGTTCCATACCTGCAACACTTGATTCACACTGACAACTTGATTCACACTGTGTATTCCAACTTATGGATTTAACTTTTAGACTTTGAAAACCTATATATGCGCATTACACTGGACATTTAAATTGGCACAAAACTAGGTGGAGTTATCTGTGTATGTATCATATCATAATTTTATGCAACTATATTTTACCATATTTGATTTTACAACATTTTTATTATATAGCGTATGTACCTTGAGGTCTGAATCCTAATACTGTTTTAATCCTTTCATAGTAGGGGTATGCTGGGATATTTTGTTTTATTATTCACTTACAATTGACCATAGCATTGATGGGACACAAAACCCTTTGCAAAAGATCCTCATTGTGTCACGATAGCGCCACACACTTTGTCCCCGTATAAAATACTGTTTCAGGCTGTGCCTTTAAGCACAACAGCTCCACGCTCTTTCCCTCCTAATAATAGTTTTACACACTGTGCTCCAAAAATATAACACTGCCACACACACTGTGCCTCTGACAGGAATAAAATATACACACACACTGTGCCTCTGACAGGAATAAAATATACACACACACTGTGCCTCTGACAGGAATAAAATATACACACACACTGTGCCTCTGACAGGAATAAAATATACACACACTGTGCCTCTGACAGGAATAAAATATACACACACTGTGCCTCTGACAGGAATAAAATACACACACACACACTGTGCCTCTGACAGGAATAAAATATACACACACACTGTGCCTCTGACAGGAATAAAATATACACACACACTGTGCCTCTGACAGGAATAAAATATACTTTGTCCCCAAAAACTCATTATCATACACAGTATCTTCATAAATGTGTCCCACACTGTGCCTCCTGATATCAGTAATAATACACCTTGTGCTCTGTGAAATAATTTAAGTATATATTGTGCCTCCCTGAATTAACTTTAACCCTTTGGCAACATGCACTATACATTTACAGCGGTGCTGTCTAAGAATTACCATACAGCACCGTACATGTATAGAGCGCCATTAAAGGGAAAAAAAAGGCTGCACTTACTGCCCTTGTTCCCCCAAAGCCTCTATTATCTCCGCTATGCTTCACTTCCTGGTTCTGGGGACGTTACTACTCAGCTAGACACTGGCTGAGGCAGGACACTGAGCGGCAATGTTTCATGCTGACCCCAACACCTGGAAATAAAGTGCAGAGTAGACCAGGCGCTGTAATAATGGAGGCTGCGAGGAAGGTAGGTAAAAGCTTATTTTCTTTTTTCCCCACAGCCTGGACACATTTATGGAGAAAAAAAAAAGAAGAATTAAAATTGCCGTCCACCGACATAGTGATTGGGTAACAGTACGCCATCTTTTTTTTGTTTTTTGTTATTTATGTCTTTATTCTCCGTTGCAAATTTACATACACACATAATTCCATATAACATTAATTATAACCACTTAAACGCCCAACCCCCCCTCCCCCCCACCCCAGTGTGAGCATCGGGAGAAAAAAAAAATGTAAAAAAATAAAATTTTATCATAATCATCGTCCAAAACTTCCTTTATTAGGCCCACAATGCCCAAGTATTTTTGAACCATTTGGCTCTCTGTTTAGACTCCGTACTCCTACAACCTTCATATTTTTTAATCTTCTGACTCAAATTAAACCACACTTCCTTGCACGGTGGCGAAGAATTACATCAATCTCTCAAAATCGTTAGTCTTGCAAGAAAAAAAAAAGTTGTTCAATAGGTCACCAAATTTCTGCCCTTTCACAATATCACCCAATATGGTTTCCCTTGGTGAAACTACCATTTGTATCTTCAATCTCTCTTCAATGCAAGTGATGACTTCTGTCCAGAATTTTTTTATTTGTACACTTCCCAAATAAAATGCAGAAAGCCTGCAGCCTCTTCTCCAAACCTCGGACAGAAACTTTTATTCATTTAGTCCATATCCTTAAATTGTTTTGGAGTGTAGTATAACTGATATTTTAACCTCGATTGAGTACGGTAAATGGATACTGTTTATTTGACATACAACATGATTTCCCTTCTATGTCCCCAAGCTTGTGTCCCCACTTCCGCTTTATCTTCTCCATATATGTTGAGCTAATCTCTCTTATCAAAAAATTATATATAGTGCTACTAGTGCCTTTTTTTGTGTCCTCTTGTGCAATATATTCTATCAAAGAATGTGTAGCTATATGAAGAAAATTACCATCCTTCATTGTGTATCTAACTATTTCTACCAATTGAATAAACCAAAACTTTTGTTTTCCTGTCGGCCCAAAATCTCTTATCCTATTGTCTAAAGTTTTAAGACAGTTATTCTCCACTAACTGATGTACATAAACTACTCCCAGTTTATCCCAAAATGCTTTACTGGTGCTCCCAAAAAACTGTTTTAAATCCATATTATCCCATAACCGGGTGTATACAAGACTCCCTTGAATGTTGTATCTTTTTTGGACACATTTTTATTACAGTGTTTCCCCCCAATTTATCTTGTACGAGGAAACCGAATTCAGCTCATTCCACAATACTTTCTCTCTGAGCCTTTTGTAATAACCCCATCTTGTTTGTTTAAGAATACATTTTTTTTTTTACCCAATTTGAGGTTCTAAAGTTTTATTGCAATAAAATATTTTTGAAATCAGGAAAGACCCCATCCTCCTTGTCCCTCAGGTAATATAAGAGTTGCGTACTTCAACCATACATGAGATCTGTGCCAACATCAACTCCATACTCAGGAACCATTTATCAGATAACCAAACCGGGGTAGCAGTAATAACATATAGGAGTTGTGGCAAAATTAAAATTTTTAAGTAGGGCAACTCTGTCAACAATTGCTAATTGTAGTTTAATCCACACATCTGTTTTTTTTTACTTATTTCATAGGGGTTTAAGATTGAATTGAACCTGCCAACCCACTCTAATCCCCAGGTAGTTTATAAGTACGTCATCTTTACCCATCGCCTATCACAATGCAATCACCAGCACTTCCAGTGGATTCTGGGCTCGCGTGACCCAGAAGATAACGATGATTAATGCTGTCCAAAACTATATAAATTGAGTTTCGTTGTAATTGTATGGGCCTATAAATAAAGCTGAAGTGTCATTTTTAAGGAAAAGTGCACTGCGTACCTCCTAAAAGTTGGATAATTTTATTTATTTATTTTGTCCCACAAATACTTTTTTGGGAAGCTCCACTGTACATTTTGTGGTAAAATGAGTAATGTAAATACAAATTACAATTAGTCCCCCAAACAACAAGCTATATAGAAGGAAGAAATGAAATTTCAAAAAAATTAAAATCACTGTGTCATTAACCCCTTAAGGACTCAGCCCATTTTGGCCTTAAGGACTCAGACAATTTAATTTTTACGTTTTCATTTTTTCCTCCTCGCCTTCTAAAAATCATAACTCTTTTATATTTTCATCCACAGACTAGTATGAGGGCTTGTTTTTTGCGCGACCAGTTGTCCTTTGTAATGACATCACTCATTATATCATAAAATGTATGGCGCAACCAAAAAACACTATTTTTGTGGGGAAATTAAAACGAAAAACGCAATTTTGCTAATTTTGGAAGGTTTTGTTTTCACGCCGTACAATTTATGGTAAAAATGACGTGTGTTCTTTATTCTGAGGGTCAATACGATTAAAATGATACCCATTATTACATACTTTTATATTCTTGTTGCGCTTAAAAAAAATCACAAACTTTTTAACCAAATTAGTACGTTTATAATCCCTTTATTTTGATGACCTCTAACTTTTTTATTTTTCCGTATAAGCGGCGGTATGGGGGCTCATTTTTGGCGCCATGATCTGTAATTTTTTTTGATACCACATTTGCATATAAAAAACTTTTAATATATTTTTTATAATTTTTTTTTAATAAAATGTATGAAAAAAGTAGGAATTTTGGACTTTTTTAATTTTTTTTCGTTCACGCCGCTCACCGTACGGGATCATTAACATTTTATTTTAATAGTTCGGACATTTACGCACGCGGCGATACCAAATATGTCTATAAAAAATGTTTTTTACGCTTTTTGGGGGTAAAATAGGGAAAAACGGACGTTTTACTTTTTTATTGGGGGAGGGGATTTTTCACTTTTTTTTTACTTTTACATTTTTTTACATTTTTTTTTTACACTTGAATAGTCCCCATAGGGCACTATTCATAGCAATACCATGATTGCTAATACTGATCTGTTCTATGTATAGGACATAGAACAGATCAGTATTATCGGTCATCTCCTGCTCTGGTCTGCTCGATCACAGACCAGAGCAGGAGACGCCGGGAGCCGCACGGAGGAAGGTGAGGGGACCTCCGTGCGGCGTTATGAATGATCGGATCCCCGCAGCAGCGCTGCGGGCGATCCGATCGTTCATTTAAATCGCGAACTGCCGCAGATGCCGGGATCTGTATTGATCCCGGCACCTGAGGGGTTAATGGCGGACGCCCGCGAGATCGCGGGCGTCGGCCATTGCCGGCGGGTCCCTGGCTGCGATCAGCAGCTGGGATCAGCCGCGCATGACACGGGCATCGCTCCGATGCCCGCGGTTATGCTTAGGACGTAAATGTACGTCCTGGTGCGTTAAGTACCACCTCACCAGGACGTACATTTACGTCCTGCGTCCTTAAGGGGTTAAGTGGTTAAAAATGTGTCTTCAAGGCCAAAACAGGGTGTGTCCTAAAATGGTTAATGTACCAAAATATAAAAAAAATTAATAAAAAAAGTCATTCAGGGAGGCACAATATATATTTTAATTATTTTACAGGGCACAAGGTGTATTATTACGGATATCAGGAGTCACAATATGGGACACATTTAAGAAGATACTGTGTATGATAATGAGTTTTTTGGGGGACAAAGTATATTTGATTCCCTTCAGAGGCACAGTGTGTGTGGCAGTGTTATAAAAAAAAAAAACCTCAAATAAATATGTTTTTGTGCCCCAGCATTCAGAAATGCTGCACTGGCCTCAGTGATCACAGTGTCTGCATCTCACAGGAAATGTTGAATGGTGGCCCGTATCTCTGCCATCCTTAATTGTACGAGTGTCCTAAGGATGTATATACAATTAAATTCCGGGGAACAAACAGAATCAGTATCCTGGTACTGGCTGTTATTTTAACAAATGGTTTGGGAGAATGGTCCTAAAAACACCCACCCACCCCTTGGTATACTTAGTCTGCAACTACACTGCTCAAAAAAATAAATGGAACACTTAAACAACACAATGTAACTCCAAGTCAACCACACTTCTGTGAAATCCCACTGTCCACTCAGGAAGCAACACTGATTGACAATCAATTTCACATGCTGTTGTGCAAATGGAACAGACAACAGGTGGAAATTATAGGCAATTAGCAAGACACCCCCAATAAAGGAGTGGTTCTGCAGGTGGTGGCAGACCACAATCCGTTCCTATGCTTCCTGGCTGATGTTTTGGTCACTTTTGAAAGCTGGCGGTGCTTTCACTCTAGTGGTAGCATAAGAAAGAGTCTACAACCCACACAAGTGGCTCAGGTAGTGCAGCTCATCCAGAAAGGCACATTAATGCGAGCTGTGGCAAGAAGGTTTGCTGTGTCTGTCAGCATAGTGTTCAGAGCATGGAGGCGCTACCAGAAGACAGGCCAGTACATCAGGAGACGTGGAGGAGGCTGTAGGTAGGCAACAACCCAGCAGCAGGACCGCTACCTCTGCCTTTCTGCAAGGAGGAGCAGGAGGAGCACTGCCAAAGCCCTGCAAAATGACCTCCAGCAGGCCACAAATGTGCATGTGTCCACTCAAACAGACTCCATGAGGGCCTGACGTCCACAGGTGGGGGCTGCGCTTACAGCCCAACACCGTCCAGGACGTTTGGTATTTGCCAGAGAACACCAAGATTGGCAAATTCGCCACTGACGCCCTGTGCTCTTCACAGATGAGAACAGGTTCACACTAAGCACATGAGACAGATGTGACAGAAGCTGGAGACACCGTGGAGAACGTTCTGCTGCCTGCAACATTCTCCATCATGACCGGTTTGGCGGTGGGTCAGTAATGGTGTGAGGTGGCATTTCTTTGGGGGGCCTCACAGCCCTCCATGTGCTTGTTAGAGGTAGCATGACTGCCATTAGGTACCGAGATGAGATCCTCAGACCCCCTTGTGAGACCATATGCTGGTGTGGTTGGCCATGGGTTCCTCCTGATGCAAGACAATGCTAGACCTCATGTGGCTGGAGTGTGTCAGCAGTTCCTGCAAGAGGAAGGCATTGATGCTATGGACTGGCCCGTCCGTTCCCCAGATCTGAATCCGATTGAGCTCATCTGGGACATCATGTCTCGCTCCATTCACCAATCGACTGTCTAGGAGTTGGCGTAAGCTTTAGTCAAGGTCTGGGAGGACATCCCTCAGGAGACCATCCGCCACCTCATCAGGAGCATGCCCAGGGGTTGCAGGGAGGTCATACGGGCACGTGGAGGCCACGCACACACTACTAAGCCTCATTTTGACTTGTTTTAAGGACATTACATCAAAGTTGGATCAGTCGGTAGAGTAGTTTTCCACTTTGATTTTGAGTGAGACTCCATTTCCAGACCTCCATGGGATGATAAATTTGATTTCCATTGATAATTTTTGTGTGATTTTGTTGTCAGCACATTCAACTATGTAAAGACGAAAGTATTTCATACGTTTAGTTCATTCATTCAGATCTAAGATGTGTTATCTTTGTGTTCCCTTTATTTTTTCTTTTATGCAGTGTATATTTAAAGTGTACCCGTCAGATCCAACAAAAATTTGTGGATCACCTTTATTTTTTTTTTTATTACTTTTAATTTAGCTCACTAGTCTGAATTCCTCTCAAAGGGAGGGGGCATGGCCTCACTGTGCAGGTCTCCACCCCCCTCCCTCAGTATACTGTCTGCTCACATCTCCCCTAGCATTAGCAAAACTACAACTCCCAGCTTGTCCTCACTGACAGTAGCGGGACACAAGCTGACAGTGGGAGGATTTTCCCTCCAGCTGTGAGCCCTGCACTCACAGCTGTCAATCAAGGAAGTGTGTCCATGACATCCGTGATGACGCATGGACACAGCAGGACTAGTATGTGTCAAAGCAGGCAGGGGGGCAGTTGTTTGACTTGCTTTTTCAGTATGAAATGCTGAAAATTTTCTAATGAAAGCAATTGCAAAACCTATTGGTTTTGCATGCTTTACAACATATCAAAAGTTTTTGTACCTGACAGTGCCCATTTAAGTAGGTGGTGGTTATCAAACCAACACCCACATGAATGATAGGACCCGAGGATTGCCAGAAGAAAGTTGTCCAGTACACCACACTGCCTCTTTTTTCACTTGCTTGTTTTTTTTTTCCCCATAGTGCACCCTGGTGCCATCTTTTCCCCAGATAAGTCCCATGCATGCACCTGGCTTTCCACATGATGTAAAAGAAAAATGTGATTCTTCAGACCAGGCCACCTTCTTCCACTGCTCTATGGTCTAATTCTGATGTTCTCATGCCCACTTTAAGCATTTGTCAGGGGTCAGCATGAGCACTCTGACTGGTCTGTGACAACACAATTCCATACGCAGAAACGCAGAAAGTGCATAATGTGTTTTGACACATTTTTAGCAATGCAAGGCTTTTCTTCCAAGTATCAAAGGGATTTAAGGGATACTCCGGTGGAAAACAATCTTCAAACAAAGTTGAGATCCCCCGCTCTATCTGCCCCTGGAAGTCCGGGTAGAGCGGGGACAGATGGCGTCAACGGTTACCAGCCGCTTCGTTAGAGGGGGCCGGCAGCAGGCAGGACCGGCAGCGGCGGAGAAAGAGGCAGCAGTGAAGATCTGTTAAGTGATATTCACTGCTGCATTGTAGTCTCACAAATACAACTCCCAAAGGCTGTCTGGGCATACTGGGAGTTTTATTTTTGCAACATCTGGAGGGCTACTGTTTGGACAGCACTGTATAGTGGTCTCCAAACTGTGCACTTCCAGATGTTACAAAACTACAACTCCCAGCATCCCCAGCCAGTCCAGGCATGCTGAGCATTGTAGTTCTGCAACATCTGGCCCTTCAGATGTTGCTGAACTACAACTCCCAGCATGCCTGGACAGTCTCGGCATGCTGGGAGTTGTAATTTTTGCAATATCTGGAAGGGCACAGTTTGAAGACCACTATACAGTGGTGTCCAAACTGTAGCCCTCCAGATGTTGCAAAACTACAACTCCCAGCATGCCCAGGCATGATGAGCATTGTAGTTTGGCAACATCTGAAGGGACAGATGTTATAGAATCAAATTAATAAGTAAAAGCAACCCAGAGTTATTAATGCTTAAAGTGACAGTGGTCAGATTTGCAAAAAAAAACAGCTGCGTCCTTAAGGGGTTAAACATATTTGTAAATTAGTGATAGTAGTGGATGAGATCTCAAGGACTGGGGAATAAAGGGTGTGAAGTAACTGGAATGGAAGAAGATGCAGGGAGTTGAATAGATAAATAGATACAATGTAATAGATGCGAATATAGATAGTTACTATGACTCAGAATGTGTGGTGCTTAATAAATACAAGGCTGGGGATCAAGTATGGAAAATGGAGGTAGATGTATTGTGTAGATGCAAATGAATGGTGACTGTTGTGTGTATGTCTACTATGTTGCAAAATGTATCAAGTGTTTCTGAAATAACTACTGAAATAGATGTATAAATTAAATCAATGTACTAAATGTCCCGGATACAGCACATTTATTAATCAAATAAAAACAATTGTTTAGTCAATTTAAACAGTTAGAAATGTGGAGTAAGAGAGCAGGGCCCTTCACTCCTCCCCACCTGTTATAATTAAAAGGTAAAAATCATTCAAAAAAGAAAAATATATAAAAATATATAAAATGAAACACACAGTATATGTGATAAAATGACAACACACTCTTAGTTCAAAAGTTCAGTGGTGGTTAGAGGCAAATCCACTTATGTGTACTTGCAACCTCTGGACCTGAAAGGTTTTTTCAGATGTGGTAAATGTAGCAATTGCAAGGAGACGAAATTTCCGAAAAAAACCTGGAAAAAATCATCTCCACAACAAATTCGCATCAACACAGCATAGAGGAATTGATTACCTGTGACAGTACGTCCGTAATCTACATCATTACATGCCCTTGTAAAAAACAATATATAGGACGTACGAAAAGGAGTTTAAAAACGAGAATCACAGAACACATGTATAACATTAAAACTGGATTCACCAACCATTCATTATCTGCGCACTTTAAAGAATACCACAACCAAGATCCAACATGTTTAATCTTTGCTGCTATTCAAACTGTAAAAAAAAGATTGGCCCGGCGGGAACCACATCACAAAAATGTCCTGCATAGAAAGCCGTAACATGTACGAGTTCCAAACACTTGCACCTTATGGCCTAAATTCAGAATTAGAAATCTTCGGTTTTATCAGCTGATTCTATTTGTCCGATTTTTCAAATATGTTGTAATGATATTTCAGTTTTACCTTTTTATACAACACCTCTGTCTATGAGTCTTTGAATTCTGTATAATTTTTTTTTTATTTTTCCTCCCCTTTTCAACACATTTTTTTTATATATGTTTTATATTTATTATTTTTATATATTTATTTTAATATTTTTTATATTTTTAGATATACATTTTTAGCATCTTTTATTCTTTATTACACAGTAACTTATTCCATTGCTCTCTGTTTAGAGTACATTATCTCCTATCAAGTATACCTCTACTACATTTTAGAGTTAACCATTTCAATACATATCTATACCTACACCCATACTACGTCATGATCAAGATTTCAAACACATAATTGCACCTCTTAAATTTATACATTTTAATCAGACTATTATTACTATACGTTCATAACACCTTCATAATTTTATTAACTCCATTAACGCCATTACACATACATCTGCCAACATTTCCACATATTTTATCACAGATAGCTTATCCCCCATATACTTGTATCATAAGATCTCTATGTTATTAATAATTAATTATACATTCATATTTCTTTACTATATGATCCCACATCTAAATTATATAAATTTAAAACCACTATGGCATGAGTCTCACTACACACCATAACTGTTCCTCATATATAGGAACAGCTCCAACTAATAAAATTGAGACACTCCCATTATCTATTAGTGGAATTATCAACCTTAGTCAATCCAGGAGATCCAATCCGGATTTTTCCATTCCCCCACACCACAGTCCATGTCCAGGTTACTACACCAGAAATTGTATGTTTCCCAGTTTTGCCGCCAAATTTGAACACTATAAAACATGACATCAGAGCTGCAATCTGCATCACTGAGGAAGGACTATGCTAGTCCGAAACGCGTCTGATCACCCACACACTGTCTGACACACCTCTCCAGAGATCACCACAGATACACTGTTCACAATCTCAAGTCACTATCTCCTAAAAACCTACGGCTATCACAGAGCGCGCCACGGCTATCACCAAGTAGCACCAAGCATTACCAGCATTACCACAAGGACCGAGACCCCTAAAGAGAGAGAGACCGACCAATTCAGCACACCAATTCGGCAGACAGAGCGCACCGCCAGGACATCCCAGCGCCACGGACATCGGGATCCCATCTTGCAGAGCCTCGCTCCACCTACCCACAGGACGGGTAAGCAGTACATAGTACCGGAGACTTTATCTTTATGGCCGCCGAGCCGCCAATTCATTTGAACTGTAGTTCCTACAGCGCTCCATACAATCGCACAGCTGCCGCGCTGTTTATGCAGGAACCACCAAATTACACCTTCATTAGAGACATTGTCATCTATAGCTTTGAACCTACGGATTAGTGACTTGGTACATATCCCCACCGCTGTACTTTACTTAAAAACGGCTGAGCGGTACCTCTGTTTTTCCGCAACGGTGGGCACCAAACTGGGGGTCTCCAGAGGTTGCAAGTACACATAAGTGGATTTGCCTCTAACCACCACTGAACTTTTGAACTAAGAGTGTGTTGTCATCTTATCACATATACTGTGTGTTTCATTTTATATCTTTTTATATATTTTTCTTTTTTGAATGATTTTTACCTTTTAATTATAACAGGTGGGGAGGAGTGAAGGGCCCTGCACACTTACTCCACATTACTAACTGTTTAGATTGATGAAACAATTGTTTTTATTTTATTAATAAATGTGTTGTACCCTGGACATTTAGTGCATCGGTTTAATTTATACATCTATTGCAGTAGTTATTTCAGAAACACTTGATACATTTTGCAACATAGTAGACATACACACAACAGTCACCATTCATTTGCATCTACACAATACATCTACCTCTCTATTTTCCATACTTGTCATCAGCCTTGCATTTATTAAAGGACATCTGCAGCGTGATTAACACTTATCCCCGATCCACAGGATAGGGGATAAGTGTTTGATCGCAGGGGTTTCGACCGCTGGGACCCCCTGTGATCTCCTGTACGGGGCCGCGGCTGTCCCTTGCAGGGGGCATGCCAGCCGCAGCATGACATTGCGGCCGGCACGCCTCCTCCATACATCTCTATGGGAGAGACGGGGAGGCAGCGTTCACGGCAGGCACGCCTCCTCCATACATCTCTATGGGAGAGACGGGGCGTCACAGTCGACCTCTAGGTCGACGCTTTGCGCCTTAGCGCTCACTATGAGCGCTAATGGCGGCGCCCCGTTAGGGAGATCGTGGGGGGGTCCCAGCGGTCGTACCCCCCGCGATCAAACACTTATCCCCTATCTTGTAGATAGGGGATAAGTGTATATTGCGCTGCAGTTGTCCTGTAAGCACCACACATTCTCTGAGTCATAGTAACTATCTATATTCGCATCTATTACATTGTATCTATTTATCTATTCAACTCCCTGCATCTTCTTCCATTCCAGTTACTTCACACCCTTTATTCCCCAGTCCTTGAGATCTCATCCACTACTTTTTCTTTCAATTTCAAGGTGGTCTGAGGATACCACCAGGATAGAGATCTCGGATAATACATACCAAGCAGATTGAGTACCTCCAACTCAGCTTTTTCATATTTGTAAATTATTTCAATTTAAAAATCTTAATCCTTCCAGTACTTATCAGCTGCTGTATGCTCCAGAGGAAGTTCTTTTCTTTTTGAATTTCTTTTCTGTCTGACCACAGTGCTCTCTGCTGACACCTCTTTCCATGCCAGGAACTTTTCAGACAGGAGCAAATCCCCATAGCAAACCTATCCTGCTCTGGACAGTTCCTGCCATGGACAGAGATGTCAACAGAGAGCACTGTGGTCAGACAGAAAAGAAATTCAAAAAAAGAAAAGAACTTCCTCTGGAGCATACAGCAGCTGATAAGTACTGGAAGGATTAAGATTTTTAAATAGAAGTAATTTACAAATCTGTTTAACTTTCTGGCACCAGTTGATAAAAAAAAAAAAAAAAAAAAATTATAATAATAAATTGTTTTCCATCGGAGTACCCCTTTAAAACGAAAATGGTCATCCTGTTCACCCACACTAAACCCAATGTACTGGGTTACCGTGTGGGTGAACAGGAGACTGATGAGGGTCAATGAGTTAAATACGTATCTGTAGTCCGGAGCTGTATCTCTCCAAAGATCCTCTTCTATCCCTGCTGAATTGCGCACAGGAGGCGGGCCCACCGGGTCAATAAATATTCAAATTCACCCGGTAGGCCCGCCTCCTGTGCGCAATTCAGCGGGGATAGAAGAGGATGTTCAGAGAGACACAGCTCCAGACTACAGGTATGTATTTAACTCACTGACCCCTCATCGGTCTCCTGTTCATCCACACTGTGTCCCAGTGTGTTGGGTTTAGTGTGGGTGGACAGGATG
The DNA here is from genome assembly GCF_029499605.1 of Hyla sarda. Taxonomy (NCBI): domain Eukaryota; kingdom Metazoa; phylum Chordata; class Amphibia; order Anura; family Hylidae; genus Hyla; species Hyla sarda. Next base: position 111,563,889 of record NC_079193.1, on the reverse strand, counting down.
ACCGTTTTCCATTAACCACTGTATACTGGTAACCGCTCATATGGCCTGCCATTTTGGAGATGCACTGTCATCACAGTTTGACCCTTGTTAAAGTCATTCAGACCCTTGGACTTGCCAATATTAGCCCTTTTGGTACAACCGATACATCTCACCCTTCACAGATAGTCCTGTTTATGCGGTGGACTGGTTTATGCTTTTTTACTCCTAATTTTGTACAACTACAGATAAATACTGAGCTAAAACTGATAACTCAATGTATTATCTTACCGAGCCAGCTACTAATCCACCCATGCCATAACTTTTCACAGCAGCCACAATTGAGGCAATGAGGAGCAGGAAGGTACATATGGAATAGTGCAACAATTCCTATAATAAAAGCAAATGAATTGAGGTTATTATATACACTATTACAGATCCTTGAGGTTCAGTGTTATGCTATATGATGTACAACACCTCAGTCATTGTTTGAAATTCATTTCAGTTCATCACTGACAATCTCATTTGCTAATTATTGTGAATAATTTAATACTAGGGGCAGGAAGACATTTGCGATGCAGTTTTAATCATGAAATATAAATGGCTTACTTTTGTGCCATACAAGTGTATTACAGATGTACTTACCGCAAGAGGCCATGATACACAAGTAAGCATTCTGTAAATCCGGAATAGGTTCACCACATAAAGGATAATTATTAGTATCATGAAGCAAATTGTAACAACTTCAAAATAGCGGTAAGCACTGTAGTCTGTCCAGTCGGAGAACCTCACACATAAAAAGGCTATCAGCAAACACAGCTGGAAGACAAGAAAACAGGTCATCAAAAATAAAACATATATAGTACTGCCTGGTAAGAAAGTTGTAAGACGTGATATACTGTATTCAAAATCTTTTACTTAAAAACTATCATCAAATTATTTGGCAATTGTGTGGACAAAGAAACAGTGGGAATTGGTGCTTTATTTCAAGGGTAAAGCACTGCAACATATGAATGTGATTTGGAAATATTACTTGTAGACATTAATCAAAACTTGTCCACCGCAGTTTCCAGCTGTCACTCCTGACAGTGACATGCTAGCATTTACAATAGTTGAAGAGCCATGTGCTGGAGAGTATGACAGTCATTTTTTTGGGGGGGCTGTGTATGTTTCATTCATCTATACATATATATACATACTAGCTTAATACCCGGCATTGCCCGGTTGTTCCTTCCTAATCCTTGTTGGGGAGGAAAATAAGCAAAAGGAGGAAGCTTTTGACTTCATATCCCGACCTCCTATCCCGACCCGTAATATATGTACCAGGTATTGAAATATCTCCAGCCGTACAGAAGTTATGTGGAAACATACATTTCCCATTGATTTGCATGGGACTTTAATCAAAAACCCTGACACTCACAAATGGGGGTAGTTAACCACTTAAGTACCTAGGGCGTATGGATACGCCTTGACGTCCTGGTACTTAAGGACCCAGGGCGTATCCATACGTCCGTGGGAATTTCGGTCCCCGCCGTGCGCCGGGCGGGGACCGGGCCGGGGTGACTGCTGATATCAATCAGCAGGCACCCCGTGCAAATGCCCAGGGGGGTCATCAGACCCCCCCCCCCCCCCCCGTCGGCGATCGGCGCAAATCGCAAGTGAATTCACACTTGCGATTTGCGCCGATTCCGGGTCATACGGGTCTATTGTGACCCGGTGACCCGGAATAGAAGGGGGATCGCGGTTGTCTAAGACACCCACGATCCCCCTGTAGGCATAGGAGTGAGGTGGCAAAGGTGCCACCCCTCCTATCTCTGCTATTGGTCTGCTATTGATCGTCAGAGGCGACGACCAATAGCAGACCGGGGGCGGGGGGGTTAACTTTCGTTTTCCCCGTCCTGCCCTCCCACAATAGGCGGGGCAGAACGGGGAACCGAAGGGGACCGGGCGCCGACGTCCACTTACCCGTCCGGAGGCTGCGGCGACGTTGATCGGCGGGCGGCGTCACGTGCGTCTGAAGAGGACGGCTGCCGGGATCCTACGGAAGCCGGTAAGTAGATCTGGAGGGCTACAGTCTGAGACCGTGGTCTCTAACTGTAGCCCTCCAGATGTTGCAAAACTACAACTCCCAGCATGCCCAGACAGCTGTTTGGGCATGCTGGAATATGTAGTTTTGCAACAGCTGGAGGGCTGCAGTTTGAGACCACTATACAGTGGTCTCTAAACTATATCCCTCCAGATGTTGCAAAACTACAACTCCTAGCATGCCCACATAGCTGTTTGTTGTCTGGACATGCTGGGAGTTGTAGTTTTGCAACATCTGGAGGTCCACAGTTTGGAGATCACTGTGCAGTGGTCTAAAAACTGTAGCTCTCCAGATGTTGCAAAACTGCAATTCCCAGCATGCCCAGAAAGCAAACAGCTGTCTCGGCATGCTGGGAGTTGTAGTTGGGTACCTCCAGCTATTGCAAACTTCATCTCCCAGCATGCCCTTCGGTGATTAGTACATGCTGGGAGTTGTAGTTTTGCAACAGCTGGAGGCACACTGGTTGGAAAATATTGAGTTAGGTAACAGAACCTAACTGAAGGTTTTCCAACCAGTGTGCCTCCAGCTGTTGCAAAACTACAACTCCCAGCATGCACGGTCTGTCAGTACATTCTGGGAGTTGTAGTTTTGAAACAGCTGGAGGTTTGCCCCCCCATGTGAACGTACAGGGTACATTCACATAGGCGGGTTTACAGTAAATTTCCTGCTTCAAGTTTGGGCTGCGGCAAATTCTTTGCCGCAGTGCAAACTCCTAGTGGGAAATTCACCGTAACCCGCCAGTGTGAATGTACCCTAAAAACACTACACTACACTAACACCTAATAAAGGGTAAAACACTACATATACACCCCTTACACTGCCCCCCCCCCCCAATAAACAATTTAAAACGTCTTGAACGGCAGGGTTTCCAAAATGGAGCCTCCAGCTGTTGCAAAACAACAACTCCCAGCATTTCTGGACAGCCACTGACTGTCCAGGCATGCTGGGAGTTTAGCAACAGCTGGAGGCACCCTGTTTGGGAATCACTGGCGTAGAATACCCCTATGTCCACCCCTATGCACTCCCTAATTTAGTCCTCAAATGCGCATGGTGCTCTCTTACTTCGGAGCCCTGTCGTATTTCAAGGAAACTGTTTAGGGCCACATATGGGGTATCTCCGTACTCGGGAGAAATTACACTACAAATTTTGGGGGGCTTTTTTTCCTTTTACCGCTTGTGAAAAGGAAAAGTTGGGGGCTACACCAGCCTGTTAGTGTAAATTTTTTTTATTTTTTTACACTAACATGCTGGTGTTGCCCCATACTTTTTATTTCCACAAGCGGTAAAAGGAAAAAAAAGACCCCCAAAATTTGTAACGCAATTTCTCCTAAGTACAGAAATACCCCAGATGTGGGCGTAAAATGCTCTGCGGGCACACAACAAGGCTCAGGAGTGAGAGTGCACCATGTACATTTGAGGCCTAAATTGGTGATTTGCACAGGGGTGGCTGATTTTACAGCGGTTCTGACAAACGCAAAAAAATATAAATACCCACATGTGACCCCATTTTGGAAACTACACCCCTCACCGAACGTGACAAGGGGTATAGTGAGCCTGAACACCCCACAGGTGTTTGACGAATTTTCATTAAAGTTGGATGGGAAAATGAAAAAAATTATATTTTTTCACTAAAATGCTGGTGTTACCCTAAATTTTTCATTTTCACATCGGGAAATAGGAAAAAAGCCCCCCCAAATTTGTAAACCCATCTCTTCTGAGTAAGAACATACCCCATATGTGAATTTAAAGTGCTCTGCGGGCGAACTACAATGCTCAGAAGAGAAGGAGCGCCATTGGGATTTTGTAGAGAAAATTTGTCCGGAATTGAAGGCCACATGTGTTTACAAAGCCCCCATAGTGCCAGAACAATGGACCCCCGACACATGTGACCCCATTTTGGAAACTACACCCCTCACGTAATGTAATAAGGGGTACATTGAGAATTTACGCCCCACAGATGTCTGACAGATTTTTGGAACAGTGGTCCGTAAAAATGAAAAATAAACTTTTTCATTTGCACAGCCCACTGTTCCAAAGTTCTGTGGGGTGTAAATACTCACTGCACCCCTTATTAAATTCTGTGAGGGGTGTAGTTTCCAAAATGGGGTCACATGTGTGGGGTTCCACTGTTCTGGCACCACGGGGGGCTTTGTAAACGCACATGGCCCCTGACTACCATTCCAAACTAATTCTCTTTCCAAAAGCTCAATGGCGCTCCTCCTCTTCTGAGCATTGTAGTTCGCCAGCAGAGCATTTTACGTCCTAACATGGGGTATTTCCATACTCAGAAGAAATGGGGTTACACATTTTGGGCGTCATTTTCTCCTATTACCCCTTGTAAAAATGTAAAATTTTGGGGAAAAACTGCATTTTAGTAAAAAAAAAATTTTTTTTTAATTACACATCCAACTTTAACGAAAAGTGGTCAAACACCTGTGGGGTGTTAAGGCTCAGCGGACCCCTTGTTACGTTCCTTGAGGGGTGTAGTTTCCAAAATAGTATGCCATGTGGGTATTTTTTGCTGTTCTGGCACCACAGGGGCTTCCTAAATGCGACATGCCCCCAAAAATCCATTTCAGCAAAAGTTGCTTTCAAAAAGCCAAATGTGACTCCTTCTCTTCTGAGCATTGTAGTTTGCCCGCAAAGCATTTTACATCCTAACATGGGGTATTTCCATACTCAGAAGAGATGGGGTTACAAATTTGGGGGGCATTTTCTCCCATTACCCTTTGTAAAAATGGTAAATTTGGGGGAAAAACTGCACTTTAGTGAAAAATCTTTTTTTTTCATTTACACATCCGACTTTAACGAAAAGTCGTCAAACACCTGTGGGGTGCTAAGGCTCACTGGACCCCTTGTTACGTGCCTTGAGGGGTCTAGTTTCCAAAATGGTATGCCATGTTGGGGTTTTCTGCTGTTCTGGCACCATAGGGGCTTCCTAAATGTGACATGCCCCCCAAAAACCATTTCAGCAAAATTCCCTCTCCAAAATCCTATTGTCGCTCCTTCCCTTCTGAGCCCTCTAGTGCACCCGCCGAACACTTGACATACACATATGAGGTATTTCCTTACTCGAGAGAAATTGGGTTACAAATTTTGGGGGGATTTTTCATCTATTACCCCTTGTAAAAATTCAAAAACTGGGTCTACAAGAACATGCGAGTGTAAAAAAATGAAGATTTTGAATTTTCTCCTTCACTTTGCTGCTATTCCTGTGAAACACCTAAAGGGTTAACACACTTACTGAATGTCATTTTGAATACTTTGAGGGGTGCAGTTTTTATAATGGAGTCATTTGTGGGGTATTTCTAATATGAAGGCCCTTCAAATCCACTTCAAAACTGAACTGGTCCCTGAAAAATTCCGATTTTGAAAATTTTGTGAAAAATTGGAAAATTGCTGCTGAACTTTGAAGCCCTCTGATGTCTTCCAAAAGTAAAAACACGTCAATTTTATGATGCAAAATATTGTATATGTGAATCAATGTATAATTTATTTGGAATATCCATTTTCCTTACAAGCAGTGAGCTTCAAAGTTAAAAAAATGCAAAATTTTCCATTTTTTTCATCAAATTTTGGAATTTTTCACCAAGAAATGATGCAAGTATCGACAAAATTTTACCACTAACATAAAGTAGAATATGTCACGAAAAAATAATCTCGGAATCAGAATGAAAGGTAAAAGCATCCCAGAGTTATTAATGTTTAAAGTGACAGTGGTCAGATGTTCAAAAAATGGCCGGGTCCTTAAGGTATATTTGGGCTGGGTCCTTAAGGGGTTAAGGGTTAAATTAACTATCCTATATTTTAAGTGGATATATAAGTAACATGTGACCAAGTATTATCGAAATATCACCAAATATCACCAACATGTGTGCCAAGTTTCATTTTAATATCTTTAGCCGTTTGGAAGTTTTTGTGGAACATACATACACACACACACACGTTGAGTTTTATATCTATCTATCTATCTATCTATCTCTATATATATATATATATATATATATATATATATATATAGATATAGATATATATAGATATAAAACTCAACGTGTGTATGTGTGTATGTTCCAGCATCACGTCCAAACGGTTAGAGATATTAACATGAAACTTGGTACATGTTAATTATATGTCAGCAACAAACATAGGATAGAGAAATTAACCCCTACCCACTCCTATTTGCAAGAGTCAGGGTTTTTGTTTAAAGTCACATACAAGTCTATGGGAAATATATGTTACTGCATAACGTCCTAACAGCTGGAGATATTTTGATAATACTTGGATACATGTTTCCTATTTGTCCACTAAAAGTACAGGATAGTTAATTTAACTCTAACCTGCCCTCATTTGCGTCAGTCAGGGTTTTTGTTTAAAGTCCAATGCAAATCTATGGGAAATGTATGTTTCCACATAACTTCTGTACTGCTGTAGATATTTCGGTAATACTTGGTCACATGTTACTTATATGTCAAACAAAAATATATAATAGTTAAATTAACCCTAACCTACCCCATGTACCTTACTCCACAAGCTTCGCTCTGCATCTCCTGGTGAATGTGTCCGTTTGGCTGGCAAGCCACACCCTCCCTGCATTCCATACCCCATCTTGAAAATAAATGCCCACCCTTTAAGCCACACCCCTTTTATGTTCAGCTTACAATATCTTCATCACAACTCAGCCCCACCTGAGGACGGGATATGAGGATTAGAAATAAGGATTAGATATGGGGATGGGATATGGGGATGGGATATGAGGACAGGATATAAGGTCAGGATATGGGGATGGGATATTGAGACGGATATGGGGATGGGACATGGGGATGTGATATGGGACAGAAAACGGAGAAGGGATATGAGGTTTGGATATGAGGTCGGATATGGGGACAGGATATGAGGATGTGAAAGGAGGTTGGGATATGGGGACAGGATATGGGGATGGGATATGAGGACGGGATAGGAGGACGGGCTACAGGTCGAGATAAGGAAGGGATTTGGGGTCGGGATATGAGGAGGGGACATGGGGTCAGGATTTGAGTACGGGATATGAGGACAAACTTTTGCTCCTTTGTTGCTTTTCCTCCCCCACAAGGATTAGGTTTGAAAAATCGGGCATCGCCGAATACTCAGATAATTAAAGAAAAACACTGATAAGTAATTTACTATTCTCCTCTAAGCGCCTCTGAAATGAAAACGCCTATGTAGACCCATGTGTCTCTACATAGGATAACAGACAGTTAAAACTCAATGCAGCCTGACTTATATGCAGTCATATTCCCTTCTTTCTATTCTTTAATCCTTGTTAACAGATTAAGTTTATGTTAGCAAGACATAGGGACAAAAATAAGGGTGTATGACAAGAAGAATAAGGCTAAACATTATACACTAAAGTCTGTTACCATCAAGACACATACAAGTTGTAAATGGAAAATGAAAGGAAATTCTATTTGAAAAGTTACTTTATGTACATTAAGACAGTAAAAAAAAACTGGTTGTGAGGACATATTAGGCCTTTAAAGGGGTATTCCAGGCAAAAGCTTTTTTATATATATATCAACTGGCTCCAGAAAGTTAAACAGATTTGTAAATTACTTCTATTAAAAAAATCTTAATCCTTTCAGTACTTATGAGCTTCTGAAGTTAAGGTTGTTCTTTTCTGTCTAAGTGCTCTCTGATGACACCTGTCTCGGGAAACGCCCAGTTTAGAAGAGGTTTGCTATGGGGATTTGCTTCTAAACTAAGCAAGTTATGTGTTGTAACTGAGGAAGCATTGAACGCAATTTTGATCAATGATAAGAAACAGTTTTATTGTGTTGCACGATAACAAATCATTTTTGGTAAAGCCTGTTTCTTGCAATTTCTAAATTTAACCACTTGATGCCTCATGGTGAAAATGTACATCATGGACCTGTACTGATGCTATTGGGCCCTTCCATTATAAAAAAAACATACAAAACAAAATAATGTATTAAAAACAAGTTGCAGTTACAGGATATCAGGGAATTTACGCTCCTATATAACAATAAGTACCTTCTTTAATGTTCCGAATACACCTGCAGATAGGTAGATGTAGATAAGGTAAGTCATCTGTTGAAGCAGTTATTGGTGTACACTGCTTTATAGAGGATACTCTCACACTAAGCAGAGCTATCTCATTATCTGTGTTAGAATTTCATTTGATAAGTATAACAGGATCCCTACTCAGAAGAACCTCGGGGGACCATATTCCTTTACAACATAGTAGATTATGATTGTATAGAGACAGTAATATGATGAAATTTAAACTGAGCATGAAATTAAATTGCATAGAAAAAAATCTAAACAAGCACTGTATATCAGGCAGATTTCAGCCTACTGCTGTACCTAGACTTACCGGCTTTTTATTATTTTTGCAGGGGACTGGAGTTTGCTATAAATTACCAATTTCTACAAGACTGTTCAGTTGCAATATATCTCATCCTACAAGCTCCATTGTTGTTACTGCTAATCCGTTTTAGCCTATATGGCAGTACCCAAAATGTGATGAATAAAACTTCAGCTGAGGGCAATGTCATGTTAAGCCTGATTTTGGGCCTACATATTGTTTCGTTGCTAACCCCCCGTTTTATTGATTTTGGTTGTTAAAGGGGTTATCCAGGAAAAAACTTTTTTTTATATATCAACTGGCTCCAGAAAGTTAAACAGATTTGTAAATTACTTCTATTAAAAAATCTTAATCCTTTCAGTACTTATGAGCTTCTGAAGTTTAGGTTGTTCTTTCTGTCTAGTTTCTCGGGAAACGCCCAGTTTTGAAGAGGTTTGCTATGGGAATTTGCTTCTAAACTGGGCGTTTCCCGAGACACGTGTGATCAGAGATTACTTAGACAGAAAAGAACAACCTTAACTTCAGAAGCTCATAAGTACTGAAAGGATTAAGATTTTTTAATAGAAGTAATTTACAAATCTGTTTAACTTTCTGGAACCAGTTGATAGATAAAAAAAAGTTTTTTCCTGGAATACCCCTTTAATCCTATGTTTCAGTGTGTCATGAAGTGTCTATGTGTCACTCTGACGATGGTAAGATGATTGGTCGGCATTTATCATTGTAGGTGTAAGTGAAGCATTTTTTTACACCTTTTTTTGTGTGCTGGTAATGTGTAGGAGACCAAATTTATTAAAAGGTAACAGAGCATTTGCTAAATTTTGTGCAGGTCCCATTTACTGAAATTTCTCTCTTCACATACACCAAAAAGCTAAGCTAAGTCTGGGCTGGTGTAGTTTTAGAGACTTTTCAGTGGCTTTGCGCCTTTTTTGCGCCATTTCACAAAAAGGCGCAGTTCAAAAAACCATTCCATATCATGTGTACTGCCAAAATCAGTGGATTGCAACTCAAAATCAGCAGAAATGTGTAAACCAAAAGGCGCCTTTTTTGCGCCTTTTCTAGACATAAGAAAACGTCTAAAGACAATGATAAATGTCGGCCATTGAGCCTGTTTCCATTCAGTGACATTTTAGCTCCTTGTCTTTGAAGTCCTGTATATATGTATCTCCTTGAGACACAGGACAACATCACACCTCAAGGAGATACAGAGAGGGAGATGACACAGTTGTCCATAGCAACTAAGATCGATTCCTTCATTTTTAAAAAGGACTCTAAAAAAATTTAAGAACAATCTGATTGGTTACTGTGGAAAACTGCCCCACTCTGCGCAGGTTTTGATAAATCTCCCCAATTGTCTCTAAGCCACAGGGTGCACATATAGATTTTTAATTAGCAGAAAGTGAAATAGCATCTGGTATTTAGGTTATATCTTGATAACTATTGCAGGGAAGGTCAATCCATAGGGAAGGTCAAATATATTTGGAATCTGCAGGGTCCAACTGCTCAGAGAGACCAAACATAACGGCCCTGAGATGATGAAAGGAGGAGATATCGAGTAGTGGCATTGTGCTTGTCTCAGACTAGTCAAATTTGATCTCTAACCAACTGGCTGATATCCAGGAATAATTGTGCCAAGCACAGCGAGTGATATTGGCCATTTTCTGATCTCAGGCATAATTTGGTGGGAACTGCTTAGAGAGAGATAAAAAAGTGTGTGATTGGGGGGAGTCTTGTCTTCTGTAACTTGTAACCATCCCAACAATATGGCTGAGAAGACAACATGCCAGCGTATGATATTTGTGATTTTGTGTTCCTGCATTTTTGCAGTTAAAGTTTAACCAGTTCTGTCTCTTGCTCTCTAAGCCGAACTTAACCCAGGGAGAGTCTGTTTAGTTCACTTTACTACTGATAGTTCCATAGATATCTGGGGTACAGATAGTAATATCTATTGTTTTGGAGAGTAACCTAAAACACCCCTATTTCAAGTCTTGGCGTTATCAAGCCCAAACTTGAATCACTCTAATATACGCTGTTAAGTGCGAGAGAAAGCAATAACCTCACCGAAATTGTAGTTATATTGACTTATGGTGGTTATACTGACTTAATGCACACCCATACTCTTGAAACCTGGTCAACCGTCACAATCTGGTTATCTGCAGTCACAAATTGGTTATCTGCAATGGGATATTAGATATATCTTGATCACTAAGGAAGCAGATGCTCGAGTGAAAGGAGCGCCCATGACAGGCCACTAAACAATCCCCACGGATTTACGGCTCTGTTACTAAAATCAATTCACACTGTAAAGAGCCTATCAGAAACAAAATATAGATTTGGTAGTTACCTTGTCTAACGCTTCTCCAAGTGAGAGAATTTTATTCCACATGTAGGCCAGTTTCAGAAGTAACATTTTGTGTCTAATGACCTGATCTGAAAGTATCATTGGGATCTACATAAGTTTCATTTCTGGTCATTAGATTGTCATTCGGGCCGGGTCTCAAGTCCATAAAATGTACACAAAAATGCATGATTTTTTTTTTCAGAATATTTAAATTAATTTTTTTGTAGTTAAAATTTGTGTATTTCAAATATAAAATTGAATATCATAAGATCCAAAGCTCTCAAAAAATTAATTTACCCAAAAATACAGTTAAACTTTGCCAACTAAATTGTTCCTTCAAATGAGACCTACAAAAAACTATTTAAATGGGCACTGTCAAATATAAAAACTTTTGATATGTTATAAAGCAATGCAAAACAATATGTCTTTTTTCATGCTGAAAAAGCCAGTCAAAAAACTGACCACTAGGGGTCCCCCTGCCTTCTGGGACACATACCAGTCTGGCCGTGTCCAGCGGTCATCACTTACATCATGAACCCTTTTCTTGATTGACTGCAGCAGCGCTGCTGTGCTCGCTCCCGACCACCTCACTGCCTGTGTGAGCGCATGGCCGCCAGGAGCGAGTAAGCATGTGGACCTCAGTGAGCCAACAGCCCATGAGCATGATAAGAAGCTCCTGAAGTGTAGGAGCGTCACTGCACCCACAACTTTCGGTAAGTTTTATATTTTAGTAGTATTATATAGCCCGGCACCAGGTGGAACTCTTATTGTCCCAGAGCCAGAGATAGAGTTGGCCCCAGGCCCAGAACAGGAGCTGCCAACCCGCGAACACTGCCGGCCCTGCACTAGTTGGATGTGGTTTATTATCAGAGCCAGTGGAGCAGGAGGGAGAGGCAGCCCCGGATCCAGAGCAGGAGTTGTCGACCCACTACAGAGAGCCCGAAGTAGGAAACGCCTGGCGGGCGGCACCCAATGTATTTGTGAGTGTACCTATATTTACCTATATTGCAAGGAGTTGAAATGGCACTCGTCAATAGTAAAATCTTTTATTGAAAACAGTCAGGTCGCCGATACAGATCCTGTATCGGCGACCTGAATATTTTCAATAAAAGGATTTTACTGCTGACAAGTGAGTGCCATTTCAACTCTTTTTACCTATATTGGACACAATTATGGATTTAGCACACACAGCAGATTGGCTGGGAATATGAGTGCAGCCAGGAAATAATTGGATCCCTATATGGGTGTGGGGCAGTGCAGACATGCTTAGTTCTATATGGACCTTATTTGTGAGTGCTGTGTGGCTGTTTGGCTCTGATATATATGCAGTGATATATATGTTTAGGGTACAGTAAATGTTTAGTTTACAGTATATGTATATGTTCTCTCCTTAACTTGTCACTCTCTGAAACTACAACTCCCATCATGCCCTGACAGATATACAGGCTGTCAGGGCATGATAAGAGTTGTAGTTTTAGAGCGGCTGGAGAGTGACTGGTTGTGGATGTATCAACTAAAACTACAACTCCCATCATGCCCTCACAGATATACAGGCTGTCAGGGCAGGATAGGAGTGGTAGTACAGAAAACTACAACTCCCAACATGCCTGGACAGGCAAATTATGTGTGGTCGTGCTGGAAGTTGTAGTTTTGCAACAGGTAGAAGAACACAGTGTTATGGCTAGGTTTCCACTTCCAAAAACAGCAATAAAAAGGCCAAATCTGCCGCACACCAGCAGGTATCGGACATGGTATCCGGGACATTAAAAGAGTCCCCGATACCATGCAAATGTCGAGTATCGGCTCCGATACAGATACTAGTATCGGTATCGGGACATCCCTAGTTTTAATATTGGCCTTTTTTATTTATTTTTTTAACTTTAGCGATGTAAAAAAAAGGGATGGGCATAGCTTTTCTTGTTAACATTTTTTGTGTAACAGTAAAAAACTAATAAAAAAAAAAAAAAAAAGATACAGTAGGGATTCCTGAATTTGTAGGGAACGAATTAAATTTTTATTACAATTTTTTTTTATTTAAAGCAGGCAACAATTAATCGGGAGGGTGGGGATTAATAGCTTCCAATAGTATAAAAATTGTGAAAATGTCAGATTTTTTAATGTGTAATTTAATAATTTGTGTAATCAATGTATTTTTATGTGTAATGTGTGTGTGTGTTAATTACTTTTTTTTCACTTTTTCATTTAGGTACCTTAAGTTTCCCTCAGCGCTGCACTATTTGCATCATGGAAAAGCCTTTGTTCCATGATGGGAGTAGTAGTCCAGCTGCTGAGGGATCGATGGCCCTGGGTCTCACTCCAGAGACCTGCTGTCATCATACCTTGAAAGCCGTGGAAGCGGGCCATTCCCCTGCCAGCCAGGGCTGCTGAAAACCTTGGGGTCCCTACTAGTAAATTCACATTTCCCGGTCCAAAGCCCTCATTGGTTGCCTTCAATTGACCAAAGAGGACTTGTGGTGGGAAATATGAATTTACAGCCCTGCAAGCTCTAATTGTCCACGAAAAATCCTCATTGGTCAATCAGTGCCAGCAGGCAATATGAATTTACAAGTGGCCGTATACTTTACATACAGTATCCTGCTCTCCCTCAAGCCGCCCGTCCATACAGAGCCGCCGCTGTCACCGCAGCTGTCAGACCCTGTTCCCTGCTCACCTCTGTATCACTCCTGGCTACCTACAGACTGGACTACAATTCTCAGCATGTCCTGACACTGAGGACATGCTGGGAGTTGTAGTCTTGTCTACATTTAGCGAGGAGCAAAGTAGGGGCGAGCAGAGCTAAGGGGCTCAATAATAATGTGCTAAAAATAGATTTTTATGAAAATTCAGGAAGAAAATTTATACATATCTGCAACTGTGTATGATGCGGGACCAACGATACCCGTGGACACTTATCAAACGTACAGCGCGCTGTTTGATAACTGTCCGCAGGTACTGTTGGTCCCGCATCATACACAGTTGCAGATATGTATAAATCTTCCTGAATTGTCATAACAATCATCCTATATATATATAAAAAAAATAGAAATGCATTGTACATACCAGACTTTCTTCATAACTAGAATGTATGTTATTTGTCTGCAGCTACAGCAGTCTCTGAAACAAATACTGGATAAACCAAAATATTTTGTGCTTGTTTCAACTCATCACAAACATCATCCATCTTCATCATAAATAAATCACATTCAGTAGGTTTTAACAAGCAAACTTTACCTGGCTGCACAGAAAAGAAGACTACTGTACAGTAGCAATGAACCATGGGGGAAATAAATCAACAATAGTGTGTACAATGTAACACTGAAAATACCAGATGTACTTCCACACACATTAAAGTAAAAAGTTCTGACGGCCTAGCCCAGCTTCAAAGCAGATATGTATGGGGGAACTCAAAAGGTAAATACTAATGGTAGAGTGGGGGGGGGTATTTATCAAGGGATTTAGAGGATTTTTTTGCTCACAAAAGTCGCACAAAAAGTCGCACGTGCAGGTCAGACCTGACTAACAAACTTGCCTTTGTCAGCAATTTTAAAAAAGTCTCACAAAAAGTTGCAACTGCGAACGTGTGTGGGCCAGAGGAAGCGCCACAGTGCGTGAAACCGGTTGCCACCCCCTTCGTTCCACCCCCGCCTCACCTGTTAAATCTATTGCTCCCTGTCCGTCCTGCTATATGTATCCAAGCACTGGAATAAATCTACATTTTGCTGTTGCAACTCCGGATGCGGTGAGTGCTTTATCTTCATTGTTTTCTACATATGATGAATGTGCTGCATTTCTGGACTTTCTTTGATAAGAGCACCCATAGCAAACACTGCCCGGACAGACACATTTACTAGCGGTGTTTTATTTCTTACATCTATGCTCTCATGTACCCATTTACATTGGTGGTGCCGGACTTCTACTGCTCTTGCTAAGGGCCTGGAGCCTTAAGTGAAGGGCCACATGGGAGGCGCCTCCAGCCCGGGGAGTGTTGGAATAGGGGTTAAATAATAAAAAAAAAAAAAAAAAAAAATGATAGTTATCAAATGGTTGTTTTACATACAGCGGGTGCTGATTGGTTGCTCACCTGTATCTGGGCAGATGTTCCTGGCCAGATGTTCAGCTGGCATGGGATTGGTCGCTGAGCAACGGCGGGAACTTGTTTTGTTTATAAATAAGGATGCTGCCCCTGGTTCCAGTCAGATGCCGGCGAGTCAAGCAAAGAAGAATCCTTGTCCGCGGCCTGAAGGATGGAGAGAATGGAGTTCAGTCAGCCCGGACCCAGCTCGGCCACTAATCCAGCAGACGCCGTACAAGAGCTGTATGTGCGGCTGCTGGAGAAAGCGGAGGCAGCCGGGGGAGAGGAATGGCTCCGTAGATGCCTGAGCCTGTCACTCACCGGTGAAAACAGCAGCGCGGTTGCCGGAGAAGCGCCATCCCTGGGAGCAGCGTCCGGGACGGCGAGTCCTGGGCCGGAAGTCGCTCCGTCGCCGGTGTCTGACGTCAGCGTCGCAAGGGCCGGAAGTGACGCTGGGGCGGTGCCGGTGACCGGAGGTGACCCAGGGCCTGTTCCGGTGGCGCCCGTAGTGGAGCGGCGTTCAAAGAGGCAGGCCAGCCGGCAAAGGAAGCGCTATGCCCCGACGGTGGCCAGCGGGGGCAGAGGACCGGGAGACAGGGGTCGGCAGAGCAGACAGAGGCGTCGGGATGGACGGGGTAATGTACTTATGTATGTTTCTAGTGCCCCTGCTGCCAGTGTTATGGATTGCTTACCTCGAGTGTCCTCTTTGTCTGCTCCAGGTCACCAGACAGTAGCTACCCAGCGGCAGCCTGCGGCGGTAGGGGGTTCTTCAGTTGGTCCAGCAGCTCCCACCCCCCCGGCCCGTGATGCCAGTGCGGGTTCCTCTGCATTGCGCAGGTCTGCCCCCCTTTTGGGCGCTGGCAGGGAGCTGGTCTCTTTTCACCCCCCTGTCAATCCTGGATCTCTGCCTCCTGTACTTCCAGTGGCTGATACATCTGCTGAGCCGGCCATGGGTGAGTGCAGCAATGCGGGTCACAGTGCTCAGGCTGGGATGGATGCTTTAAATAACTTGCCAGGTAGTCAATTGTTATCTGGGATGGCGGCTTTATTTAATATGTTGGCTGCCATTCCGGGTAATAATACCGGGGCTGTAAAGGCTAATGCTGGGCAGTCATGCGCCGCAGCCTGGGTTAATCCACCCACAGCTAGTGGGGGGGATCCTGCGAGGTCTAGTTCCGTTTCCTCCCAGCTGTCTAGTTCATCTGTCTTGGATGTTGCTAACTCAGTCGTGTCTGCTACTAATGAGAGTCCTGTTAGTGTGGTTGCCACGGTTACTAATCCTTCTGTTTCCAAACAGGATGTTGCGTCAGTCTCGTCTGTTTCTAATATTCCTGTGATGTCCCAATCTGTCCCGGAGATTTGTTTGAAAGAAGCGATTACATGTGAGGTGTCGCCACTAGGGTACCATTTAGCGTTATCTGTAAAAGAAAAAATTTGGAAAGGTGATTTTGTTGATATGTTTTCATTGCTTCCATCCTTCAAGGAGCCAGTCAAAGATAAAGGGGAAAAGGAAAAGGAGGAGGATAGAAGAAGGGTGGCGGCAATGAAGACATTCAATAATTGGGTGCAAGCATTTTGCATTTTTTCTGCGGTCATGGGTGAAAAATTTCCACATAGATGTGCATTGCTGTTCCAGCACTTAGATATAATTTTAGAAGCGTACCGCAATTTCGGTGGTTCTGCATGGCACATCTATGACGAAATGTTCAGGCAGAAGCTGTCGGTGCACCCATCAGTTAAATGGGGTCAGAAGGATGTGGGGTTATGGATTAATTTGATGATTCCACAGAGAAGTAGACAGGTGCCGGGCAGCACGCCTCCTTCCTTTCGGAAGGGGGTGTGTTTTGCCTTCAACGAGTCACAGTGCAAGTGGCAGTCCAACTGTAAGTACAAGCACGAGTGCTCTCATTGTGGGGGTACCCATTCACTCTCCAGATGTTTCAAGAAGAACGCGTTGTCTTCTCAGCAGCAGCCCTCAGTCAGAGAATCTCTTTCAAAGAGCTTGGACGCCAGTGAAGGTACAAAACATGCGTCCTTGGCTAGAGCTTTACCCAGACAAAGCGAAAGCTGAATTGCTATTTAATGGTTTTACAGTTGGTTTTGAGGTGCCGGAGTTCACTGGTCGGGGCTGCTGCTGGGTGGATAATTTGCGTTCAGTTAATCTGAACCCGGTAGTAGTGCAGGAGAAGATTGACAAGGAGGTCAAGGAAGGTAGAGTGGAGGGGCCGTTTCGGTCCCCTCCTTTTCCTAATTTTAGGTTATCCCCTTTGGGACTTGTTCCAAAGAAGGAGCCCAACTCTTTTAGATTGATTCACCATCTTTCTTATCCTCTGAAGGGTTCGCTGAATGATTCTGTTGACCCTGGGGCATACTCGGTTGAGTATGCGTCCTTTGATTCTGCTTTAATTTTGTTAAGACAATTTGGTCAGGGCGCTTTGCTTGCCAAAGCGGATATTAAATCAGCTTTCCGGCTACTACCGGTTTGTCCTAAGGGTTTTAATTCGTTGGGTTTTCAGTTTAACAGTTGTTTTTATTTTGACAAGGCTTTGCCTATGGGTTTTTCTTTATCTTGTTTTTATTTTGAGAGTTTTTCGACGTTTTTAGAATGGGTGGTTTCTTCTTCATTTAAAGGGGGCGGTTTGTTACATTATTTAGAGGATTTTTAGTTTTTTGGTAGACAGGGCACTAATGATTGTCTAGACATTTTTTCTTGTTTCCTGCGCATTTCTCAGCATTTTGGCATACCTTTGGCGTCAGAAAAAAATGTTCTCCCTTGTAGCAGGTTAGAATTTTTGGGTATCGTAATTGATACTGTTGACATGGTTTTTTATTTACCGGGTGAAAAGATTCAAAGAATGTTACAGTTAATTAATTTTATGTTGTGCAGGAAAAAGACTACCCTTAGAGCACTTCAGAGTTTGCTTGGCTTGTTGGTATTTGCTTCTAAGGTGGTTCCTATGGGTAGAGTGTTTTGTAGGAGATTGTTTTTAGCTAATAGGGGCCTTAAGTCGCCTAGAGCGCATATCCGTCTGTCTAGAAGTCTGAGAGAGGACTTATTGTTGTGGTCAGAATTCCTTCAGGTCTTTAATGGTGCTTCGGTGTGGCAGCACGAGTTTGTTGAATATGGATCTCTTGGGGTTTTCACGGATGCAGCTGGGTCTCTCGGCTTCGGAGCTTTTTTCTCAGGACATTGGTGCGCTGAGCCTTGGCATGATTCTTGGGTTAGGGCTGGTTTAGTTAGTAATATTGTTTTGTTAGAATTATTTCCGGTGTTGGTGTCACTAGTGATTTGGGGTGAGCACTTTAGGGACCATAGGATAGTTGTTCATTCTGATAATAAAGGTGTCGTTTTTGCAGTCAACTGTTTGTCTTCAGCTTCCGACCCAGTTATCAAAATTCTTAGGCATTTGGTTTTGATTTGTTTAAAGTTAAATATATGGTTAAAAGCCAAGTATGTTAAAGGAGTGTCCAATGTAGTAGCTGATGCATTGTCTCGTTCTCAGTTCTCCAGGTTCCGGGAGTTGGTGCCGGATGCGGATCCAGAAGGGGTAGCTTGTCCGGACCATCTTTGGGAGCTGGTTTGGGACTAGCTGAGCATTATCTACATCAGTCTATTGCTCCTAAGACATGGTCGGACTATAGTAAGGCGTGGAAGTCTTGGTTGCAATTTTGTGTCGACCACGGTCATGATTACCTTAGATCGGATGGGGATTTGGCTATCAGTTTCGTGTCAGGTTTGTTAGCTGAAGACGTGTCGCATAGCCACATCCATAAACAGTTGTCGGGTATTTCCTTTTTTCAGAAATGGTTTGGGGTTAAGTCTATTTTGTCGTTTTTTCAGGTTAAGCAGGTTTTAAAGGGGTTAAAGTTGGCCAAATATAGGAGGGATGTTCGACGACCTATTAATTATGGTCTTTTAGAGAAGTTATGTGCTGCTTGTTTTCAGGTTTGTTTTTCCGAGTTCGAGGCGCATTTGTTTTCTACTGCTTTTGTGACTGCATTCTTTGGGGCTTTTAGGATTAGCGAGCTGGTTTCTCCCAACAAGGTTAGTTTGTCCCCTTTGCTGTATACTGATGTGTTTTTGTATGATTGTCATGTTTCTATTTATGTTTCTCTTTCAAAAACTGACATAGCAGGTAACGGATGTTTTATACGTTTGAACAAAGTAGAAGGCATTTCCTTTTGTCCATGGGGGACTATTTCCAAGTTTTTATCCATTCGTCCTGTTGGTTTTGAAAATTTTTTCATTCACTTGGATGGTTCGCCATTGACAAGAAGTCAGTTTAATGGGGTCTTGAAGAAATGCCTTTGTTATTTGGGTTTGGGTAATTTTCATTTCAGTTCTCATTCTTTTAGAATTGGTGCTGCCACCGAGGCCTCTTTATGGGGTTTAGATCCGCGGGCTATTAAATCAATTGGTAGGTGGTCGTCGGATAGATATCTGAGTTATGTTCGCCCTAACCTGGTCTTGATTTAATTTTTAGGTCCTTCTGCAAAAGTGGTATGGATTTTAGGCCATTCTTTTATCCGGTGGGCGGCTAAAAGAGCAGCTTCACGAGTGTATACGTTGAATCTTGGTTTTCAGGAGGAGAACTTCAACATCTTCTGGTGCGGTGTAAGCGGGTTGCAGCTGTGTCATATTTGGGACGTTATTCTGAAGCGTGCTGCTATCTGGCCATACCCGGATATATTTATCTTACATATTGGGGGTAATGATATTGGGAAGGTAAATACGGCAGTCCTGTTTTCTGAGTTAAAGGCTTTATTTCTGGAGCTCCAGTTGGTCTGGCCTTCTTGCTCAGTGGGGTTCTCAGAAATTGTCCCTCGCTTATTATGGGCGTCCAAAGAGCTTATATTTTTGGAGCGCATCGGAAGAAGGGTCAATAGAGGTATGGCCCGCTTCATGAGACGGGTGGGTGGTGTTTCCTTTAGGCATGTGGAGCTTGAGGGTTTCATCCCTGGTTTGTATCGGGATGACTTTACGCACCTGTCAGATGTTGGAAATGATATTTTCAATACGGGTCTTCAGACCCTGATTGAAATGGCCGCGGGTCTGGTGGTACATGGATAGTAGGCTATCCATGTTTGTGGGGTGTCACCCAGCTAGGCTGGGCGGACAGGTGGTAAAATTCACATTGGTTTAATATTTATTATTGAGTTTTTTATTATGTTATGTTATTGGTTTTCTTAATAAACGAGGACCGCGGCCTGTTTATCCAATTTAGTGTGTGGTCATCTTTATTTTAGTTTAGGACTTAATGTTAATTATAAAGTGGTCTCCTCCCTGGGTATGGAGGCTAGCCCTCCCATGCTAAGGGCCTGGAGCCTTAAGTGAAGGGCCACATGGGAGGCGCCTCCAGCCCGGGGAGTGTTGGAATAGGGGTTAAATAATAAAAAAAAAAAAAAAAAAAATGATAGTTATCAAATGGTTGTTTTACATACAGCGGGTGCTGATTGGTTGCTCACCTGTATCTGGGCAGATGTTCCTGGCCAGATGTTCAGCTGGCATGGGATTGGTCGCTGAGCAACGGCGGGAACTTGTTTTGTTTATAAATAAGGATGCTGCCCCTGGTTCCAGTCAGATGCCGGCGAGTCAAGCAAAGAAGAATCCCCCGCCCACCCTCCCTTGTTTTCTTAATGTTCCTTTTGTCGCGGTCGGAGTTTGTTAAGCAGGGTGTCACCCAGCTAGGCTGGGTGGACAGGTGGTAAAATTCACATTGGTTTAATATTTATTATTGAGTTTTTTATTATGTTATGTTATTGGTTTTCTTAATAAACGAGGACCGCGGCCTGTTTATCCAATTTAGTGTGTGGTCATCTTTATTTTAGTTTAGGACTTAATGTTAATTATAAAGTGGTCTCCTCCCTGGGTATGGAGGCTAGCCCTCCCATGTGTGAAAACTTTAATTTCCCTGCTGGGAAGCCAGGGAGCAAAATCCAATGCTGCTCTCTTCCCTGTCACCTGCTTGCGTTGCACTACTACAATTCCCAGCATGCCCTTACAGTAAGGACATGCTGGAGGTTGTAGTAGTGTAGCAGGGGCAGGTGACAACGTTGTCAATGGCCCGCACATCAGCCTGCGCCGCAAGACTTCAACTCCCAGAATGTGTTTTTTTTTTCCTTCTCATTTCAGATACGTATATCCTGTGGACTACTTCGGATTAGGTGGACTATGTTGATGACCAGCGTTTCTTTTTTCTTTAAAGGGGTACTCCTTTAAAAAAAAAACTTTTTTTTTATTAACATGTTGTGTTTTTTTTTTTTTTTTTTTATACTGTAATTGACATTACAGGCTTAGTAGTGGAAGCTGTCTTACAGACAGAGTACTCATCGGCCACAGGGGTGCCGGGAAGAGCCAGTACCAAAAGGCCCGGAGCGTCAAAAATGGCGCTCCTGGACCTAGGCGTTAACAGGCTGGTATTATTTATGCTGGGGATGGCCAGTAATAATGGTCCTTGCTTACCCTGTTGCTGCTTGGTTGGTATCTGGCTGAGAATAAAAATAGGGGGAACCCTATGAGTTTAGTTTTTTTCTTTTTTAGATTTAATTATTTATGGAAAAAAAGGGTGGGGTTCCCCATATTTTCATTCTCAGCCAGATACCAACCAAGCAGCAACACTGATTTTACCAGGGTAAGCAAGGACCATTGTTATTTGGCAAAACCTAGTTTATTAGGGAATTTTAGAAGGTCCTTTCAGGCGTAGGTTTTTATTTAATGAAAAGCAGAATTGGCAATGGGGCAATGCTAGGTTTTCAAATGAGCCCAGATCAGCAGAGGTCCTAAAGACAGCTAGTCACTGGGTGTTTAAACTCGCTCCGGAAGTTAGTCTGCTAATGAGGCTAAAAAACAAAACACACGGAGCGCTCCGTGTGGAATCAACGGTGGCAACATGATAGGTGAAGACGTCATAAGAAACTTGTTCACCTGACTGTGTTGTGCTGGAGAGGCACAGCACTCAGACAATGGTTGAAGATAATGTCGACTGCAGCGGCTTCCCACGCTGGCTAGCAGACGTGAAGACAATAGAAAGATGAGATACGCACAAGAAGGTGGATGCTGGGATCGCGCTGTCAGAGGAAAGTAGGTCCGCATTTCAAAACCAATCCGTTTGTTTTTCATCAGGAGTCAACATCTGATTGAAAAACGGATTGGTTTTGAAACGTGTTGCGTGCTCATGTATTTTAAATAAAAGTCATTTGTCACTATAGCTCTGGACCCACTTTCCTCTGACAGCGCGATCCCAGCATCCACCTTCTTGTGCGTATCTCATCTTTCTATTGTCTTCACGTCTGCTAGCCAGCGTGGGAAGCCGTTGCAGTCAACATTATCTTCAACCATTGTCTGAGTGCTGTGCCTCTCCAGCACAACACAGTCAGGTGAACAAGTTTCTTATGACGTCTTCACCTATCATGTTGCCACCGTTGATTCCACACAGGGAGCGCTCCGTGTGTTTTGTTTTTTAGCCTCATTAGCAGACTAACTTCCGGAGCGAGTTGTTTGGACCCCCTGTTTGGAGTCGCACTCTGGAAGCCTGCAGCCTCAAAAGCAGACTTTGTTACAATTGCCAGTGGTGAGAGTTAACACCTTTAAGGCTATGTTCACACAGCGGAATATTTGCAGAATGTCCAGCTGGAAAATTTCCGACAGACACTTTGCAAACAGCAGATGCAGGCAGAATCTGCCAGAGCTAGGGCAGCTTGAAAATGTGCTGTATTCAATGCATTTCAGACATGTCTATTCTTTCTGCAGAGGCCGCAATCAGGATTTCCGTGGCAGAGGTTTCCACCACGGAAATTCCGCCATGTGCACAGTGCAGCAGAATCTCATTGAAAAAAAATGAAAAATCACCTTTTTCTCATTAAATAATTTTCAAAGGTGCTATTGACATCAAATTTTCAGCAGATGTTAGTAACTACCCACGAAATCTGTACATACAAAGAAACCAAAACAAATAAGATCAGAAATTAAGTTATGTGTAATAATGTGAAATGACACAGGTAAATAGTATTTAACACCTGAAGACAGGGAGGTGCAAAAAGGCATGGAAAGTCAAGACAACAGTTGAAATCTTTCAGTAACTACAGAGGTGTGGAAATGTAATAAAAAGCTACTTGTCCACGGGACTAAAACGGAGCAAAATCTACTTGTCTCTCATGACGATCCACTTGTCCGGACCAATTTTCGCTTGTACACTAATTTTTTCCTCCTCGCCCTATAATAGCCATAACTACCTACTATAAGGATACCTTTTAATTTTTCAATAACATATGCTCCAAATAAAAAAAAAAAGGAAATATATATATATATATATATATATATATATATATATATATATATATAAATATACCGTATTTATCGGCGTATAACACGCACTTTTTAGGCACTGAGTCGGGTCCGCGCTGCTGCAGGCCTCCGTCGTGCGTCCCCGGCGTCGTTGCTATGCGCTGAACGGCGCGGCGCATGACGTCAGTGCTATGCGCCGTGCATAGCAACGACGCTGGGGACGCACGACGGAGGCCTGCAGCAGCGCGGACCTGACTCAGGTAATTATGCCACCGGGGATGGGGGGAGGCAACGGGGCAGCGGCGCCGGCAATGGGTGCCGCTGCCCCTTCTCTCCCCCTGGCTGTCGGCGCCGACACCAATAGTCAGAGGGACAGAACGGGCAGCGGCGCCGATAACCAGGGGGTGAGAAGGGCCGACAGCAGCGCTCTAGACCCCAGGAAAGGCAGGGGGAGAGAAGCGGGCAGCAACGGCCTCTCTCCCCCTGCCTTTCCTGGGGGTATATCGGGGTATACACGCGCACACACGCACCCTCATTTTACCATGGATATTTGGGTAAAAAACTTTTTTTACCCAAATATCCTTGGTAAAATGAGGGTGCATGTTATAGGCCGGTGCGTGGTATACCCCGATAAATACGGTATATATATATAAAATCGATGAAGTGAAATTGAAATAGTAAAAGATAATTTAGCAAATTTGGTGGTTTTCTTTTCTACACCATTAACCTTGTGGTCTGCTAAGATGTTGTTTTGATACTTTAGGCCCGGCCTGACTACAGCAATACCAGATTTGTATAGTTTCCGTCATGTTTTACTAATTTACCAAAAATTCAGAACTTTTTTGAAATTTTTTTATTGTCATTTTTGACCCCTGTAGGGGGGGGGGGGGGGGGGGTACGACGACGGACCATCCACCCCACTAGCCCACCAGGGAGCATTCACATATCCCTTTAGATGCCGATGTCAGCTGTGACAGTGGCGATCACCGCATGCTGGTTATTAGCGGCAGCCCCCGGCTACTGTAAACAGCTGGGGCCCACCAGGGAGCATTCACATATCCCTTTAGATGCTGGTGTCAGCTGTGACAGTGGCGATCGCCGCATGCTGGTTATTAGCGGCGGCCCCCGGCTACTGAAAACAGCCGGGGCCTGAAGAGTACGGAGCAGGCAGGAGTCTGGAGCCACTCCATACAGACTGCTGAGCGCCGCTGTGTTCGTCAGGTCCGGCCCTGCTTGCCTGAAGCAGGGCTAAGGGCCGGAAAAATTCACCTGCCCAGCACCCGGAACTGCATGTCCCGGGCATTGGGCGATAGGAATTCCACATCCCTGAACTAAAAAGCAATCCAATAAGAAATGGTGTAAACAGACTGCATAGTCTAGAAATGCACCAGCCTGAGCAACTGTAATAAAGCTTGAGCATTCTTAGACTGTCTAGTCTAACTTTACACTGTCTAAGAATGGGTTTTCACTTATCTTCCCCATTTGTGTGTGTGTGAAAGAGGCTCATGGGGAACTTCTGGCAGTTTATTTTCTAACAGCTAGAGAGCCAGCTACATGTTTACAGTGCACATTTTGTAACTACGTACATCTACAAGCATCCTACACAGCCTACTGACTTCACTTGTAAATGAAAGATATATTCATTGCAGAACAGGAGGTCAGCACATAAGAGGAAGTGTGAAAATAGAATAACTACACTCAACTTCTCATGAGCTGTGCAACAGGAAATTTCTAAGTAATGAAAAAAAGATGAATGTGGTTATCCAAGTTTCTAAAGCTGATAGGGAAGAGGAGGGCAGCAAAAACACTTACTGATTGGGTGTCTGTATGAATGAGCCAATCCCAGGGTTTGCCCAGCCATCATGTGACTGCAGTCCTCATCTTTCCATACCAGTCAGTGACATTTCAAACCATGAAACATCACTGACGTTTTAAACTGCAAAATGCCATTGACTCCCACTAAGCTCTCTGGGGAGGAAGCAAAACCTCACAGTTCATGTGACACTTCCTTCCATGAACAGTTTGCCCCCCACAAGAGCATCATGTCATGTGGCTTTTCAGAGACCTGGCCCTCTACTCCATTTCTTGTGCAGTAAAGTCTGTACTGCAGTCTGTACAGTGCTACCTCCTTAAAGGAGAACTCCAGCCAAATGAAATTACCTTCATATAGCTGCACATGAGAAAGTTCTATAACTTTGTAATATACAAGTGTAATCTTTGCTGAGCACATACTCTATTTCTCTCATCTTTTCCAGGCAGGAAGTCAAGTAGTGATTCGCACACATGATGACTGTCGGGTAGTGCTGGGCGGTATACAGGTTCATACCGAATAGCGAATTTTTTGTGTTGCACAATACGAATTTTTCCCATACCGCAATACCGGTTGGGCCCCTCCCCTTCGGGAATGAATGAATTATCAACCCAGCGCTGCGCTGTCCCCACATTGGGGAACTAATCATATGTGTCCCGCGAGCGCTGTTCTGCTTTAATTATCAGCCCAGCGCTGCGCTGTCCCCTTCGGGGAACTAATCACATGTCACCCCCAAGCACTGCCCGCCTCGTCCTCCTGTTTGTTGCGGAACTCTGTACTGTACGCTGTATCCCTATGCCCGGGCTGCAAAAGATAAAGTTTATTTTGTTTAACTCACTTTCCCCCGTTGGAGAGCCGCCAGCCCATCACCGGCCGCAGCGATGTTCCGCCTCGGCTGGTGATAGGTTGAGCGCACTGTCATGTAAGAAGCCGGCTTGTTACATGACAGTGCGCTCAACCTATCACCGGCCGAGGCGGAACATCGCTGCGGCCGGTCATAGGCTGGCGGCTCTCCGATGTGCCCGTCCCCAGGAAGCAGGTGAGGCTGGTATCGGACCAACGGGAGGTGAGTTAAAATTTATTTTGTTTATATTTTGCAGCCCGGGCATAGGAATACAGCCTACTATACAGAGTCCCAGTGCCGGCGGCCAGCAACAAACAGGAGGACGAGGAAGGCAGCGCTTGCGGGTGACATGCGATTATTTCTCTGATGGGGGCAGCGCAGCACTGGGCTGATAATTGGGGGGGGGGGGGGGGGTCGGGGAGAAGCAGAGCAGCATTCGCGGGTCACATGATGGGGGGGGGGGAAATACTGTTATATACCGTGGAACTGCCATAAGCTACAAAAATACCGTGATACACATTTTTGGTCATACCGCCCAGTTCTACTGTCGGGCAACAGTTTACTGGGTTCAACAGGTTACACTGCTCAAAAAAATTAAGGGAACACTGAGATAACACATCCTAGATCTGAATTAATTAACTAAATCGTATGAAATACTTTTGTCTTTACATAGCTGAATGTGCTGACAACAAAATCACACAAAAATTATCAATGGAAATCTAATTTATCATCCCAAAGAGGTCTGGATATGGAGTCACACTCAAAATCAAAGTGGAAAACTACACTACAGGCTGATCCAACTTTGATGTAATGTCCTTAAAACAAGTCAAAATGAGGCTCAGTAGTGTGTGTGGCCTCCACGTGCCCGTATGACCTCCCTAAAAATGCCTGAGGGATGTCCTCCCAGACCTGGACTAAAGAATCCGCCAACTCCTGGACAGTCTGTGGTGCAACGTGGCATTGGAGGATGGAGGGAGTCATGATGTCCCAGATGTGCTCAATCGGATTCAGGTCTGGGGAACGGGTGGGCCAGTCCATAGCATCAATGCCTTCCTCTTGCAGGAACTGCTGACACACTCCAGCCACATGAGATCTAGCATAGTCTTGCATTAGGAGGAACCCAAGGCCAACTGCACTAGCATATGGTCTCACAACGGGTCTGAGGATCTCATCTCGGTACCTAATGGCAGTCAGGCTACCTCTGGAAAGCACATGGAGGGCTGTGCAGCCCCCCAAAGAAATGCCACACCATTACTGACCCACCGCCAAACCGGTCATGCTGGAGGATGTTGCAGACAGCAGAACGTTCTTCATGGAGTCTCCAGACTCTGTCACGTCTGTCACATGTGCTCACGGTGAACCAGCTTTCATCTGTGAAGAGCACAAGGTGCCAGTGGCGAATTTGCCAATCTTGGTGTTCTCTGGCAAATGCCAAACGTCCTGCACGGTGTTGGGCTGTAAGAGCAACCCCCATCTGTAGATGTCAGGCCCTCATACCACCCTCATGGAGTCTGTTTCTGACCATT
Source organism: Hyla sarda (assembly GCF_029499605.1). Lineage (NCBI taxonomy): Eukaryota > Metazoa > Chordata > Amphibia > Anura > Hylidae > Hyla > Hyla sarda. Next base: position 111,536,592 of record NC_079193.1, on the reverse strand, counting down.
TAAGTGGACACATGCACATTTGTGGCATGCTGGAGGTCTTTTTGCAGGGCTCTGGCAGTGCTCCTCCTGCTCTTCCTTGCATAAAGGCGGAGGTAGCGGTCCTGTTGCTGGGTTGTTGCCCTCCTACGGCCTCCTCCACATCTCCTGATGTACTGGCCTGTCTCCTGGTAGCGCCTCCATGCTCTGGATACTACGCTGACAGACACAACAAATCTTCTTGCCACAGCTCGCATTGATGCGCCATCCTGGATGAGCTGCACTACCTGAGCCACTTGTGTGGGTTGTAGCCTTTGTATCATGCTACCACTAGAGTGAAAGCACCACCATTCAAAAGTGACCAAAACATCAGCCAGGAAGCATAGAAACTCCGTGTGGTCTGTGGTCACCACCTGCAGAACCACTCCTTTATTCGGGGTGTCTTGCTAATTGTCTATAATTTCCACCTGTTGTCTGTTCCATTTGCAAATGAAATCTGTTCCACAGCATGTGAAATTGATTGTCAATCAGTGTTGCTTCCTGAGAGGACAGAAGTGTATTTGACTTGGAGTTACATTGTGTTTAAATGTTTCTTTTATTATTTTTTTTGAGCAGTGTACTACCTGCACCTCAGCTTTCAGAGCAGAGCAGTATATAATTGTTCCTGACTGGCTGAGAGGCACATACTGCAGCCAGTCAGGAACAATTATATACTGCTCTGCTCTGAAACCTGAGGTGCAGGTAGTAAGTACACTGCTCAAAAAAAATAAAAGAAACATTTAAACACAATGTAACTCCAAGTCAATCACACTTCTGTCCACTCAGGAAGCAACACTGATTGACAATCAATTTCACATGCTGTGGAACAGACTTCATTTGCAAATGGAACAGACAACAGGTTGAAATTATAGACAATTAGCAAGACACCCCGAATATTCAAACATTCAAAAAAAAGATCCTGGGAAATATAGGCCTGTTAGTTTAACATCTGTTGTGGGTAATTTTTTTGAGGATTTCCTTAGAGTTGTTATTCTGGAATATCTTAATTAAATGAACCTTCTAACACAGCGACAACATGGGTTTATGCGGGTTTATGCGGGTTCTGCGGGTCAGACTTCAGCTTCTATGAGGAGGTCAGTTAAAGATTGGACCAGGGTGAAGATGTGGATGTTATATATCTGGGGGGACATTTATCATTGTTGCTTTGGTAAACGAGCTCTGTAGTCATTTTTGGTTTTGCTTATGTGTGACACATTTATTATACTATAACAGGGGGTTGATAAATTTGGCCCACATGAACAAAAACCAATAAATCACTTTAGAATACCACTTTTTTTTTTTTAGCACATATCAAAAACTAATAAATAAATTCAGAACACCACTTTGTAACACCACCTCCTCTCCTCCTTGACCTTTCTGCTCTAAAGCTGCAGCTGTGTTAAAAATGTGCGATATATATATGTATAAAAATTCCAATGGCGCAGCACTCCAATAAAAAAGGTGCATTTATTCCCAAATGTCTCAATACAGCAACGTTTCTGCTCCTATGGAGCCATTTTCAAGAAATAGGAGCAGAAACGTTGCTGTATTGAGAAATGTGTGAATAAATGCACCTTTTTTATTGGAGTGCTGCGCCATTGGAATTTTTGTCTAAAGGGAACCCTGATAAGGTTTTGGACGCTGGCACCCTTCCTATTTTGAACAGAGCTGTGCTGCACCTTTTTTCTACATATATATATATATATATATATATATATATATATATATATATATGTTTTATATTTTTACCAATTTTTTCCCCTAAATGTACTAACTTATTTTTCATGTTTTTTCTTTTCATACTGTATTAGTAGTAGGGCTGCAGCTAACGATTATTTTAAAAAATCGATTAGTTGTCGATTATTGTATCGATTAATCGGAAAAAGAGTCAAAATGCCAAAAAAAGGGGGTTCAGCTGATTCTACTTGAAAAACTATGTACAATGGCCATATTACAAGTTTCTAGCATGTGATGTGACCAAACAGCAGCAATGTTATAATTGTTTTTTTTTTTTTTTTTACATTTATGCCGGTTGCTGTCATTATTAATGATCCTGTAAAGAAACCAGCGTAAATTTAATACTGCCGCATGGGTAACTATGAACTGTCTGAACTATTAAAAGAAAATGTTAATGATTCACTAATATTTTAATAGTTCAGCCAGTTAGCCATGCGGTAGTATCAAATATGTAAAAGAAAAAATTATTTTCCTTTTTTTGTATAGCAATAGGAAAAGGGGGAGCTAATTTGTATTGGGGGAGCAGTAAATTTACATTCTCTTTTTTTACTTTTTTATATAGCACTCCTATACACGTGTATGTGCAGACCATTGCTTTTACAGACCCCTTTAGACAGCAGGGGCCCCTTTTTAGACAGCAGGGCCCCCCCCCCGTTTAGACAGCAGGGCCCCCCCGTTTACACCGCAGGGCCCCCACCCTTGTAGACAGCAGGGCCCTCCATTAGACCGCAGGACCCTCCTTTAGATCGCAGCCCCCACCCTTGTAGACATTAGGGCCCTCCATTAGACCGCAGGACCCTCCTTTAGACCGCAGCCCCCACCCTTGTAGACAGCAGGGCCCTCCTTTAGACAGCAGGGCCCTCCTTTAGACCGCAGCCCCCACCCTTGTAGGCAGCAGGGCCCTCCTTTAGACCGCAGCCCCCACCCTTGTAGGCAGAAGGGCCCTCCTTTAGACAGCAAGGCCTCATTTAGACCGCAGGGCCCCCCTTTAGACCGCAGCCCCCACCCTTGTAGACCACAGACCCCACCCTTGAAGACAGCTCACCTACAGCTCCGCTGCACAGTTCTCCCGTCCACATCACGTTGTGCTATGGAGGACCATGTGACACACACCTCACTCTGCTTCCTCCGTAACGTTACGCCGGGCGCAGGGGAGGAGGTGGAGTGACGTGTATGTCACATGGTCCTCCATAGCACAACGTGATGCGGACGGGAGAACGGGGCAGCGGAGCGGCAGCACCAGCTTTAGGTGAGCTGTCTACAAGGGTGGGGGGCTGAGGTCTAAATGGGGGGCCCTGGGATCCCGCCCGACATGTCCCCACTGCTGCCTTGCTCCTTCCTAGCGCGTTTGGAAATCTCACCTCACACCGGCGGTGCGCTGATTGCACTAGGAGCAGGGCAGCAGCGGAGACATGTCGGCTTCATTAATTCATTCACTGCTGCCACTGACGGCAGACAACGAATTGGGTGATTATTCGATAGCGGAATTCGTCGACAACGAATCCCGGTATCGATTACATCGATTAATCGTTGCAGCCCTAATTAGTAGTAAGCTGGAACCTGAACGCTATCCCAGTATAATAGTAACAACCAGTGGTCTGCAGTATCACTGGTTACTAAAACACACAGGAGAATATAAAAGCTGAATATGCCCCCTCTACATGTTTTGTTGCGACAGCAACGTCTTCAGGAGGGAAACGGGCATCAACCTGTGTTGCCAACTAGCTGGCTACTTTTGGACCATGCCTGCTCATTGGCGCTGCCCCAAGTGCCGTTCTAACCAATCAATGGTCAGCTTTTTTGTCACAGTGCCACACTCACCTGTATCACTGATTAGTTCCTCGGTTCCACCAATAATATTATAGCTTACCTGATACCTCATCCGTGCGCGCCTCATGACGTGTTCGCCTGTATTTATCGGCGCTTCCTTTTACTTTCATTTTCGTTTTCGCACATGCACATTATTATCAGCCTGTCTTCTACCCCCACGCCTGCGCACAGGATCCCAACCGGCACTTTGACATACTGCGATAGCGTTCAGCTTCCAGCTTACTACTAATGCAGTTATAACACACAAGGAGGCCAGATTTTAATAATTTCTTGATCACAATTATCATTTATCTGATATTCGTAATAAAAGTTATGTTTTAGGGGGTGGGAAAAAAATAAGGGTATCAGTGACCTAGGGCTCTTCCCTGGGTCAAAGGTGTTCACATTAAATTGACCCTTACCCATTCCGAGGTAAAAAGTTGTTGGGACTTACCAAAAGGGACTTGACGTTTAATTTTAGTTGGTTCACTATTACTGTTGGGGATAACTTATGCAAATTCCTCTTCCTCCCCCATTTGCTCTATCCTTAATAGGTGATGAGGGGCAGCAGTTGGATACTTTAAATATATGACCTCACGGGCTCTACCCCAAATTAGACCCACTTTTAATTGTTCTCCTTTTGGATATTATGCCGTTTTATTGTTTGTCTCCAATGTTTACGGAGTTCCCCTTTGCACTGATTAGACGAAAGGCCCTGTTAGTCTATACTACTGTGTTTTCAGGCCATATTATCTGGGGTAAAGTGTATTACATTATTTGTCATGGAGGTCTATTATGGTCTACTCTGCCCTTCTTTGTGAGGGTTATCCACAAGCAATATATGAATGATGGGTGAATGTACCTTAATGTCACTGAATGTACGGGGAATGGGTTCTCTTAAGAAACAGGAGCTGATTTTTTCACACACCAGAAAATGTAACCCCCAAATTGTATGCTTGCAAGAGACACATCTGGTGAGGGAGCGGTGTCACTTGCTCCATAAACCGTGGGTGTAGTGGCAGGCCCACTCTTTCCACACTTCCTTTTCCCGAGGTGTTTCCTTTCTGGTACACCGCTCATTGAGATTGGAACCGGCTACTACACTTATAGACCCTCATGGACGGTATATTTTTGTCCATGCTTACATCAACAATGACCCGTTTGTTCTTATGGGCATTTATAACCCCCCCCCCTGCCTCTTTGGACGTTCTCCATCGGGCAGTGGTGTTTGCGACTACTTATCTGGAAGCTAAACATATGTGTTTTGAAGATTTCAACTTGGTGCCCCAGAATGATATATATCTTCATGGAGCAGGGACTCCATCCTCATTGTCCTTTCCCTTGTCCTCATTCATATCTGAACTGGGGTGGGTAGATGTTTAGCTAGTGCACATCCCCCATAGTCTTACATACTCCTGTTTCACACTAGGGTGCAAATCCCTCTCCCGCATAGATTCGGAGATCTAGTGTCGGAGATAGCTTATAAACCTAGGGAAATTTCGGATCACTTCCCTTTGATTGTTAAACTGGTCCTTGCATCGACAAATGTCCCCCATAGGTGGAAGGTGCATCCCTTTTGATTGAAACTTAAGGGCCCCGTAGACAGAATCCCGGATCAATTGCAGGCTTTTTTGGAAGCACATGTAGACCATGGGGACCAGGGTGTATTGTGGGAAACGTTGAAGGCTTATTTAAGGGGCTGCCTTAAGTCAAATATCTCCTATTTAAAATGGGAATCCTCTCCGGGAATTTTATAGTGATTTATAGGAGTCAAGAGCCCGATACAGCACGGAGGACCTGGAATTATACTGATGATAGAGAACTTTTAGATGGAGACCTTACGATGGAGGAGATTGAGGAGGCCCTCCGGGATATGGCGAAGGGAAAGGCTTCTGGCCCAGATGGTCTAACACTAGAGGTTTATCTTACTTACTTACCTCATCGTTTACCGCCCTTGCAGTCCATCTTCAGAGAGTCCTTTCGGTCCGGTTCCTTGCCTAGGTCCCTCTTGTTGAAACCTGATAAGGATCCATTAGATTGCGACTCCTACCGACCGATTCCTCTTCTGAACATGGATTACAAAATTCTGACAAAAATTCAAACTAATAGACTTAATAAAGTTATACTCTCTATTATCCATGCTGACCAATCTGGATTTATGCCAGGTCGGTCGAACACCGACAACATTAGACGCGCCCAAACAATTGTGTAGCTGGGTTCTGCAATTGGCAGGGACTGGGCCTTGGCCTCACTAGATGCAGCCAAGGCATTTGACTCTGTTGAATGGCCATATCTCATGTCCGCATGGAGGCATTTCGGTTTTGGCGAGGGCTTCATGCGTTGGATCTCTATTCTTTACATTGCACCTACAGCCCAGGTATTGATGAATGGGACTCGCTCTCCTTCCTTTTTCCTTGGGTGGGGCATTAGACAGGGGTGCCGCCTGTCGCCGCTCTTTTTTGCGGTGGTGGTGGAGCCACTGGCTATTCGTTTAAGACGGGACGCTCTGATTCCGGGCATAGATGTGGGGGATAGGGAGGATAAAATAGGCCTTTACGCAGATGACCTTATTTTATTTCTTGTATGACTCTGCCTCAGGCTATATGTATGTTAGACATATTTGGTGACTTCTCCAGTCTCCGTATAAATTGGTCTAAATCAGTCTTTCTCCCGCTCTCCCCCACCCCGTGGCCTGCTACTGTCTATGGCCTAAGAGTGGTGGATAGCTTTAAATACCTGGGGGAGGTGATACATAGAGACTCTAGTCAGGATTTCACTTTAAATGTCTCCCTCTTCTAACTCTTGTTAAAGATAAATTCAAGGTCTGGAGCGCTCTCCCGGTGTCTGTTCCTGGCAGGATAAACCTAATTAAAATGATAATACTGCCCAAATGCCTGTATATTATACAACATGCCTCCACTCCTATCCCCACTTCGTTTTATAAGTCCCTGCATTCGTTGCTCCTCCTTTATTTGGGGCAATTCTAGATCCAAATTGAAACTCTCCACTCTGCAGAGACTGAAAGACATGGAGGGATATGCTTTGCCTGATTTTCACATGTATTACTTTGCAGGACAACTGCGCCTTTTGCAGTCCTGGTTTTTGCCCTCCGTCATGCCAAACTGAGCATCATTTGACCCATTTTATTAATATGACTGACCTGCGGGTATGGCTGGAGACCCTGTCCACTGTTAGGCGGCGGCTCTTGCCGATCCATAGGTTAGCTCTACAGGTTTGGCGGGCAGACAAAACGATTTACTCATTCTCAGATGTCATGGAAGACTTGCCACTCTGACAATATAGGTTTCTCCCATCTGTCCTCAGATCTGGACCGCCAATTCTGGAAGGAGCACAACGTTTTACGTTTGAACTCACTCTATTAAAACAATATGTTCACGTCCTTCTTCCAATTACAGGATGAGTTTGGCCTCCCTAGAACATCCTTTTTTAAGTATTTACAACTGCAGCATGCCTCTGCTAGTCAGTTTCCTCAATCAGGTCCCTCAATCTCGGAATACCCTTTGATTGGAGTGTTAAGATCTCAGGGCCCTAGGGGGCTCATTTCTGTGTTGTATACCCATTTGATCACCACTAAGCATAACAACATGCCTCTGGCATCCAGGGACTAATGGAGGTCCCGTCTGTCCTCCCTAACTGATGAGGAGTGGCAGGAGGTGACTTCTTCCCATACACTGGTGTCTCCGGCAGCTAATAATAAAATGGTTCAGCTGTATATCATTCATGCTAGTTATTTAACGCCCCTCAGGTTACATCGTATGGGTAGGATACCAGATAATTGCCATAGATGCCATGCCCCTCGTGTAGATTTTTGGCACCTCATGTGGGACTTCCCTTATGTTGCTACATCTTGGCAAGATGTTATAGCCTTGTTGTCTACACTATTCTCTATTCCTGTCCCCCTACAATCAATATTATGTCTGTTTGGGATCCTGTCTGAGGAAGACTGGACTCCTCATGTGTGTATCTTCCAGAGAGAGAGTCCCTTTTTCTTGCTCGTAAAATGATTGCTGTGAGATGGATCCCAGGCCCCTATTCTGTCTGGATGGAAACGTATGGTGAATGCTACTATTCCCTATGAACAACTGATTTTTGAACAACACAGGGGGTGCCCTGGCAAGTTCGATAAAGTATGGGGTATGTGGTGCTCTTCCTCCTTGACCCAATACACGGTCCCTCCATTTACAAACACTATGGACGCCCTGAGAGCTCAGTTTGCACGAAAACGTAAGATTTCCCTTGACATACTTGTATTCTAGGGTGCTCCTATTCCCCTCTTCATTGTATTCATTCCCATTATCAGTTTTTACAAACTCGATCATTTGTACATCATGTTCTGCGTTTTCTGATCTCCACTTTCTGACCTATTTTGGTGTACCCTATGCCTGAATACCTGTTGCCTTAATAATTCTTTCTACTGTGAAGGAACCCCTTTATATATATTCTATATTTATATTATTTTTTGTTCTTTTTTTTCTATTGTGATTTTTTATTTTGTCCCCAGTTTGGCATATGTCGTACTGTAATCATCATTGTATGACATCTGTTTCTGTTATTGTTTTTCACTTATCAATAAAGCGAATTAAAAAAGAAAAAAGATAATTAACAGTATGGGGGATTACAGTACCAAGACAAGTTATCAAGCTTGGGGTTATTTAGTTAGGAGAAAAAATATCTTAGGGACTATCTGATCACAATGGGGGAGATTTATCAAAACCTGTGCAGAGGAAAAGTTGCCCAGTTGCCCATAGCAACCAATCAGCTCGCTTCTTTCATTTTTAAAAAGGCCTCTGCAAAATGAAAGAAGAAATCTGATTGGTTGCTATGGGCAACTGGGCAACTTTTACTTTGCACAGGTTTTGACAAATCTCCCCCAATGTGCAAACATATGAATGGGCATACCAATGTCAGAAACCATGACAAGGGGGAATACTCTACATCTAGAGAAAAGGAGGTTTCACCATCATCACAGAGAGGGAGTAATCATAGTTTGAAAATGTCACCAGGACCTGGGTAACTAACCCTCAGGGTGGGTCCCAGTGGCTGCTTTCTGTCCGGCTGGCTTGAGTGACACGTTTTTCCCTATACACTGCTAGGGAGAGACTTCTCACTCAAGCCGGCTGGGTGGGGAGCAACTGCCGAGACGCCTCCTAGTTACCCAGGTCCCGAGCATATCAGAGTAATTCATAGTGTCTTGGACAGGTGGTGCCTGCACCAGTTTTATGCTACCAGCCGTTTAGTCAGCATTAAACTGATGAAAGGTTCCATGTAAAGAGGTATTCCCACAATTAAAAATTATTTCCAATCCACAGGATTGGGAGTAAATACGTGATCAGCAAGGGTCGGATCACTGAGACCCCCCCTGATCACCAGAATGTTAGTGAAATGTTTCCTGAAATGAAGGGAGTGGACCAGCACGCCATTCATTCTCTAAGGAGAGGCACTTTTTTTATAATCAATGAATTGAGTGTTGACAGCGAATGTGCGATGCAAACAGCAAAATATTGAATATATAAAAGGAGGGTGGGTGTGATGAGAAGTGAATGTGGATGTTGTTAGGGACATGGCTAAGGGAATGGTTGGAGGCATGGATTTTGGGTGCCCATCCTAATTAAATAGGTTGTGCAAGCCTATTGTAGCAGAGCTGAATTTGCATAAAAGGTGTGTTATTCTTAAGGGCAAGGTCACACGTGGTGCAACCGCCACAGGGGCCATATGCTCCGGAAGTGCCGACAGCAGTCAGAGGGACTGCAGAGCGAATTTCCAGCTGGGGCAAAGTAGCTCTGTATGTCTGCTCGTAGAGGCAGATTTCCCACTGTAACAATCCACCACTACGAACGGACATGCTGAGCTACTCAGCCGCAGCCAGGAGCTCTCTCTGCAGTCTCTCTGTGACTGCCGCCGGCACATTTGCCGCAAGATATATGATGCAGATGCGCCCGTGTGACCCTGCCCCAAAGCACTATTTTCCAACTTTGTTGACAAATTCAGCTATACTACGTCCACTTCATATATGTGCACCTGTGCTGAACATTCCTTCTGGTATATGCAATTGATTTCAAGCTAGAACTAAAAGGAAAGTTTGTCCCAGGTGCACGTACCCAAAGTGTGTGCAGCAGAAGCCAATTTGTCATCATAGCACTTTAAAAACAATAAATGCTAGCTCTGCTATAACATCTACATGTATGTGACTCAAGCTCATGCACACTCACTGCGCGGTAAACGTGTAGAGGTTAGAAGACGGAGCCACCTAGGGTCAGGTGGCAGAACCACCACTCTTGAGCCCTGAGGAAGACAGGCTGCAGCACTAGACTATTATGGGTGAGATGAGGTCACTGCACATTACTGTGAGCAGGGGGGTGGCTATATGAGGGGGGGATTGACTATATGAAGGGGGAGGAGGAATGACTACATATGGCGGGGAATGACTATGTAACGGGGGGGGGGAGTCACTATATATAGGGAGGGGGAGTGACTATATATAGGGGGGGGGGGGAATGACTATTATGAATTTCGTACAGCCATTCCCCCTCATATAGCCGAACTCCCCTCCTTCCTGATTTAGCCATACCCCCTTACATAGCCATTCACCTCTCCTCCCTCATTTGGCCGTCCATCCCTACCCCTTATATAGCTGTCCACCCCTCCCCCCATATAGCCACCTCCCCCACTCAAATAGCTGTTCCTACCTCATATAGCCCTTTCCGCCCAATTTTATATTGCCAATTTGAGGCCTGTAATTTTCATCATATACCTCAACTATGAGAGACATAATGATAAAAAAAATCCATAAAATCACATTGTCTGATTTTTAAAGACCTTATTTGCAAATTATGGTGGAATATAAGTATTTGGTCACCTACAAACAAGCAAGATTTCTGGCTCTCACAGACCTGTAACAACTTCTTTAAGAGTCTCCTCTGTCTTCCACTCATTGCCTGTATTAATGGCACCTGTTTGAACTTATCAGTATAAAAGACACCTGTCCACAACCTCAAACAGTCACACCCCAAAAGACCAAAGATCTGTCGAAGGACACCAGAAACAAAATTGTAGACCTGCACCAGGCCGGGAAGACTGAATCTGCAATAGGCAAGCAGCTTGGTGTGAAGAAACCAACTGTGGGAACAGTTATTAGAAAATGGAAGACACACAAGACCACTGATAATCTCCCTCGATCTGGGGCTCCACGCAAGATCTCACTCCGTGGTGTCAAAATGATCACAAGAACGGTGAGCAAAGATCCCAGAACCACACGAGGGGGACCTAGTGAATGACCTGCAGAGAGCTGGGACCAAAAGTAACAAAGGCTACCATCAGTAACACACTACACCACCAGGGACTCAAATCATGCAGTGCCAGACGTGTCCCCCTGCTTAATCCAGTACATGTCCGGGCTCATCTGAATTTTGCTAGAGAGCATTTGGATGATCCAGAAGAGGATTGGGAGAATGTCATATGGTCAGATTAAACCAAAGTAGAACTTTTTGGTAAAAACTCAACTTGTCGTGTTTTGGGGAGAAAGAATGCTGAGTTGCATCCAAAGAACACCATACCTACTGTGAAGCATGGGGGTGGAAACATCATGCTTTGGGGCTGTTTTTCAGCATAGGGACAAGGACTACTGATCCGTGTAAAGGAAAGAATGAATGGAGCCATGTATCATGAGATTTTGGGTGAAAACCTCCTTCCATCAGTAAGGGCATTAAAGATGAAACATGGCTGGGTCTTTCAGCATGACAATGATCCCAAACTCACCACCCAGGCAACGAAGGAGTGGCTTTGAAAGAAGCATTTCAAGTTCCTGGAGTGGCCTAGCCAGTCTCCAGATCTCAACCCCATAGAAAACCTTTGGAGGGAGTTGAAAGTCTGTGTTGTCCAGCGACAGCCCCAAGACATCACTGCTCTAGAGATCTGCATGGAGGAATGGGACAAAATACCAGCAACAGTGTGTGAAAACCTTGTGAAAAGGTATTGGAGGTAAAAGGTGATCTGCAGTGGCACTGCCTTTCGGAGACCAAATTCAGTTCCAGTCCGGTTTAAAAAACAAAGTATTCACATTTATTGATGCATACATGTGATGGACAATCATGCAAGATGCGTTTTGGGGTTAAGTTCCCCCTTTCTCAATTGCAGAATAAACTATGTCTAGATTTTTACAGTACTGTTACGATTAAATAGTTAAAATGGCGCCAAAAAACAGGATCGGGGCCAGCCCAGGGGGCGTGACATGAGTGGTTTGAGCGCTTCATTGAAACAATGTCATACATTAAAAAAACTTATTTAATAAAATATATAAGTTAGCAGACATACAATAATCTTTGTAGTGAGTGCAATATTCTTTATGTCGTGATTACTCGTGTATCCATGGTGCTCCATCAGATGTTCTCAAAAAGAAGATCGCCAATCATAGTGATGCTGGTTTGGATAATACGTGATAACAGTATGCTGTATTGTTGATGTCATTTCAACCAATCAGATACTTGCCGATGTAGAGGCGCCAATCGATCCATTCAAAAAGGAGCTATTCGGTCAATCGGGTTTAAGCTGGTTTTCTGTGAATGTGGTCGTATTGGTACGTCTGAGAAGGAGACCAATCAGTTGTAACTTGATGACAGGATGGTAGCCAATCAGCGTGGTGCCTCTCTGGTGCTGGATAAAAGGGGGGATTATGAATTTCAGACATGCTAAGATTATACTGTGTGTTCAATATATTCGTTCAAACCCAGCGGTATTAAAAAGTTTTAAGCCTAAATATCCCAAAATTCTCACTTCTGCACAGCTCTGTGTATCGTCGATGGATGATAGATAGAATATGCTCAATAAGTATTACAGAAAAGTTGGAAAACTGGCAGTCATGTTTCAGAGCAGCATGACGGGACACACTATGTAGGCGATAGCTGTTTTTGACATTTGGTGTTTATTTAGTCTGGTGCACAGCATTTGGGTGATGCATCCTATATATTGGGTCCCGCAAGGACATTCCAGTAGATATATGACGTAATTTGATTTAAATGACATAAGAGATTTAATTTGGAATGTTTCCCCTGTTTTTTATGTAAACTCTTTGCACCGATTTTTTTATATTTTTGCAGCATTTGCAGTTAGGGGTGCAGCAACGGAAGGATCCTGTTATGGACTCGCTCAAGAAGGTAGATTTTTGAATATTCTTCAATTTGCTGGGAGCCAGGATATTCTTTAAAGACATGTTCTTTCTGAATGTAACTTGGGGAGTGATGGTAAAATGTCTTTCAGGAAGGAATCCATCAGGAGTACATTCCAGTGGGTCTGAAGTATTTGTTTAATCATTTTATGATCGGTGGAATATGTTGTAAGGAAATTGTAGGAATGGGAATTGATTGCAGGTGTATCATCGGTGGAGTTAATCATTTTTGGCTGAAGGGAAGTTTTTTGATTCAAAAGACTGGCTTTATATTTACTGTTTTTAATGATGGATGTTGGATAGCCCTTTGCCTTAAACCTGCTATCCAGAATTTTACTCTGGTTTTGGAAGTCTGCCTTGGATGTGCAATTACAGCGGATACGTTTGATAGGGAATGCTTCTTGTCCATTTCTCGAAATGGCAGCTGGTATAATCTAGATAACTATTCCAGTCAATGGCCTTAAACATTTTTTATGATCTTGGGCGTTGTGTGCGACTAAAACATCTAGGAATTCCGCATTATTGCTGACATGGATATATGTGAAATGGACACTCCAGGACTTTTCATTCAGAGAGGAGTGGAATTGTTTGAGATCTGATTCACCCCTATCCCATACAATGAAGATGTCGTCGATGTATCTACGGTACGTAATGCAGTGCTTGCAGAGGGGGTTCTGATAAATAAGAAGCTCTTCTCAGACGTAACAATACAACCACATTCACAGAAAACCAGCTTACACCAGATTGGCTGAATAGCTCCCTTTTGAACGGATCGATTGGCGCCTCTGCATCGGCAAGTATCTGATTGGTTGAAATGACATCAACGATACAGCGTACTGTTATCACGTATTATCCAAGCACGCATCACTATGATTGGCTATCTTCTTTTTGAGAACATCCGATAGAGCACCATGGATTGGCTGAAGGCTTGAACACATGACTACATAAACACAAATAGAGCATCCGATAGAGCACCATGGATTGGCTGAAGGCTTGAACACATGACTACATAAACACAAAGTTTCCGGCCCCGTCCACCCGGAAAGAAAAGGACGTCAGGGCCGTCGAGCAATGCAAATGGTCGTCGCTTCTATGAATGAACGAGTGTGAACTTAGTACGGGAATAGCCCGAAGTCTCGCCCATACTATAAAACTGTCATATCCCGTTATACGAGTAATCACGACATAAAGAATATTGCACTCACTACAAAGATTATTGTATGTCTGCTAACATATATTTTATTAAATTTGTTTTTAAATGTATGACATTGTTTCAATGAAGCACCATACAAACCACTCATGTCACGCCCCCTGAGCTGGCCCCCGATCCTGTTTTTTTGGTGCCTTTTTAACTATTTAAATGTAACAGTACTGTAAAAATCTAGACATATTTTATTCTGCAATTGAGAAAGGGGGAACTTAACCCCGAAATGTGTTTTGAATGATTGTCCATCACATGTATGCACCAATAGATGTGAATACTTTGTTTTAAACCGAACTGGAACTGAATTTGGTCTCCGAAAGGCAGCGTCACTGCAGATCACCTTTTACCTCCAATACCTTCTCATCCTTCTGCCGACCTCGGCCCGAGATCTCTCGTCTGACCCCATACGGAGGGGTGACACGCTTTACCAAAACATACCCCAGGTGAGTGCTTATCACAGCCGGGGGTCGTGTGGGACGTAATACACATGGAATTACACGAGGTGCTGTCCTCTCTATTCTTTTTTCTTTCCCCTAAAACCTTGTGAAGACTTACAGAAAATATCTGACCTCTGTAAATGCCAACAAAGGGTGTATAACAAAGTATTGAGATGAACTTTTGTTATTGACCAAATACTTATTTTTCACCATAATTTGCAAATAAATTCTTTAAAAATCAATGTGATGTTATGCATTTTTTTTTCTCATTGTGTCTTTCATAGTGGAGGTATACCTATGATGAAAATAACAGGCCTCATCTTTTTAAGCAGGAGAAATTGCACAATTGGTGGCTGACGAAATACTTTTATGCCCCACTGTCACGATGCCGGCTGGCAGGTAGTGGATCCTCTGTGTCAGAGAGGGATGGCGTGGACCGTGCTAGTGGACCGGTTCTAAGACACTACCGGTTTTCACCAGAGCCCGCCGCAAAGCGGGATGGTCTTGCTGCGGCGGTAGTGACCAGGTCGTATCCACTAGCAACGGCACCTCTCTGGCTGCTGAAGATGCTGAAGATAGGCGCGGTACAATGGAGTAGGCAGAAGCAAGGTCGGACGTAGCAGAAGGTCGGGGGCAGGCGGCAAGGATCGTAGTCAGGGGCAACGGCAGGAGGTCAGGAACACGGACTAGGAACAGACTAGGGAATGCTTTCACTAGGCACTAAGGCAACAAGATCCGGCCAGGGAGTGCAGGGGAAGTGAGGTATAAGTAGGGAGTGCACAGGTGGAAACTAATTAAGCTAATTGGGAAGATTGGGCCAGGCACCATCATTGGTGCACTGGCCCTTTAAATCGCAGAGACCCGGCGCGCGCGCGCCCTAGGGAGCGGGGCCGCGCGCGCCGGGACAGGACCGAGGGAGAGCGAGTCAGGTACGGGGACCGGGATGCGCATCGCGAGCGGGCGCTACCCGCATCGCGAATCGCACCCCGGCTGAAGGCGGGACCGCAGCGCACCCGGTCAGTGGATCTGACCGGGGCGCTGCAACAACGAAGATGAGGCGAGCGCTCCGGGGAGGAACGGGGACCCGGAGCGCTCGGCGTAACAGTACCCCCCCCCTTGGGTCTCCCCCTCTTCTTGGGGCCAAAGAACCTGAGAAAAAAAAACTCAATTTTTCCGTGAAGAGGTCCGATGCAAATTAGGAGGGGTCTGGCGAGACTGGTCACAGGAACGTAGAACCTGTTGATGAGAGAGGCCAAAAAAAATTTTCCTGCAGATCCGGAATCCAAGAAGAGCATAGTAGAGAAGGAGAAGGTAGAGGCAGATATCCGCACAGGCACAGTAAGGCGTGGAGAAGCAGAGTTGACATCAAGAACTGTGTCACCTTCGTGCGGAGTCAGCGTGCGTCTTTCCAGGCGGGGAGGACGGATAGGACAATCCTTCAGGAAGTGTTCGGTACCGGCATGGTACAGGCAAAGATTCTCCATGCGGCGTCGTGTCCTCTCTTGAGGTGTCAAGCAAGACCGGTCAACATGCATAGCCTCCGCGGCGGGAAGCACAGGAACAGATTGCAGAGGACCAGAGGAGAGAGGAGCCGGGGAGAAAAAACGCCTCGTGCGAACAAAGTCCATATCCAGGCGGAGCTCCAGACGCCATCCGGAAGAACGCATGTCAATGCGAGTGGCTAGATGAATGAGTTCATGTAGGTCAGCAGGAGTCTCTCGTGCGGCCAGAACATCTTTAATGTTGCTGGATAGGCCTTTTTTAAAGGTCGCGCAGAGAACCTCACTATTCCAGGACAACTCGTAAGCAAGAGCACGGAACTGAATGGCGTACTCGCCAACGGAAGAAACACCCTGGGCCAGGTTCAGCAGGGCAATCTCGGCTGAAGAAGCTCGGGCAGGTTCCTCAAAGACACTTCGAATTTCCGAGAAGAAGGAGTGTACAGAGGCAGTGACGGGGTCATTGCGGTCCCAGAGCGGTGCGGCCCATGACAGGGCTTTTCCAGACAGAAGGCAGAACACGAAAGCCACCTTAGACCTTTCAGTAGGAAACTGGTCCGACATCATCTCCAAGTGCTGGGAACATTGCGAAAGAAAGCCACGGCAATACTTAGAGTCCCCATCAAATTTGTCCGGCAAGGACAGGCAGAGGCTAGGAGTGGCCACTCGCTGCGGAGGAGGTGCAGGAGCTGGCGGAGGAGATGATTGCTGAAGAAGTTGCGAATGTTGGCGCACCATGGTGGACACTTCCGACAGCTGGTGGGTTAGAAGGGCGACCTGTCGGGCGATATCAGAGGCAACTGGCAGGGGATGTTGGTGCAAAATGGTGGACACTTCCGACAGCTGGTGGGTTAGATGGGCGATCTGTCGGGCGATATCAGAGACAACTGGCAGGGGAACCTCAGCGGGATCCATGGCCGGATCTACTGTCACGATGCCGGCTGGCAGGTAGTGGATCCTCTGTGTCAGAGAGGGATGGCGTGGACCGTGCTAGTGGACCGGTTCTAAGACACTACCGGTTTTCACCAGAGCCCGCCGCAAAGCGGGATGGTCTTGCTGCGGCGGTAGTGACCAGGTCGTATCCACTAGCAACGGCACCTCTCTGGCTGCTGAAGATGCTGAAGATAGGCGCGGTACAATGGAGTAGGCAGAAGCAAGGTCGGACGTAGCAGAAGGTCGGGGGCAGGCGGCAAGGATCGTAGTCAGGGGCAACGGCAGGAGGTCAGGAACACGGACTAGGAACAGACTAGGGAATGCTTTCACTAGGCACTAAGGCAACAAGATCCGGCCAGGGAGTGCAGGGGAAGTGAGGTATAAGTAGGGAGTGCACAGGTGGAAACTAATTAAGCTAATTGGGAAGATTGGGCCAGGCACCATCATTGGTGCACTGGCCCTTTAAATCGCAGAGACCCGGCGCGCGCGCGCCCTAGGGAGCGGGGCCGCGCGCGCCGGGACAGGACCGAGGGAGAGCGAGTCAGGTACGGGGACCGGGATGCGCATCGCGAGCGGGCGCTACCCGCATCGCGAATCGCACCCCGGCTGAAGGCGGGACCGCAGCGCACCCGGTCAGTGGATCTGACCGGGGCGCTGCAACAACGAAGATGAGGCGAGCGCTCCGGGGAGGAACGGGGACCCGGAGCGCTCGGCGTAACACCCACTGTAGTCATTTCCTTCATTTCATATTATGACATGAGGGGAATGGCTATATGCAGTGGGGGAATTGGACATGAAATGGAAGGGATTTCACCATTTGTTTATTATATCGCAATCGCATAATGAAATCAAAATATTTGCCTCCGTTATCGCACATTTTCCCCACATCGTGGAGCCCTAATCTGTATGTATAAATACTGTAAACAAGTCTGTATATATACACACACGTACTTTTAACCCCCTCCTGCCACAGGATATATGCATACAGCCTATCTTCTGACACGCTGTCACAATAGGTTGTATGCATGTATTCTATTGATCTCCTGCTCTGCACAATAAGCTGCAGGAGATCGGCAATGGGACTAGTGCAATACCGGTTGCCCCCCCCCTTGAATTAATTAATTATCAGCCGCAGCATGCTGAAAACTAATCATATGTGACCTGCTACTTTCCCCCCCTCCCCCGGTTTATCAGCCCAGCACTGCGCTGTCCCCCACAGGGGACTAATCATATGTGACCCGCGAGGAGAGAAGCAGTGCCCACGGGTCACATGATGATGGGGGTAAATACCGTTGAATACCGTGGAACCGCTATAATTTACAAAAATACCGTGATACACATTTTTGGTCATACCACCAAGCTCTATATGGGACCAGCTGTCAGTCCCGCTGCAGCTGACCAGACCAGGATCGCACGAGTCTCAGCAGCATTAACCCGATAGATGCCATGATCAGTACTGATCACAGCATCTATGGGATTGACAGGGGGAGGAGCAGCTGATGGCCTCCTGTCCGCCTATTACGGCAGCCTGTGAGGCCCAGCCATTGCCATAGGCTTAGGCATACTGATAGTTACTTAGGCATACTGTTTTGCAGTACCAATGAACTGTAGCATAGTATAACAGTTAAAAAGTGAAAGGTATAAAAATGAAAGGTTTTTCAATAAACACAAGTGAAAGATATAAAGAAGAAAAAAGGTATTCCAATGCTAGTGTAGTATGCTTTCAAATAAAGTTATTTTCAATAAAATAAATAAACACTGTGGTTTCCTAGCATTATCAAAACTACAACTCCCAGCATGTACGTGATTAGGATTATGTACTGAGTTACAAATTACTTTTTTGTGGGATCTGACAGGTACACTTTAAAGGATTAATGTATGTATATGTATTTACTTAGTTTTAGGAAGCTTTATTAATAGTGTACACATTACTAAAAGGTACTGTGATGCTGTGTCTGCAGTTCAGTGGTTGAGGACAGTGCCATGGTACCACTAACTGTACAGCAGCTGCAGTTGAATCAGGGCTAGGAGCAATATGCTACAATAATATGGCAGTTTAGAGTGGGGGGATAAAGGAAGACTGAAGAATCATGGGAAGTGTAGTCTTCAGTGGATAAGTAATGTTATTCTGTAGAAGCAAGAGGGGTATTATTCATCTAAGGATCTTTCTAAAAAAATCAATAAAAACTCTTCTAGGCCCAGAGATGATATATTATGTTCCACACGCACTGAACCCTGAACAGAGATCCGACACAGATGGGAACCTAGTCTGTGGCTCTTTGCCTGTGGAAATAGGGGAAAACAAAATGTATTAGTTGTATTGAGTCATTTTTTATTTTTTTGCAAACAGCTGAAAATTTTAGGATTTCCAAAATAAATGTTGTTATTTGCACTGGGGGGTTGTTTAATATTTATTGCAACTATATTTACCAGTAGAAAGCTAAGCACAAGCCAACTTTATTACCTTGGAAAGTAAATCACAGCGTTCTGCTAACATGTTTACTCCTCTAAATATGGAAAATAAAAGCAGGTCTGCTCTGAATCCACTAGAAGTCTAGCCTGAGAACTCTGTAAAATAGAATCGAACCGAATAAATAACACAGATGAAATGCTTCACAGAAGCTGCACAAAAAGGCCCTTTATTCTGCAACCTGATCCTTCCACTGTGAAGAGAAACTGTACTGCTTAATCTTCGAGAGAAAAGTCAACTCTGCTGCTTCAGCTAAGGCCCCTTTCACACTATAATTTTATCCGTTTTAAAGACCCGTTATAATATTCCGTTTTGAAAACCCTTAAAATCGTCCGTTAAACGGCCGTTACAAAATCCCATTATAGTGGGATTTTTATATTACCCGTTTTAACACATCATAGCCCGTTATTAATAACGGACGTTATTTTGTGATGGGAGAAAGTAACGGTAGAAATAGTGCATGCACGACCGATTTTATGGGTTTTCATAATGGAACAATTCTGTGGTTTAATATTTTTTAACATTAACGCCATTGACCATATGCAATATAAAATGTTATTTTAATACTTTAGACAATTATGCACATGTCAATATCAAATGCGTTTATTTTATGTTTACATATTTTTATATGGAAAAAAAAAAGGAAAGGGGGGGTCATGTGAACTTAAAGGAGAACTCCGGAATATAAAAATTGTCACCCATACTGCCGGCAGTAAAAAAATAAAGATGTACATACCTTCCTCCGCTCCCTCGGGGCCTCCGGTAACCGTCTCCGGTCTCCGCCGCGATCCTCTTCCTGGTTGCCGGTGGTCGGAGAGTCTTACTGCGCTCAGCCAATCACCAGCCGCAGTGAAGTCCCAACTCGGCCGGCGATAGGCTGAGCGGCAGTGTGACGTTTTCGGACCCGGCAGCAGGTGCCGGTGTAGTGAAGAATTTTGTGTCCTGAAGTGTTCTCACACTGCCGCTCAGCCTATCGCCGGCCAAGTCGGAACTTCGCTGATATTGGCTGGTGATTGGCTGAGCACAGTATGATTCTCCGACCACCAGCAACCAGGAAGAGGATCACGGCGGAGACCGGAGACGGTTACCGGAGGCCCCGGGGGAGCGGAGGAAGGTATGTACATCTTTATTTTTTTACTGCCGGCAGTATTGGGGACAATTTTTATATTCCAGAGTTCTCCGTTAATATGGAAGAGGTTAACGTGTTTTATTATTTTATTTTTTTTACACTTCATTAGTCCCCTTAGGGGACTTTTAGGATGAATCATTAGATTCCTCATACAGATCAATGCAGTTCTATTGAAATCGGTTGATCTGCGCCCATTTGATTGAGCCAGGCAGACTCAATCAAATACAGATCCACAGCAGCCATGGATGAAGAGATAAGCCCTCCAGCTACCTCCACAGTCGCCCCCCCCCCACAGTCAGTCATCGCATGCTGGATATTAGCGGCGACCCCGAGCTACTGAAATCAACTGAGGGCTGCCCGGTATGGAGCGGGCTCAAGTAAGGAGCCTGCTCCATACAACCTGAGCACCGTCATTTTAAAATCAGAGGGGGAAGTCGGCCCGGTGTGAGGTGCATATTCACCAGCCCTGCTTGCCCGAAGGAGGGCTAAATGTTTGAAAAATTCACCTGCTCGGCACCCGGAACTGCATGTCCCGGGTGTCGGGCGATAGGATTTCCACATACCTGAGACCAGTGTTTCTCAACATGCCTAGTGCCCCCTACTTATTACATCAGGTTAAACATCATAGCATGAGGACAGTAGAAATAACCCTAGAGTTCTGGTATGGACCCCCTGGGGTACATGTCTAACAGGTTGAGAGCCTAGGCTGTAGACTACACTGTACATTCTATTAATGAGTTAAGAAAAAAACCCGACATGTTTATGTATTTTACATGCGATTCTGTGCTCGTAAACACATGGAAAGAAGACACATTTCATGGTTTTCAATAGGAATACAGACCACAGCTCATACTGTAAATGGTTACATTAATATTTTCGGCCACAGACTTTAAAAAAATTTCCCTTTTTGATGCGTATTCCATGTGGGGTAGCCACTGCAGCAAAAAAGGGAGCACAGCCAACTATTTATAATGTTTCCAGTGAGTAAGGATCAGGTCATTACAGACAAATATCTTTACCACTTTTACCACTGTGCTCCTATCATCTTCTTTCTGGATGGTATATTACTTTTTATAACATCTACATGAGGTTACTATAGTAAGACCCAGGGGACCCTTGCAATCAAACACTACAGCCTACAAAATGGGGACTCACTAGATTTTTTTCGAATGATAGTAACCAAGTAAAACTTTTACAGCACATCAGGTTTATTATTTTTTTCAAATACATTTATTTAGCAAATGAGCTTCCTTCTCCCTATATTCTGCACCTTTACTGCCCCACTCCACTCTAGAAGCAGTGGTCGGGCTGGTGTGTGTGTGTCTGTGTATAGGCAAAAATAATTAACCTGATGTGCCCTACACGATTAACTATGTTAGTTGAGATGGGAATATAAGGCAGGAATACTGTACTTCTTTAAGCACCAGGAAAGTAAATTGGGCTGATGGTAGATCTGTCCGCTAAGAAACTACAACCTACTGGTCTGAACCACATAAAGGACAGCAATTCCGGCTGCTGAGAGTGAGACCCCAACTGATCGCTAGAACAAGGTGACACTGTGCTTGTGCCACTTGGTTCTATCGATCGTGGTGGTCTTAGCAACTGGACCTCCACTGATCACAATTAATGACATGTCAGTAGTTATGTGAACAGTTTGGTAAAATTTTATATTGGGTCTGAAAGGGGAACATGAATAACAGTAAGCAGTTTTCCTAGGACTGGGCGGTATGGCCAAATATGTGTATCGCGTTATTTTTGTAACTTATGGCGGTTCCACGGTGTATAATGGTATTCCCCCCCCCTCCCCAAAAATTAATTATCAGCCCACCACCGCACTGTCTCCATCGGGGTACAACTCACGTCACCCGCAAGCGCTGTTCTCCTCGTCCTCCTGTTTGTTGCGGCGCCCGCCGGCGCTGACACTCTATACTTGGCGGTATCCCTATGCTGTATGCCTATGCCCGGGCTGCAAAAGGTAAACAAAATAAACTAACGCATGTTCCGACGTCTGCTTTACGCTGGGGACCTAACGTCGGTAGCCATCAGCTTATCACCGGTCACAGCGATGTTCCGCCTCGGCCGGTGATAGGCTGAGCCCTCTGTCATGTAAGAAGCCGGCTTCTTATATGACAGTGGACTCAACCCATCACTGGCCGAGGCAGAACATTGCTGCGGCCAGTGATAGGCTGACGGCTGTCTGTCGTTCCATTCCCTGGGAAGCAAGTCCGGACTGATGGGGAAGGTGAGTTAAAGTTTATTTTGTTTACCTTTTGCAGCCCGGGCATAGGGATACAGTATAGAGCAGTGGTTTGCAATCTGTGGACCTCCAGATGTTGCAAAACTACAACTCCCAGCATGCCCGGACTTGGCTGTCCAGCATGCTGGGAGTTGTAGTTTTGCAACATCTGGAGGTTGAAGACCACTGGTATAGAGTGCCAGCGCCGGCGGCAGCAACAAACAGGAGGACCAGGAGGGCAGTGCTTGCGGGTGACATATGTGAGTAGTAGCGCTGGGCTGATAATTAATTGGGGGGGGGGGGGCAGAACAGTGCTCGCGGGTCACATATAATTAGTTCCCCAGCGCTGCTGATAATTCATTCCAAAGGGGGAGGGGCCAAACCGGTATTGCGGTATGGTTTAAAATTCATATCGTGCAGCACAAAAATTTCGTTATTCGGTATGAACCGGTATACCGCCCAGCACTAAGTTTTCAATGTGAGCTCGATAATCCAATATATTGTAGAATCATCTTATTATGCTGTTTTCGGCCATAATATATTAAAAATGCAAATATAAACATCACAAAAAACATGTTTTTTTTCAGCAAAATGTAAACATAGCCACACGCAGACTGCACAGATGGAGCTGCTGGCGGAAGGATAGTGTGACGGATCACCACTGGCGCTGCATCCAGGACACACTCAAGCCATTTACAAAGTCTTTTTTACCTATTTTTTGGCCACCAAAAAGAATAATAATAAAAGGTATAGAAGGCATTTATATTGCACAGTGAATTGCATCTTTCGGTCAGTGCTTTGAAATTATTGTTAAGTATTTAAAGGGGTACTCCGGTGAAAACCTTTTTTCTTTTAAATCAACTGGTGGCAGAAAGTTAAACATATTTGTAAATTACTTCTATTAAAAAATCTTAATCCTTCCAGTACTTATTAGCTGCTGAATACTACAGAGGAAATTATTTTCTTTTTGGAACACTGATGACATCACGAGCACAGTTCTCTCTGCTGATGTTATTATAATAATAACGCTTTATTTATTGTTGTCCTTAGTGGGATTTGAACCCAAGTCCCCAGCACTGCAAGGCAGCAGTGCTAACCACTGAGCCACCATACATCTGCTATGCACGGTTGCTAAAATGGACAGAGATGTCAGCAGAGAGCACTGTGTTCGTGATGTCATCAGTGTTCCAAAAAGAAAGGAATTTCCTCTGTAGCATTCAGCAGCTAATAAGTACTGGAAGGATTAAGATTTTTTCATAGAAGTAATTTACAAATATGTTTAACTTTCTGCCACCAGTTGAGTTAAAAGAAAAAAGGTTTTCACCGGAGTACCCCTTTAATATATGGTTTTCTATTGGTACAGCCATTATACATAAACTCCACATACAACACATTGTAGTAGCTTCTGTATTGTAAATATAATATTGTAAGCATTATAATGTTGATTTTTTTGAGCATTTAGACTCTGCTATAATAGTTACCGGCACACAACTGGTAAGTTCTCCCTTCTGTAAGTTCATGTAATATTTTAAGGAAGAGCATTAAAAGAGATGACTGAAAAAGTTCGGACTGTTCTATATGGCAAGGGGAGGAGGCAGAATGTGCTATTGTGAAGTAAGGGCGAGTTTCACAGTGTTTAGTGTTTTTTTTTTTTTTCTTCTTTAATATGTTTTACACACTTGAAAAGAAAAAAAAAAAACCTTTACGTTAATAGATGCTGTTGAAGGTTTCCTATTAACTAACATAATAAAAAAAGGGATTGCAATGTATACTTTTTTTCTGTACACAGCGGCACAGTTGACTATTTTTTGCATATAGTAAAATTAAAAGGACAGTAAAGAGAACAGTGAAAAAACAGAAATAAAAACACAGTGTGAACCCACCCTAAGCAGAGAGTAAAGGAAGTAGAGGAAGCATTGTTTTCCACCCATATATAGCTGTGTGGGCTGTCATCTACTGCAGCTCACTGAACTCCTGTATGCCCACATATGTTGACAGAGACACATGACTTATCAAAACCTGTTCAGAGGAAAAGTTGCCCAGTTGCCCATAGCAACCAATCAGCTCCCTTCTTTCATTTTTAACAAGGACCCTGCAAAATGAAAGAAGTGATCTGATTGGTTGCTATGGGCAACTGGGCAACTTTTCCTCTGAACAGGTTTTGATAACTCTCACCCATACACTTGACAATGCAGGATGAAAACAGTCAAACACAGATACAGGATAGACAGACCTGTCCTTACTGCTGCAATTTTTTTTCATATCCCCCCCCCCCCCCAAAGTTTCAAAGTAAAAAGGCAAGTTTTAGGCTGGGTTCACACCACGTTTTTGCAATACAGTTCCAGTATCAGGTTTTTGATTCCTGAAAACCTATCTACACTGTATCAAAACGTGTGTACACATGTTTATCCATATACGGTTTGAAAAATGATGTCCGGTTGCATAAGTTTTTTAAGAAAAAAATGTATACGTTTAACTTTTTACTCCACTATGAATAAAGTTTCACTTGTTTGATTGAAATTCCAAGAAAAAAAACTGTGCAAAGTCTGAAAACCCTATGGTGAAAACCAGATGGAACCGTATACACATACAGTTTTGTACGCTTCCCATTGACTCCCATGTTAAAAAAAAAAGAAAAAAACGTATACAGTTTAATACGCAGCGCACATTAGAAGTGGAGGCAGCGCACATTAGAGAAGTGGAGGCAGCGCACATTAGAGAAGTGGAGGCAGCGCACATTAGAGGAGTGGAGGCAGCGCACATTAGAGGAGTGGAGGCAGCGCACATTAGAGAAGTGGAGGCAGCGCACATTAGAGAAGTGGAGGCAGCGCACATTAGAGAAGTGGAGGCAGCGCACATTAGAGGAGTGGAGGCAGCGCACATTAGAGGAGTGGAGGCAGCGCACATTAGAGGAGTGGAGGCAGCGCACATTAGAGGAGTGGAGGCAGCGCACATTAGAGGAGTGGAGGCAGCGCACATTAGAGAAGTGGAGGCAGCGCACATTAGAGAAGTGGAGGCAGCGCACATTAGAGAAGTGGAGGCAGCGCACATTAGAAGTGGAGGCAGCGCACATTAGAAGTGGAGGCAGCGCACATTAGAAGTGGAGGCAGCGCACATTAGAGGAGTGGAGGCAGCGCACATTAGAGGAGTGGAGGCAGCGCACATTAGAAGTGGAGGCAGCGCACATTAGAAGTGGAGGCAGCGCACATTAGAAGTGGAGGCAGCGCACATTAGAAGTGGAGGCAGCGCACATTAGAAGTGGAGGCAGCGCACATTAGAAGTGAAGGCAGCGCACATTAGAAGTGGAGGCAGCGCACATTAGAGGAGTGGAGGCAGCGCACATTAGAAGTGGAGGCAGCGCACATTAGAAGTGGAGGCAGCGCACATTAGAAGTGGAGGCAGCGCACATTAGAAGTGGAGGCAGCGCACATTAGAAGTGGAGGCAGCGCACATTAGAAGTGGAGGCAGCGCACATTAGAGGAGTGGAGGCAGCGCACATTAGAAGTGGAGGCAGCGCACATTAGAAGTGGAGGCAGCGCACATTAGAAGTGGAGGCAGCGCACATTAGAAGTGGAGGCAGCGCACATTAGAAGTGGAGGCAGCGCACATTAGAAGTGAAGGCAGCGCACATTAGAGGAGTGGAGGCGGCGCACATTAGAAGTGGAGGCAGTGCACATTAGAAGTGGAGGCAGTGCACATTAGAAGTGGAGGCAGTGCACATTAGAAGTGGAGGCAGCGCACATTAGAAGTGGAGGCAGCGCACATTAGAAGTGGAGGAGGCGCACATTAGAAGTGGAGGCGGCGCACATTAGAAGTGGAGGCGGCGCACATTAGAAGTGAAGGCAGCGCACATTAGAGGAGTGGAGGCGGCGCACATTAGAAGTGGAGGCAGTGCACATTAGAAGTGGAGGCAGTGCACATTACAAGTGGAGGCAGTGCACATTACAAGTGGAGGCAGCGCACATTAGAAGTGGAGGCAGTGCACATTAGAAGTGGAGGCGGCGCACATTAGAAGTGGAGGCGGCGCACATTAGAAGTGGAGGCGGCGCACATTAGAGGCGGCGCACATTAGAAGTGGAGGCAGCGCACATTAGAAGTGGAGGCAGCGCACATTAGAAGTGGAGGCAGCGCACATTAGAAGTGAAGGCAGAGCACATTAGAGGAGTGGAGGCGGCGCACATTAGAAGTGGAGGCAGTGCACATTAGAAGTGGAGGCAGTGCACATTAGAAGTGGAGGCAGCGCACATTAGAAGTGGAGGCAGTGCACATTAGAAGTGGAGGCGGCGCACATTAGAAGTGGAGGCGGCGCACATTAGAAGTGGAGGCGGCGCACATTAGAGGCGGCGCACATTAGAAGTGGAGGCAGTGCACATTAGAAGTGGAGGCAGCGCACATTAGAAGTGGAGGCAGCGCACATTAGAAGTGGAGGCAGCGCACATTAGAAGTGGAGGCAGTGCACATTAGAAGTGGAGGCAGCGCACATTAGAAGTGAAGGCAGCGCACATTAGAAGTGAAGGCAGCGCACATTAGAAGTGGAGGCAGTGCACATTAGAGAAGTGGAGGCAGCGCACATTAGAAGTGGAGGCAGCGCACATTAGAGAAGTGGAGGCAGCGCACATTAGAGAAGTGGAGGCAGCGCACATTAGAGAAGTGGAGGCAGCGCACATTAGAGAAGTGGAGGCAGCGCACATTAGAGAAGTGGAGGCAGCGCACATTAGAGAAGTGGAGGCAGCGCACATTAGAGAAGTGGAGGCAGCGCACATTAGAGAAGTGGAGGCAGCGCACATTAGAAGTGGAGGCAGCGCACATTAGAAGTGGAGGCAGCGCACATTAGAAGTGTTCTCTGGCTCTGAACTTTGAAGCTTCAAGTGGTTATTCAGGGAACTACCGCATACGAAGTACTGAATGTAGACCTGGCTCCAGAGTAGTGACTGTTCGGCCCCCGGTCACACATGACAGAAGACATACATCGAGTCCTTACCGCCTGGCACAGCTTGAGGGTGGCGCCGCTGGAGCGGGGGTAGCTTCGGTCTATGAGCCCCGGGCTGTTGTACTGCACGTTACTGCTGCTGGCCGTGGTCCGGATCACCGTCACACTATGTTGGGACATGATGCTGCCCCGGTCCTGTATGGAGTGCAGGCAGGAGAGCGGCGGGCGGATGCTGGAATGACGAGATTCGGCTTCACTTGTGGGGGGGGGGGGCCGGCGCTGACTCAACCGCTGCTCCGCCCGAGTGCAGCCCCTTTCCTGGCTATGTGCGCCTCCAGAAGACGTGCAGACGCCATCTCCTCCGCCCCGTACTATAGCGGTACTGGAGAGTACACACATACAGATACCACCGTGTCACCTAGAAGAAGAGTTCAGAAACTTCAGATAGGATGGGTTAAGACCCCATACTGTATCAGAATACTCCCCACCCTACAGTGCCCACTTACAGTGTCAGAATGTCCCTTACCCTAGAATGCCCCTAACCTTTAAGTTTCGCCATAGTCTCAAAATGCCCCTTACCTTTGAAGTACACCCATAAAGTGTTAGAATGCCCCCAACTCCTAATGTACAGTGCCACCACTGAATGCCACCTTGAAGTGTCTCTGTACATAGTCAGTGCGCCGCCATTAAAATTTAAATTTGTTGGCATGTGAAAATGCCCGTCCTTGGTCAAATAAGCTATATAATCTCTATATATATATATAAAACTCAATGGGGGACATGTATCATTATGTGTGTATGGTAGAAGCAGTTTACCCCTTTGCCGAATTCTAAATTAGGCGCAGATGCGCTAAATTTATCAATCTAGCGCAATGAGTTTCTTAAATTGCAGGTAAATATAGTAATCTCCTCATACCTCCACTCTTTGAAAAATGAAATCGATGATTTAGAGCTTCTTGCTACGTGCAGTCCAAGATGGCTTATATTTGCATAAAAAATATGGTCATTGCGCAAGATTTATGCGGGTAAATGAAATGTACGCAGTTAATCAATTCGTGCATACTAAATATGTCACTCCAAAGTACACCGAAACATACATATGTGGAGGAAATGCTCCACCAGAATGTTACGCAAAAAAACAGCTTACGCAAAAGCATGAATTTAAACACAAAATAGGTAAAATCTTTGATACATGTCCCCCAATGTGTGTGTGTGTGTTCCAGCATCAAGTCCAAACGGCTAAAGATATTAACCTCTAAAGGACGCAGGGTGTACCTGTACGCCCTGCGCCTGGTCCCGGTATAAAACGCGTGGTCACACTGTGATCCTGCGTCATACAGGTTCAATCCCGGCGGCTAATGACTGTCGGGACCCTGGGCTAATAGCGTGTGCCACTGATCGTTGTGCCATGCGCTATTAACCCTTTAGACGGGGCTTACAAAGTTGATCGCTGCGTCTAAAATGAAAGTAAAAGCTTCCTGGCAGCTCCCTCAGTCGGGCTGATCGGGACCATCGAAGTGAAATCGCGATGTCCCAATCAGCTAGAACGCAAGCGGAGGTCCCCTCACCTGCCTCCGTCGTGTCTGATTGGCGATTGATTGCTCCAAGTCTGAAATCCAGGCTTGAGCAATCGACCGCCGATTAGGCTGGGTTCACCACGTTTTTGCAATACAGTTCCCGTATCAGGAATAGGAGGTGGAGATATGAGGATGGGATATGAGGACGGGAAATGAGATCGGGATATGAGGCTGAGATAGGAGGTCAGGATATGAGGTTGAGACATGAGGAGGGGATATGGGGTTGGGATATGACAACAATATATGAGGACGGGATATGAAGTCAAAAGATTCCTCCTTTGTTGATTTTCCTCCCCAACAAGGATTAGGAAGGAAAAACTGGGCAATGCCGGGTACTCAGCTAGAATATCTATAAATAATTTTGCTGCTACAGTAGAAAACTATGCAGGGATGTAAGAAGTGTTCTAGAGGAGGCTATATATGGCATCTGCTCACTCTACCCCACATATAGCAGAAATAACTTACAGCACTTGGGTCTCATGTGTCACCCCAATCATGGCCTCCCTTATAATATAATAGAGGAGGCAGGTGCAACTACAACCACTGCATATATAAACACAAATGTGCCCACATATATAGTGCTGTTTGAAAGTTTGTGAACCCTTACAAAGTACCTGTCACCAAATGAACTTTTCTAAACTAACTCAGGCTATGTTCCATAACTATTAAGTTTGGCTGAGAAAAGTTGGGCAGGCACTATTGCTGGGTTATAAGGGGTTAATATGGTAGGAAAGCTGGAGAAACCATTCGTAGCGCAGGAGTGCATAGGTAGTGACACGCCAGGGGTGCGGATCAATAGTTAGCTATAGCACCTGCAGTACTGGATAGAAAATTGTAGATCGCACTCACCTGGTGAAGTTAAAACGTCCTCTTTATTAGATAATTTCTTTAAAACATGTCCAAGGAAAGGTAGAGAGATGCGGTCAGCATAAGCTGACTGACCGGCCGAGGCGAGGCAGCGCTCCTTTCGCGGTTCAGCCCGCTTTCTCAAGCCTCAGAGAGGAAATCCCTGATTGGAAGTGAGGCAGTGATGTCATTGGCATACCATATAAAAGGAACCATTTTTTTACTAACACTCAATGCTGTCATTTGTCCTCGTGTCGGGGTGTGACAGTATCACTTTTTAATGTGCAACCCCTAAGTGTCCTAGATAATGCACAAAATGATAGGCTGAAAGTACACTGGTATTTGACCTGCGGTGCACAGCAGGCGAATGGCATAAAATCTATAGCCCACATGAGAGCATTATATAGGGAAGGCATGAAATGTCTCCAAATCTTGATCTAATGGTGTGTATATAAACACCCAACAAGCGCTCTCAGACTATATTGAGACTACCAGTGGTTACTCTAAATCTTTAGAGACACATAGGGGGGTTGTGTTTTTAAATGTGTGTTTCTCACCGTTTACTAGATTAGAATTATTCAAATAAAGTTAAGTTTAGTTTGGACACATATTATATAGAGGTTTTGTTAACCCCTGTGGGGTTAAATTGTTGCTAGGGTTTGATACCTCTTTATGTGTTCTGAGGCCGGTTTATAATAGTTTGTTTCAATCCCAGCACAGGCGCAGCCCTCCCCTCCCTAACCGATATTTTTAATTATGTAAAATTGACAACGTATTATGCCTCACAATACAAGACTCTAAAAGCAGGATCTTAAATCTTAAAAGTAGTGACTCACATCTTAAGTCATTCTTCTATCTGTCCCCATATTGACATAAAGCTTCTTAGTTCCAGCTTTTACATTCCAAATATCATTCAGTAGTGCCCTGAATAAAATAAAATAAAAAATTGCAAACAATTAATGTTTAAGTCAAAATATTAAAAAACAAAACAAAAAAACAGCATTTTTAAAAGTAATTAAAACTGAGGTTCTTGGCACACAATTTCTTCGAATTGCGTGAGCCCACCTGCCACGACAAGGCAACCTCATTCAGATGGGTACAAAAAAACAGCATGGACAGAATTATTTTCATAACAGGAATAAAATATTTTTAAAAGAAAAACCCTTTCAAGTCATTGATATCAGCAACAGATTTTTTGTAAAAATACAATGTAGTACTGTGGTACTTGTTTTCTAAACAGGACTGGAAATGTAACAACACAAAACCCTTAAAGGGGTACTCCGCCCCTGGCATCTTATCCCCTATCCAAAGGATAGGGGATAAGATGTTAGATCGCCAAGGTCCCGCTGCTGGGGACCCCGGGGATCGCCGCTGCGGCACTCCGCCATCATTACTGCACAGAGCGAGTTCGCTCTGTGCGTAATGACGGGCGATACAGGGGCCGTAGCAGCGTGACATCATGGCTTCGCCCCTCATGACATCACGGCCCGTCCCCTTAATGCAAGTCTATGGCAGGGGGCGTGACGACCGCCACGCCCCCTCCCATAGACTTGTATTGACGGGGGCGGGCCGTGACATCACGAGGGGCGGAGCCGTGACATAACGATGCTCCGGCCCCTATATTGCCCGTCATTGCGTGCAGAGCGATCTTGCTCTGCGCAGTAATGATAGCGGGGTGCTGCAGCAGCGATCTCCGGGGTTCCCAGCAGCGGGACCCCGGCGATCTGACATCTTATCCCCTATCCTTTGGATAGGGGATAAGATGTCTAGGGGCGGAGTACCCCTTTAATGTTAGCATATAGTGTCCCAGGCAGGCTAACTAACTTTCTGTGGGTTTACCAAGGTTTATATTGCTTATAAAGAGCACTTGTTAGGCTGCGTTCACACGGGCGTCCTAGACCTGTCCCGTTCTTCTCCCATCAAAAATAAAAATGAACTTTAAAAGTAAACGGACAATTACGGATGAAACGGATGTTATCTGTTTGTATTTGTTATTGTTCAGTTAATAAACCAAAAAGAAAAAAACACTTTTTTTGTTCTGAGCATGCTC
The DNA here is from genome assembly GCF_029499605.1 of Hyla sarda. Taxonomy (NCBI): domain Eukaryota; kingdom Metazoa; phylum Chordata; class Amphibia; order Anura; family Hylidae; genus Hyla; species Hyla sarda. Next base: position 111,504,539 of record NC_079193.1, on the reverse strand, counting down.
AGAAGTAAAAACGGATCAAAAAACGGATGCAAATTGATGACATTAAAGGCTCATCTGTTTTCCATAGACTTACTTACTTGACATGTCAGAAGAGAAAAGTTGTTATCGCTTGGGGTCTAAGTGATTAGAAGAAGTGCACAGCTGCACGATTTGCTCATCAGCTTGAAGCAATCTTTTCCTCTCTGGTCCATAGACATAATAGAGCAGGTCCATAGACAAAGATCGCTACAAGCCTGGGAGTTTTATTAGAAAGGTTCCAGTGTTTAAAACTTTAAATCAAACTAATCAGCTTCTCTGTTCTATAACAAGAATGGACTGAAACTTTAACATCACAGGTTTACATTTAGCTAGATCCAAGTAGAGCACAGCATTAGTGAAATATTAATTATATAAATATATTATATTAGCATATGGATGTGCACAACATTTTTGTTACCTTCAGTTAAAGAGAAAAAAAACTTCACAATGCTCCCTGAAAATAACTTGAAACTGACAAAAGTAATAACGTTTACTAAAAAATAAACTAGTGAAGATCAGACTTTGCTTTTAAATTGAGGTTCAACAGAAAAAAAAATAATGATGAAACTTATCTGGACAGAAATGATGGTCCCTGAACTTAGTATTTGGTTGTGCAACCTCTTGAGACAGTTGCTGCCACTTAGTGATTTCTGTAACTCTCCGTGAGACTTCTGCACTTGTCTCCAGGTATCTTAGCCCACTCCTCATAAGATCCTGCTCCAGCTGTCTCAGGTGTGAAGGTGTCTTCTTCAGACAACAGGTATCTTAGCCCACTCCTCATAAGATCCTTCTCCAGATGTCTGAGGTGTGAAGGTGTCTTCTTCAGACAACAGGTATCTTAGCCCACTCCTCATAAGATCCTGCTCCAGCTGTCTCAGGTGTGAAGGTGTCTTCTTCAGACAACAGGTATCTTAGCCCACTCCTCATAAGATCCTTCTCCAGATGTCTGAGGTGTGAAGGTGTCTTCTTCAGACAACAGGTATCTTAGCCCACTCCTCATAAGATCCTTCTCCAGCTGTCTCAGGTGTGAAGGTGTCTTCTTCAGACAACAGGTATCTTAGCCCACTCCTCAAAAGATCCTTCTCCAGATGTCTGAGGTGTGAAGGTGTCTTCTTCAGACAACAGGTATCTTAGCCCACTCCTCATAAGATCCTTCTCCAGCTGTCTCAGGTGTGAAGGTGTCTTCTCCAGACTGCAGGTATCTTGGCCCACTCCTCATAAGATCCTTCTCCAGCTGTCTCAGGTGTGAAGGTGTCTTCTTCAGACAACAGGTATCTTAGCCCACTCCTCATAAGATCCTGCTCCAGCTGTCTCAGGTGTGAAGGTGTCTTCTCCAGACTGCAGGTATCTTGGCCCACTCCTCATAAGATCCTGCTCCAGCTGTCTCAGGTGTGAAGGTGTCTTCTTCAGACAACAGGTATCTTAGCCCACTCCTCATAAGATCCTTCTCCAGATGTCTGAGGTGTGAAGGTGTCTTCTTCAGACAACAGGTATCTTAGCCCACTCCTCATAAGATCCTGCTCCAGCTGTCTCAGGTGTGAAGGTGTCTTCTCCAGACTGCAGGTATCTTGGCCCACTCCTCATAAGATCCTGCTCCAGCTGTCTCAGGTGTGAAGGTGTCTTCTTCAGACAACAGGTATCTTAGCCCACTCCTCATAAGATCCTTCTCCAGATGTCTGAGGTGTGAAGGTGTCTTCTTCAGACAACAGGTATCTTTGCCCACTCCTCATAAGATCCTGCTCCAGCTGTCTCAGGTGTGAAGGTGTCTTCTCCAGACTGCAGGTATCTTGGCCCACTCCTCATAAGATCCTGCTCCAGCTGTCTCAGGTGTGAAGGTGTCTTCTCCAGACAGCAGGTATGTTGGCCCACTCTGCAAGAAAATGTAAATATGTTAGAACAGCTGTACTCAAAAAACAAAATGTACATATTTAATCGCAGGATTGTCAAAACAAATAAAATGTAATATGTATAATCCCACACGTTAACGGCGTAAACATAAAAAATACCAAATGCCAAAAATTTACATTTTGGTCACATCTAGAGATGAGCGAACTTACAGTAAATTCGATTCGTCGCGAAGTTCTCGGCTTGGCAGTTGATGACTTTTCCTGTATAAATAAGTTCAGCTTTCAGGTGCTCCCGTGGGCTGGAAAAGGTGGATACAGTCCTAGGAGACTCTTTCCTAGGACTGTATCCACCTTTTCCAGCCCACCGGAGCACCTGAAAGCTGAACTAATTTATGCAGGAAAAGTCATCAACTGCCGAGCCGAGAAGTTCGCGACGAATCGAATTTACTGTAAGTTCGCTCATCTCTAGTCACATCATCAAGCAGAAATAAATTCATAAAAAGAAATTAAAAATTCACATCAAAACAAAAAATGGTACCGATAAAAATTACAGATCACAGCGCAATAAATGTATACGGGGCAAAAGAGGACAATTTTAGGCATACTGATTTTGATAAAAGTAGTTTCAAAGTAGTACAATGGGGAGATCAAAATTTGTTAAGAGAAAGAGTTGCCCATAGTAACCAATCAGATCACTTCTTTCATTTTTGAAAAGGCCTCTCAAATTGGTTGCTATGGGCAACTAAGCATCTTTTCCTCATGACAGGTTTTGATAAATCTCCCCCTTAGGCTAGAATTCCACTGAGATTTTTGCCCTGCGATTTTTTTTTGGCATAAAAACGCCAGAAAAAACACCAGAAAAACCACCATAGTTTAACTAAATGTTTATTTTTTTATTAAAAAAAATTGAATACATTTTTAATAAAGTGTGTGTGTGTTTAACTTTTTTTTTTTTTATGTAGTACTAGTACTCGCAGCATGGGACACACTGTTCCATGATGGGAGTAGTAGTACCTGTACTATAGACATATAGCCCCGGGTGTCAGTCTGACACACGATGCGATCGTCCATAATATAGCAGAGATACGGCTCTATACAGTGCTCACATCTCTGATCTGTACTCCGGCCAGTGATGTGAATAGAACATCATTCATATTTTCCGGCCAGAGCTGTGATTGGCCGGATGGTTGCAGCCATTCACAGCTCTGAGGAAAATATGTATGAGTGAGTGGCCGGAGTACAGAGCAGGGATGCGAGTGCTGTATACAGCCGCTCCATCTCTGCTATAGACAGGATGATCACAGCGAATGTCAGAAGTGATACCCGCTGTGATCTGTTCTTAACTGCAGGTATTACTACTCCCAACATGGAGCACACTCTGCTCCATGATGGGAGCTGTAGTACCTGCCTTAATAGACAGATCGCAGCGAGTGTAACTTCTGACACTCCTTGTGATCTGTCTATTAATGCAGTTACTACAGCTCCCAGCATTGAGCAGAGTGTGCTCCATGTTGGGAGTAGTAGTACTTGTAGTTAAAGGAGTACTCTGATTCATAAATTTATATCCCCCAAATGTTCCCCATGGCTGTACCTCTCTCGCATGTACTTCTTGTTGCAATTGGTCCAGCCGTTCTCCCGGTACAGCGCTCCGTATTTCAGGGCACTTCCTGGTTATGGTGGTGTGGAAGGTGACGTAAAAATCATCATCCCCCATGCTGCCTTGCTTCAAGTTCCTGTCCCTCCGTGCCTCCCTCCTCCTCCTCAGCCCCTCCCCTCCCTCCTGCTCTCCCCTCCCCAATAGGCAGACTATTGTGAATCATTAGGTCCATTTTGCATTTAGTCATGCGCATAGGATGGGTGAATAATCCTGATAGTTACGCCAGCGTAACTATCAGGGATATTACTGGACAAGGAAGATCACATGCCTGGTCCAAAGTAAATGCTGAGTGCGCAGGCGCGTGCAGCTCAGCATGATAGGAGGGAGGCTGGGGAGGCATTTACTCAGCCGAGCGAATGTCGGCTGAGCAAATGAAGGGGGCATGCATATTTAGGAGTGGGAGTGACGGTCTCGAGGGTGTGGGGGCCGGCATACAGTGGGGAGGAAACAGAGAGCGATGACGCTTCGTTCCTAAGATGGCTGCGGACGGCTGCATAATGGGGAACGAAAGTCATAATCCACACAGACCAGCTGTACTTCCGGTTTTCACAAAACACAGTGATGGCTGCCTGCAAGTCAATGGAGGTGATTTATTATGTTATATAACTTTGGCAATGCTTGCTATTGGTGGAGAAAAGTTTTGCTTTAGAGTACCCCTTTAAGGAAAGATCACAGCAGATGTCACTCCTGACACTCGCTGTGATCCTCCTGTATAATGTATGGATGCGGCCGGCGCTCTTCTATGGTCCCCTGCACTGCCGTATATATACACGTTCCTATTTCCCACAGAGAGCTGTGATTGGCTGGAACCATCTGGCCAATCACAGCTCTCTGCGGGAAATATGAATAGGTGTATATATATACCATTGCAGGGGACCATAGAAGAGCGGCCAGCCGCATCTATAAATTATACAGGAGGATTGCAACGGGCGATCTGTCAATTAGTACAGGTACTACTACTCCCATCATGGAACAGTGTGTTCCATGCTGGGAGTAGTAGTACTACCTAAAAAATGTTTTAAAAAAAAGTGAAAAAACACACACACACACACACACACACTACATTTTTATTATTGTCGGCTACATTCTTAGTGCTTTACCCGCCCACATAAATTGATCCCTGTTTAAAAATTAATAAACATTTTGTAATAAAAAAGATAAATTTTGTTAGATACAATTTTTTACAATCACTACTGTATCTTTTTTTATTATTTTTATTTTTTTATGGTACCCTACGAAATTTTTATAAACAAGGTATCTCCATCACTTTTTTGGATCGCTAAAGTCCAAAAAATATATAAAAACCACCTGCAAAATGCTAAATTTAAAACCAACATGGTGTTTTTCTTGGCGTTTTTGCTCTCCCATAGACTTCTATGGGAGGAAAATGCCACGATTTCAGGGCAAAAAACGCCAAACTAGGTTTTGTCAGGCGTTTTGAAAATCCAGCCTCTGAGCCCGAAATTGCTGAAAAATGCCAAAAGGATTTAAAAAACGCCAAACTGAAAAACGCCAAGTGAATCTGGCATTTTGCAGTTTACTATTGACTTGCAGCTAACATCTGGACGCAGCGTTTTTTCAGCATGAAAATTGGTGTTTTTTACGGCGTTTTTGCAAAAAAAACAAAAAGCAAAAAATTTTGTCTAAGGCAAAGGAAAGGATTTTTTACACTAAGAACAATAAGGATGTGGAATCCTCTGCCTGGAGATGCGGTTTTATTAGTCTGTACAGACATTTAACCCCTTAACGAAGCAGGACGTATATTTACGTCCTGCGCCGGCTCCCGCAATATGTAGCGGGATCGCGCCGCGATCCCGCATCATATCACGTCGGTCCCAGCGCTAATCAACGGCCGGGACCCGCGGCTAATACCACACATCGCCGATCGCGGCGATGTGCGGTATTAACCCTTTATAAGCGGCGGTCAAAGCTGACCGCCGCTTCTAAAGTGAAACTGAAAGTATCCCGGCTGCTCAGTCGGGCTGTTCGGGACCGCCGCGGTGAAATCGCGGCGTCCCGAACAGCTGATGGGACACCGGGAGGGCCCTTACCTGCCTCCCCGGTGTCTGATCGGCGAATGACTGCTCCGTGCCTGAGATCCAGGCAGGAGCAGTCAAGCGCCGATAATGCTGATCACAGGCGTGTACATACACGCCAGTGATCAGCATAGGAGATCAGTGTGTGCAGTGTTATAGGTCCCTATGGGACCTATAACACTGCAAAAAAAAATGTAAAAAAAAAGTGTTAATAAAGGTCATTTAACCCCTTCCCTAATAAAAGTTTGAATCACCCCCCCTTTTCCCATAAAAAAAAACAGTGTAAAAAAAATAAAAAATAAACATATGTGGTATCGCCGTGTGCGTAAATGTCCGAACTATAAAAATATATAATTAATTAAGCCGTACAGTCAATGGCGTATGCGCAAAAAAATTCCAAAGTCCAAAAAAGCGTATTTTGGTCACTTTTTATACCATTAAAAAATGAATAAAAAGTGATCAAAAAGTCCGATCAAAACAAAAATCATACCCATAAAAACTTCAGATCACGACGCAAAAAATTAATCCTCATACCGCCCCGTATGTGGAAAAATAAAAAAGTTATAGGGGTCAGAAGATGACATTTTTAAACGTATAAATTTTCCTGCATGTAGTTATGATTTTTTCCAGAAGTGCGACAAAATCAAACCTATATAAGTAGGGTATCATTTTAACCGTATGGACCTACAGAATAATGATAAGGTGTAATTTTTACCGAAATATGCACTGCGTAGAAAGGAAGCCCCCAAAAGTTACAAAATGGCGTTTTTTTTTCGATTTTGTCGCACAATGATTTTTTTTTTCCGTTTCGCCGTGCATTTTTGGGTAAAATGACTAATGTCACTGCAAAGTAGAATTGGCGACGCAAAAAATAAGCCATAATATGGATTTTTAGGTGGAAAATTGAAAGGGTTATGATTTTTAAAAGGTAAGGAGGAAAAAACGAAAGTGCAAAAACGCAAAAACCCTGCATCCTTAAGGGGTTAAGGATCGGGGGGTTTTCCGTTTTTGTATTTTTGTTTTTTGCTCCTTGCCTTTAAAAAATCATAACTCTTTCAATTTTGCACCTAAAAATCCATATGATGGCTTATTTTTTGCGCCACCAATTCTACTTTGTAATGACGTCAGTCATTTTGCCCAAAAATCTACTGTGAAATGGAAAAAAAATCATTGTGCAACAAAATTGAAAAAAAAACGCAGTTTTGTAATTTTTGGGGGCTTCCGTTTCTACGTAGTACATTTTTCGGTAAAAATGACACTTTATCTTTATTCTGTAGGTCCATACAATTAAAATGATACCCCACTTATATAGGTTTGATTTATACGTTGAAAATTGTCATCTTCTGACCCCTATAACTTTTTTATTTTTCCGTGTATGGGGCGGTATGAGGGCTCATTTTTTGCGCCCTGATCTGAAGTTTTTAACGGTACCATTTTTGCATTGATAGGACTTAAAAAGTGACCAAAAATGCACTATTTTGGACTTTGGAATTTTTTTGCGCGCACGCCATTGACCGAGCGGTTTAATTAATGATATATTTTTATAATTCAGACATTTCCGCACGTGGTGATACCATATATGTTTATTTTTATTTTTATTTACACTGTGTTTTTTTTTTTTTATTGGAAAAGGGGGGTGATTCAAACTTTTAATAGGGGAGGAGTTAAATGATCTTTATTCACTTTTTTTCCCCACTTTTTTCTTGCAGTGTTAGGGACCTATAACACTGCACACACTGATCTTCATCATTGATCACTGGTTTCTCATAGGAAACCAGTGATCAACGATTCTGCCGCATGACTGCTCATGCCTGGATCTCAGGCACTGAGCAGTCATTCGGCGATCGGACAGCGAGGAGGCAGGTAGGGGCCCTCCCGCTGTCCTGTCAGCTGTTCGGGATGCCGCGATTAGCCGCGGCTATCCCGAACAGCCCGACTGAGCTAGCCGGCCACTTTCGGTTTTGCTTTTAGCCGCGATCGGCGCTGCGCGCTATTAGAGGCAGGTCCCGGCTTCACTATGACGCCGGGCCCGGCGTGATATGATGCGGGGTTACTGTGTAACCCCGCGTTATATCAGGAGAGCAGGACCAAGGGCGTGCCTGTACGCCCTTGGTCCTTAAGGGGTTAAACAGCAACTGGATGAATATTTGCAAAAACATAACATTAAGGGATATAGGCCCTGTTTTTTTAGCATGTTGTGATGCACGCGCTGTAGCATGTTGTGATGCCCGAGCTGTAGCATGTTGTGATGCACACGCTGTAGCATGTTGTGATGCCCGAGCTGTAGCATGTTGTGATGCCCGCCGTGTAGCATGTTGTGATGCCCACGCTGTAGCATGTTGTGATGCACGAGGTGTAGCATGTTGTGACGGCCGCGCTGTAGCATGTTGTGATGCACACGCTGTAGCATGTTGTGATGCACGCGCTGTAGCATGTTGTGATGCACGCCGTGTAGCATGTTGTGATGCCCGCGCTGTAGCATGTTGTGATGCCCGCGCTGTAGCATGTTGTGATGCCCGTGCTGTAGCATGTTGTGATGCCCGCACTGTAGCATGTTGTGATGCCCGCGCTGTAGCATGTTGTGATGCACGCGCTGTAGCATGTTGTGATGCCCGAAGCTGTAGCATGTTGTGATGCCCGAGCTGTAGCATGTTGTGATGCACACGGCGTAGCATGTTGTGATGCCCAAGCTGTAGCATGTTGTGATGCCCGCGCTGTAGCATGTTGTGATGCCCGCGCTGTAGCATGTTGTGATGCACGCGCTGTAGCATGTTGTGATGCACGCGCTGTAGCATGTTGTGATGCACGCGCTGTAGCATGTTGCAGAATATTATTTCCAGTATAATAATCAAATATACCAATTGCCACAGAATTGGAAAGTGCTAAAGAAGTTTTTACCATTTAAAACTACAGCTCCCAGTATGACCATAAGTATGTGGTAAGGTTATGCTGGGAGTTGGTGTTTCACCCATCATTACTGCAGAACTTACAAGTGACTACAGCTCTGATAGGACATAGAGAGGAGAATACAGAATGATATCATGATATTATGTCTGATACTTGTCTTTGTTTGTACCCCATAATTGTAAGCGCTGCAGAATCTGTAGGCGCTATATAAATAAATAAAATAAATAAATATCAGTGACAGCAGGTGACGTCTTCTCTATAGTGAGGAGAATACACAATAATATCAGTGACAACAGGTGACGTCTTCTCTATAGTGAGGAGAATACACAATGATATCAGTGATTACAGGTGACATCTTCTCTATAGTCTTTCCTCACTACATCAATTCTGATCCTCTATATGAAAACAATAATTATTATAATACTGCCAAACACTGTATCCTTTGAATATAATACTGGCACACAGCCTCTGAATATAATTCTGACACACTGTACCCTCTGAATATAATACCGCCACACACCGTACCTTCTGTATATAAAACCGCCACACACCGTAACCTCTGAAAATAATACTACTACACACTGTGCACACTCTGAAAATACTACAACATACCGTACCCTCTTATATAAAACCGCCACACACCGTAACCTCTGAAAATACTACTACTACACACTGAACCCTCTGAATATATTACTACAACACACTGTACCCTCTGAATACAATACCGTAATGTATTGTGGCCCATAAAAACCATACTAGCCCAAAAATTCCTTATAATATACGCTATGGCCAACATGTATAATTGTCTTTAGACAGTTTTTTTGTGTCTAAAAATGGTGCAAAAAAAGGCACAAGCAGGGTTTATTTGCGCCTTTTTTGCACTTGAGTTGCAATCCACTGATTTTGGCAATACACATGATATGGACGGGTTTTATGAACTGCACCTTTTTGTGAAAAGGCGCAAAAAAGGCTCAAAGCCACTAAAAAGTCTCTAAATGTACACCAGCCAAGACTTAGCTTAGCTTTTTGGTGTATGTGAAGAGCGAAATTTCTGAAAATGTGACCTGCACAAAATGTATCAAATGCTCTGCTACCTTTTAATAAATTTGGTGCTCCTTCACATTACAAGCACACAAAAAAAAGGTGTAAAAAAAATGCTTCACTTATACCTACAATGATAAATGCCGGCCTATACCTCTGAAATGCAAAACACTCTGTGCCCCTGATATATATATATAGTAATAATGCCCCATCCTGTGCCCCCACATATAATAATTGTTACCTGTCCTGTTCCCCCCCACATAATAATGCCCTCTGTACTGTGCCCCTCACATATAAAGGCCCTGTCATGTTCCCCTGACATATAATGCCCCCTGTCCTGTCCAGGACAGGGGCCCTTATATGTGAGGGACACAGGACAGGGGGCATTATATGTGAGGGGCACAGGACAGGGGGCATTATGTGAGGGGCACAGAACAGGGGGCATTATATGTGAGGGGCACATGACCGGGGGGCATTATATCTGGGGGCACAGGACAGGGGGCATTATATATGAGGGGCACATGTCAAGGGGCATTATATGTGAGGGGCACATGACAGGGGGCATTATATGTGAAGTGCACATGACAAGGGGCATTATATGTGAGGGGCACAGGACAGGGGGCATTATATGTGAGGGGCACATGTCAGGGGCATTATATCTGGGGGCCCATGACAGGGGGGCATTATATGTGAGGGGCACATGACAGGGGGGCATTATATGTGAAGGGCACATGACAGGGGGGCATTATATGTGGGTGGACATGACAGGGGGGCATTATATGTGGGTGGACATGACAGGGGGCATTATATGTGAGGGCCACATGACAGGGGGCATTATATGTGGGGGCACATGTCAGGGGGCATTATATGTGAGGGGCACATGACAGGGGGGAATTATATGTGGGGCACATGACAGGGGGCATTATATGTGAGGGGCACATGACAGTGGGGCATTATATGTGGGGGCATATGACAGGGGCCCCCCTGTCATGTGCCCATATAATGCCCCCTGACATGTGCCCCTCACATATAACGCCCCGTCATGTGCCCCTCTCATATATTGCCCCCTGTTCTGTGCCCCTCACATATAATGCCCCATGTCCTGTGCCCCTCACATATAATGCCCCCTGTCCTGCCCCCTCAGGGGGCATTATATGTGAGGGGCACAGGACATGGGGCATTATGTGTGAGGGGGAACAAGACAGGGGGTATTATAAGTGAGGGGCACATTACAGGGGGGCATTATAAGTAAGGGACGAATGTCAGGGGGGCATTATATGTGCATTATATGGGCACATGACAGGGGGGCCCCTGTCATGTGCCCCCACATATAATGCCTCCCTGTCATGTGCCCCCAGATATAATGCCCCTTGACATGTGCCCCTCACATATAATGCCCCCGTCATGTGCCCCTCACATATATAATGCCCCCTGTCCTGCCCCCTCAGGGGGCATTATATATGAGGGGCACAGGCAGGGGGCATTATATGTGAGGAGCACATGACAGGGGGCATTATATGTGAGGGGCACATGACAGGAGGGGCATTATATGTGGGGGGCAACAAGACAGGGGGTATTATAAGTGAGGAGCACATGACAGGGGGCATTATATGTGAAGGGCACATGACTGGGTGGCATTATATGTGGGGGCACATGACAGGGACCCCCCTGTCATGTGCCCATATAATTCCCCCTGACATGTGCCCCTCACATATAATGCCCCCCTGTCATGTGCTCCTCACATATAATGCCCCATGTCCTGTGCCCCTCACATATAATGCCCCCTGTCCTGCCCCCTCAGGGGGCATTATATGTGAGGGGCACAGGACAGCGGCATTACATGTGAGGGGCACATGTCAGGGGGGTATTATATGTGCATTATATGGGCACATGACGGGGGGGGGGGGCGCTGTCATTTGGTCATATAATACACATATAATACCCCCTGACATGTGCCCCTCATATATAATATCCCCTGTCCTGTGACCCCCACATATAATGCCCCATGTCCTCTGCCCGGGTGCCCCTCACATATAAATTATAATGCTCCCCTGACAAGTGTCCTTATAATTTACCCTTTTCTTTGCAAATCCTTTGCCCAACCAGCTCTAGTGGTCACCTCTTTCACATGCTGCGCTGTTCTGAGAGTGAGAGCTACGGGAACGTGATCTCCGTGCGCCGGCGTGATGATGTAATGTCATCGCGCTGACCTGCCGTGGATGGTGTCCCCGCGGCTCCCACTACAAGAATGGTGAATAGAGCAGCCGCAGCGTGTAAGAAAGGTGAGGGAGTGGTGGAGCGGGACAGCTGACAGCTCCCGCTCCACCATGCTATAGTAGGGGAGCGTCAGGAGGGGTAAATAATCTCGGGGCCCCCCCCCCTGGATCCGCCACTGGGGTGGGCAGCAGCGGGTCGGGGCCCCCTTCTATTTACTCAGTGCACGGGGCATGAAGCAGGTGCTCCGTTTTTTGTTTTTTTTTAGGGGTGGGGGGAGTGTTTGGTTTTAAAATTTTGAAGACAATGTACTCTGGACTGGTATTTTGGAGTAGACTTCTGGGGAATTAAAATTAGGGAAAAGGATTCAAAATGTAGTGCTCCATGGAAGTGTGATACTACCTGAAGCGATCTCTAATGCAGAGGCCTAGATGATCGGGGCAAGTGTCACACTGAGTGGTGGTGTCCTTCCGAATCCCCCTCCTGTGACACACACTGCATTTTTTCTGGGATCGTCCCTTCTTTCCAGTGTGGGGGACCTCACCTGGAAAGTGTTGGCCAGAGATGATCCGGGGAACCACAATTCCAGAGGTGCTCTGACCTGCTCTTTGGCAGTCATCAAAGATTAGGGCCTTTAGAACTTCCTCTTGAAACTGCAGGAATGTCCCTGTTTTGCCAACGTACTGGGACAGTACAAAAGAGTTGTACATGGCAACCTGTACAACTGTCTTTGGGTTTGGAAATTTTAGTTTGTAACTGGATTGAACACTGGCTCATGGATCGTACCCAGAGAGTGGTGGTCAATGATTCGTACTCTGATTGGTCCCCGGTTATTAGTGGTGTACCCCAAGGTTCTGTACTGGGACCGCTGTTGTTTAATTTATTTATCAATGATATAGAGGATGGCATTAACAGCTCTGTTTCTATCTTTGCAGATGACACCAAGCTTTGCAGCACAGTACAGTCTATAGAGGTTGTGCATAAGTTACAAGATGACTTGGATAGATTAAGTGTCTGGGCATCCACTTGGCAAATGAGGTTCAATGTGGATAAATGTAAAGTTATGCATCTGGGTACTAATAACATGCATGCGTCGTATGTCTTAGGGGGGATTAAACTGGCAGAGTCACTGGTAGAGAAGGATCTGGGTGTACTTGTAGATCACAGACTACAGAATAGCATGCAATGTCAGGCTGCTGCTTCCAAAGCCGGCAGGATATTGTCATGTATAAAAAGAGGCATGGACTCGAGGGACAGGGACATAATACTACCCCTTTATAAAGCATTGGTACGGCCTCACCTGGAATATGCTGTTCAGTTTTGGTCGCCTGTTCATAAAAGGGACACTGTGGAGCTGGAAAGGGTGCAGAGACGTGCAACTAAACTAATATGGGGCATGGAACATCTTACCTATGAGGAGCGATTAAAGGAGTTACAATTGTTTAGTCTTGAGAAGAGACGTTTAAGGGGGATATGATAAACGTATATAAGTATATTAATGGCCCATACAAAAAATATGGAGAAAAACTGTTCCAGGTTAAACCCCCCCAAAGGACGAGGGGGCACTCCCTCCATCTGGAGAAGAAAAAGTTTAGTCTCAAGGGGCGACACGCCTTCTTTACCATGAGAACTGTGAACTTATGGAACAGTCTACCTCAGGAACTGGTCACAGCAGGAAAAATTAACAGCTTTAAAACAGGATTAGATACATTCCTGGAACAAAATAACATTAATGCTTATGAAGAAATATAAAATCCCATCCCTTCCCCAATATCGCGCCACACCCCTACCCTTCAATTCCCTGGTTGAACTTGATGGACATATGTCTTTTTCGACCGTACTAACTATGTAGACCACAACTATGTACTATGTCCGTGTTTTCTACATGGCATCATATGGCTTCAGGACTTGATCAGAGGGATCAACTCCCCATATATACCAATTGTAGTCCAGAATACAATCAGGCTTGAGGACCGGTCCCATGGTACCTCGCACAGGTGAGAATAAGGACATCCCTCTTATCCTTATACCTGACCAGCAACAGGTTTTCATGGGAAAAGGCATGGGACTCACCCCGGGGGACAGTTGTGTGTAGGAGATGGGCCGAAAGGCCTCTTTGATTCTTCCGGACAGTCCCACAAACGACCGTGGATCTGGCGGCGAGGGATGTGAACAGCGGGATACTAGTGTAAAAGTTATCCACATAAAGGTGGTAACCCTTATCTAGCAATGGGTGCAAAAGGCCCCAAACGATTTTCCTGCTAACACCCAGAGTGGGGGGACATTCTGGGTGTTCAATAGGGGAATCGCGTCCCTTATACACCATAAATTTGCAAGTGTACCCTGAGGTACTCTTGCTAAGTTTATACATCTTCACGCTATACCTCGCCCGCTTAGTGGCAATGTACTGCCGGAAGCTGAGTCTCCCCTTAAAGCTGATGAGAGACTCATAAATAGCGACCTCCCACCCAGGGACATAGGCCTCCAAAATTTGGCCCGGAAGTTACATAGTTACATAGTTAGTATGGTTGAAAAAAGACATACGTCCATCAAGTCCAACCAGGGAATTGAAGGGAAGGGTGTAAGGGGATAAGGGAAAGGGATATAGTTTTATAATTCTGCATAAGCATTAATGTTATTTTGTTCCAGGAATGTATCTAACCCTGTTTTAAAGCTGTTAATTGTTCCTGCTATGACCAGTTCCTGAGGTAGACCGTTCCATAAATTCACAGTCCTCACGGTAAAGAAGGCGTGTCGCCCCTTTAGACTAAACCTTTTCTTCTCCAGACGGAGGGAGTGCCCCCTCGTCCTTTGGGGGGGTTTAACCTGGAACAGTTTTTCTCCATATTTTTTGTATGGGCCATTTATATACTTATATACGTTTATCATATCCCCCCTTAAACATCTCTTCTCAAGACTAAACAATTGTAACTCCTTTAATCGCTCCTCATAGCTAAGATGTTCCATGCCCCATATTAGTTTAGTCGCACGTCTCTGCACCCTTTCCAACTCCGCAGTGTCCCTTTTATGAACAGGCGACCAAAACTGAACAGCATATTCCAGGTGAGGCCGTACCAATGCTTTATAAAGGGGGAGTATTATGTCCCTGTCCCTCGAGTCCATGCCTCTTTTGATACATGACAATATCCTGCCGGCTTTGGAAGCAGCAGCCTGACATTGCATGCTATTCTGTAGTCTGTGATCTACAAGTACACCCAGATCCTTCTCTACCAGTGACTCTGCCAGTTTAATCCCCCCTAAGACATACGACGCATGCAGGTTATTAGTACCCAGATGCATAACTTTACATTTATCCACATTGAACCTCATTTGCCAAGTGGATGCCCAGACACTTAGTCTATCCAAGTCATCTTGTAACTTATGCACATCCTCTATAGACTGTACCGTGCTACAAAGCTTGGTGTCATCTGCAAAGATAGAAACAGAGCTGTTAATACCATCCTCTATATCATTGATAAATAAATTAAACAGCAGCGGGCCCAGTACTGAACCTTGGGGTACACCACTAATAACCGGGGACCAATCAGAGTACGAATCATTGACCACCACTCTCTGGGTACGATCCATGAGCCAGTGTTCAATCCAGTTACAAACTAAAGTTTCCAAGCCCAAGGACCTTAACTTACCTGTCAGACGTCTGTGAGGGACAGTATCAAACGCTTTGGCAAAATCCAGAAACACTATATCCACAGCCATTCCTCTGTCAAGGCTTCTACTCACCTCTTCATAAAAGCAAATTAGATTGGTTTGACAACTTCTATCCTTAGTAAACCCATGCTGGCTATCACTTATAATACTATTATCCCCTATGTATTCCTGTATGTAATCCCTTATAAGTCCTTCAAACAATTTACCCACAATGCACGTTAGACTTACCGGTCTATAATTGCCTGGCGAAGACCTAGAGCCCTTCTTGAAGATTGGTACCACATTAGCCTTGCGCCAGTCCCTTGGCACAATACCAGACACCAGAGAATCTCTAAATATCATGAACAAGGGTACAGATATTACTGAACTTACCTCTCTAAGAACTCTTGGGTGTAGTCCATCCGGCCCTGGAGATTTGCTTACATTTACTTTACTTAACTTACCTTGTACCATCTCTACATTAAGCCAGTTCAATACATTATATGATGTGTTACCAGCACTGACCTGTCCAATGTCAGCTCCTTCTTCCTTAGTATATACAGAACTAAAGAACCCATTCAGTAGCTCCGCCTTCTCTTGATCGCCCGTGACAACCTCCCCATTATCATTATTAAGGGGTCCTACATGCTCTGTCCTTGGTTTTTTTGTATTTATATATCTAAAAAAATATTTAGGATTAGTTTTGCTTTCTTTGGCCACCTGTCTCTCATTTTGAATTTTTGCTGTTTTTATTACATTTTTACAGATTTTATTAAGCTCCTTGTACTGTTTAAATGTTATAGCTGACCCATCAGATTTGTATTTTTTGAAGGCTATTTTTTTTGTTGTTTATTGCTCTTTTAACCTCATTTGTCAGCCATGTAGGATTTAGTTTTAATCGTTTATATTTGTTCCCCTTTGGTATATATTTAGCTGTATAGTTATTTAGAGTTGATTTAAAGATGTCCCATTTACCTTCTGTATCAGTATTTAAGAACACCTCCCCCCAGTCTATGTCCTGTAGTGCGGCCCTCAGCCCAGGGAAGTTTGCCTTTTTAAAGTTATATGTTTTTGCTTTCCCTGTCTGTCTTTGTTTTCTACATTTTAAGTCAAAAGTAACTATATTGTGGTCGCTATTACCAAGGTTTTCCCGCACAGTCACATTACCAACCAGCCCTGCGTTGTTGGAAATGATCAGATCCAACAAGGCATCACTTCTTGTTGGGTCCTCCACAAACTGGCCCATAAAATTATCCTGCAATAAATGTAGGAATTTTCTCCCCTTTTTAGTTTTAGCCAACACCCGGCCCCAATCTATATCTGGATAGTTAAAATCTCCCATTATTACCACTGTACCTGCCCGGGCGGCCCTCTCTATTTGTTTATACAGCCGACCTTCTATCTCTTCAGTGATATTAGGGGGTCTGTAGATTACACCAAATATTATTTTTTCAGTATTTCCCTCCTTTTGTAATTCTACCCACAGTGATTCCACATCCTCAGAATCATCACACACTATGGCACTGTTCACACTGACTTTCATACCACTTCTTACATACAGACAGACTCCACCACCTTTTCTGTTCATTCTATCCTTGCGAAACAATGTAAACCCCTGCAGATTAACGGCCCAGTCATGCGAGGAGTCCAGCCATGTCTCAGTGACCCCAACTATATCAATATGTTCCTCCAGTAACAAGGCCTCAAGCTCCCCCATTTTATTTGCTAGGCTTCTGGCATTTGTGAACATACACTTTACATTTCCATTAAGTTTTACACATATAGTCTCACTAATGGGATTTTCAGAGTTATTGGGGTTAATGTTATTATTTGAGTTATAAGGGCTAATTGTACTATTTAAGTTATTGGGGCTAATGGGATTTTTTGAGTTATTGGGTCTAACATTATTATTTAAGTTATTGGGGCTAATGGTATTTTTTGAGTTAATGGGGCTTATTGTAGTTATTGAGTTATTGGGGCTAATGGAATTTTTTGAATTATTGGGATTACAATTTTTCGGGCTACATTTATTTTTACAGCTGGTTTGTAATGCATGAATCTCCTTATCCACTGCTCTTAACCTCCCCCCACAGGACTCCTCTCCACCCACCATTATGTGCTGATCCCTCTCTAACCTATCCATCCCACTGTCTGCTTTCTTTGCTTTGCTTTATTATCCTCCCCCCACTCACCTAGTTGATGACCGGCCTGATTTTATACATCACTTCACATGCCGAATTATCAGCATAATGCAAACATTTCCAAATGGCCTCGAACCGGGGACATGTTATGGCCATACAGTAGAGTGGGGTCTGGTAGGACATCCCAGCTCCAGTACTGCCAGACACTGGGTTTTTAACTAGGCCCATATGCATCATGATGCCCCAAAAGGTCCTTATGTCGGCTGCCTTGACGGCGTACCATCCATTGGGTCTAGCTAAAAATTAGCCCGGGTTTGCAGTGATGAACTGTTGGGCGTACATGTTCGTCTGGTCAACCATCAGATTGACAAAGTCATCAATGAAAAAAAAACTAAAATAGTCCATTTTAGTGAATCCGACGATGTCACTCTTGATTCCTGAGTTGCCAACAAACTCAGGAATCACAGGCTTGTGGTCCGCTGGCTGAGTCCAGACAAGTTCGCTGGTGCGGGGCATCGGTAAACTTGGCTTGGGGGTTTGACTAGTATGAGTGCCAGAGGGACTCCTACTAGCATGGGGCACACAACTTGGTGGCTCCTCATCAGAAGATGATGAGGAAATAAGGAAGGTGGGATCTTCCTCATCCTCTGTGGCGCTTTCAGTGTCGGAGGCAAGTAAGGCGTATGCCTCCTCTGCTGAAAACACCCTGCGGGCCATTTCCCTACTCTAATGGGGTGTGAAGTGTATGTATGCGTGGGGGGAAAACTTTATTTGTGTATGTGCTGCGTGTGGTGTGTGCTTTACTTCCTGCCCTACCCTAACCCGCCCTAACCCACCACCTAACAGAAAAAATATAAAAATATAAAATAAAACTAAACTAAAAAAAAGAAAAAGAAAGCATTTTATTTAATTTTTTCAAAAAGAATTATAGCGCAAAAAGCCCTACGCTCAAAAAAAGTGTTTCCCTAATCAGTGATGTGCGCACTGATAAGCACTTGGTGGCGACTGAGGGTGCAGAAGACAGTGGGGGGTCCTGCCACTCAGCCCAGAACAGTGGCTGGTGGCACGTACACAGACCCCTACACACACAAAAAAGAAAAAGAAAATAAAGAAAGCTAAAACCCGAAAAAAAGCACCCGCCTGAACCCAAAAAAACGCTGATCAGTGATAAATTACTGACAGCAGTGAGGCAGGCCACACACACAGGTACGGTCCATCCACACAGCACAGGCCTGTGGCACTTACCGACTATAGGTGCAAAAAATAAAATAAAAAAGACACTAATCCCCGAAAAAGTGCCTGCATCACAAAAAAGCACTGATCAGTACTACGGGACTGATCAGCAGTGGGTGGTGCTTTAGCTAGTGGTGGCAGGCCGCTCTTTTATACCGAAGAGGGCTCGGACACACGATTAGCAAAAAAAAGAAAGACTGGGGGCAGACCGCAGCGACCCTGTAGGGCCTGGGTCACGCAGCTAAAGGTGCTACGGACCTGCAGACACTTATAGATGGTACGTTGGGGGAAAAAAAATCTCCAGGTGCCGGCGCGATTATGTGACACCATCCCGCCAAGCTGCCGTGGATCGCGTCCCTTTGGCTCACACGCTGTGTAGTCACAGCGTGTGGTGAGGAAGGTTAGTGAATGGAGGAGCGGAGCAGGAGCTTACAGCTTCCGCTCCACCATGCTAGAGTACGGGGGCGCCCCCCCCCCTTGCTACGCCACAGTGCAGCAGGCCGCAAAATTTCGTTCCACGGCCCTCGGGCAAGAAGTCTGAGACCCCTGATATAAGCCATAGTGGCCAGAATGAAAACTGCTAAATTTAAGGATGATTTTATCATATAAATAGTTAAATGAAAAATATAAATAAACAACAATAAAAAAAATGTTTAACCCCTTAAGGACCAAGGACATGTATACACGTCCTGGGGGGATGCACGTCCCCGCACCAGGATGCACATATATGTTCTTGGATCTTGTGGGTACTGGCCAGTGTACCCACAAGATCGCAGCAAGGTCTCAGCTGTAACACACAGCCAGGACCCTGCCACACTGCCAGGCCCGAAGTAAACTTTGGTCCCGGCCATTTAAACCCTTACAGCCGCGGTTGGAAGTGACCGCGCATCTGTAAGTGGTTTTACAGAGGGAGGGAGCTCTGACGCGATTGCAGGGTGCTGCTTGTGATCCCCGGCAGGCAGGGGCCTGCTGCACTGCCAGGACCTAAATAAACTTCGGTCCCGGCAGTTTAACCCTTACAGTCATGGTCAGAAGCAGGAGGGGGCTCCTGGCTACCCAGCCGAAGCAGTTAGCTCACTCTTGTGACTATCAACTGGGCATCCGCAGTGTGAAATACACTGCAAAAGCGCTCTGTGTGACCCTACGCTTATTAAATATTACAAATATTACAAAGGCCCCATTCGTAATGTGTTTCTGCAGTATGTTAGAGGGATCCATCAGCATCACGTCAAAAAATTTGATGCTGACATATACTGTAGCAGCTCTAGTCATTTCCGAATTAGACTGCTACAGTATACATTGGCATGCTTTTTTTGACATGATGCCAATGGACACTTCTGACATACTGCAGAAATGCAGTATAAATGGGGACTCTCACCCCCCCACCCAACAAAATAATTAAATCAGTTTTTTCAGTATTTTTTTTTTTTAATGCCCAATGATGTATATAAATATTAGCCATCAGCAGGTGCTTATTCCCACAACATGACAAATATATCCATCAGGAACTTGAACTGTCACAGACAACTGCTTCCCACTGCTAGCTGACCAAGGACCGATCAGAGCGGTCGCTGGTCAAGCTAATACATATTTCTGCAGTCCACATGGGGTCACTTGTAGGGGTGCCGTATCCAGTGGCATTGCTAGGGTTGGTGTTACCCGGGGTGGCAGAAAATGGTGTCACCCCCGCCAATGGCAAACACCTATCCTTGACAAAGTTTTTTTTTCAAAACGCTACGTTGGGGTGGTGCTACTCCTGTGTCCTGCAGCCATGTGATATTAGGTATGTTTTGTATTGCTGTTACCATGCTATGACTTTCTGCATATGTGTGATCCAGGGATAACATTTGACTCTGATGCATGGATCTTGCATATAATATACTCTACTGTTTCAGGCATGTTCCAAGATATGGAGTGTCACCCTGTTGTTTAAAGGAGTACTCTGGTGCAGAGTATTCCTGCTCCATCCGTCCACTACAGCTGATCGGTCCTATGGTCCATCCTCTTCATACTTCCGTGTGTAACGAAGCGATAGGCTGAGCGCCATGTGACGCTTCTTTACACACGGAAGTATGAAGAGGATGGACCAGAGGACCGATCAGCTGTAGTGGCGCTCCGCGGGAACCCAGGAAGGTGAGAGATGTTTCATTTTCATTTTTTTTGCAGCCCGGGCAGGACGGAGCAGGAATACTCTGCACCAGAGTACTCCTTTAATTTCTTTAAAGGGGTTCTCCGGTGCTTAGAAATCTTTTCCCCTATCCAAAGGACAGGGGATAAGATGCCTGATCGCGGGAGTCCTGCCGCTGGGGACCCCCAGTATCATGCACGCGGCACCCCATTTGTAATCAGTCCCCGGAGCGTGTTTGCTCCGGAACTGATTACAGGCGACCACCGGGCCGGCGGCATGTGACGTCTCCTGTAGGCTTGCATTGAGGGGCAGAGCGTGACGTCACACGGAGCAGGGGCGTGACGTCACACGCCGCCGGCCCGGTGGTCACCTGTAATCAATCCCGGAGCGAACACGCTCCGGGGACTGATTACGAACGGGGTGCCACGTGCATGATCCCGGGGGTCCCCAGCGGCGGGACTCCAGCGATCATGCATCTTATCCCCTATCCTTTGGATAGGGGAAAAGATGTGTAAGCACCGGAGAACCCCTTTAATTAAGTGGAGTACCTCTAATTTTTTTCTTTTTCAAAAGAGGATGTATTGAAGGATAAGGTATACCTCTAATTTTTATGTGTATTGCATTGATTATTAAATTGACTTTTTGTACAATTTAAGTTTTTGTAATGACTCCAATTTTTGCCTGTATGCTGAATTTTAGGAGTTCATAGATATAGCAATAGATATATTAACTTCTTTGTAGAAATTTACACTCTACCTCTGGTTATGCTAACCAATATTATTATCAACTATACCAATTGCCAAGTAAGGGTAAATGCTACAAAAGTTTTTACCATGTGAAATGACAGCTCTCAGTATTGCCCAAGTAGTGGTAAGGATATGCTGGGAATTGTTGTTTCACCCATCATCACTGAAGAACTTACAAGTGACTACAGCTCAGATGGGACATATGGGACATTGATATAAGTGACTCACAGTTCTTGACGTCTTCTCTGTTGTCTAATTCAGCTAGTACATACTGCTGTGACGTCTTCAAGCTTAATTTTCTGTCTGTAGAACTTAATGCCCAGATGGCATTGGCTCCTCACTTTGTCACATACTATATGAAAACAATAATTAATACTACCACACACTTTACCCTCTGAATATAACACTACCACACACCGTGTTCTCTGCAATATAATACTGCTACACACTGCGCTCACTGAATATAATACTGCCACACACTGCGCCCTCTAAATATAATACCGCCACCCACTGCACCCTGTAAATATAATACAGTTACATACTGTAGCCCATAAAAATTCCCCCCCCAACCCTCACACTGTACTCTCTGAATATAATACTACCATGCACTGCACCCTGTGAATATAAGGCTACCATACACTGCACCCTCTGAATATAATACTGCGACACACTGCACCCTCTGAATATAATACTACCACACACTGTGCTCACTGAATATAATACTGCCACACACTGCGCCCTCTGAATATAATGCCGCCACTCACTGCACCCTGTAAATATAATACCGCTACAGACTGTGCCCTCGGACTATACTTCCACACACTGTGCCCTATGAATATAGTACAGTTATATACTGTAGCCCATAAAAATCCCCCCCAACCCTCACACTGTACTCTCTGAATATAATACTACCATGCACTGTACCCTCTGAATATAAAACTACCTCACACTGTACCCTCTGAATATATTACTACCACACACAGCGTTCTGTGAATATAATACTGCCAAACACTGTGTTCTCTGCAATATAATACTACAACATACTGCACCCTCTGAATATAATACTACCACACACTGCACCCTCTAAATATAATACAACCACACACTGCGCTCACTAAATATAATACTGCCACACACTGCACCCTCTGAATATAATACCTCCACCCACTGCGCCCTGTAAATATAATACCGCTATACACTGCGTCCTCTGAATATAATACCGCCACCCACTGCGCCCTGTAAATATAATACCGCTATACACTGCGCCCTCAGAATATACTTCCACACACTGTGCCCTATGAATATAATACAGTTATATACTGTACCCCATAAAAACTCCCTCCCCAACCCTCACACTGCACCCTCTGAATATAATACTACCACACACTGCGCTCACTGAATATAATACTGCCACACACTGTGCCCTCTGAATATAATGCCACCACCCACTGCGCCCTGTAATTATAATACCGCTACAGACTGCGCCCTCAGAATATACTTCCACACACTGTGCCCTATGAATATAATACAGTTATATACTAAAGCTCATAACCCCCCCCCCAACCCCCACACTGTACCCTCTGAATATAAAACTACCTCACAATGTACCCTCTGAATATAATACTACCACACACTGCGTTCTATGAATATAATACTGCCACATATTGTATTTTCTGTTTATAATACTACTGCACACTGCGCTCTCTGAATTTTCCACTTTCACACACTGTACCCTCTGAATATAATACTACCATACACTGCACCCTCTGAATATAATACTGCAACACACTGCATCCTCTGAATATAATACTACCACACACTGCACCCTCTAAATATAATACTACCACACACTGCACTCACTAAATATAATACTGCCACAGACTGCGCCCTCTGAATATAATACTGCCACCCACTGCGCCCTGTAAATATAATACTGCTACAAAATGCGCCCTCAGAATATACTTCCACACACGGTGCCCTATGAATATAATAAAGTTGTATACTGTACCCCATAAAGACCATTGAAACACAAGAATTTTAAATAGAAATCTAAGATTTTGAAATTGAGGATTTTGAAATGGAACTTTTAACTCCCAAGTTTTAGTGGCCTGGGCCCCGGCGTGTGGGTTCAAAGGACCTAATCTAACAAGAAGTCCCATGTCACATGTCAGCACAATGACAGAGCCTGGAGGTGGCATCAGTAGGAGGAGACCATATAGTGTCTGAATGGCACAGCCTGGGTTGGCTGAAGCATGAGGAGACTCCGGGGCTTCACAAAAATTGTCAGAATACCACCTGACATTCAAAATAATAAAATGATAGATACGTTCTCTGAAGAAAAGGATACTTCATTAGATGACAATATGAGTATTGTATGTTCCAGCTCATCGGAGGAACAGGAAAACATAATACAACTTAAAGGAGTACTCCAGCGCACACTTTTTTCATGTTATCCCGTCCGGGCTGCAAAATAAAAGAAAACACACTTAATCTTACCTGCCAACGAGCCCCCGGAGCTCTGGTACAGGTATTCGGTCCCCGGGCTGTATTCTTCTTACTTCCTGTTAGCCCGGCACGTCACACGGAGCTTCAGCCTATCACCGGCCGCAGCGATGTCCCGCCTCGGCCAGTGATAGGCTGAAGCTCCGTGTGACGTGCCGGGCGAACCGGAAGTAAGAAGAATACAGCCCGGGGACCGAACACCTGTACCGGAGCTCCGGGGGCTCGTTGGCAGGTAAGATAAAGTGCGTTTTCTTTTATTTTGCAGCCCAGACGGGATAACATGAAAAAAGTGTGCACCGGAGTACTCCTTTAATTCTGCAACTGAAGAACCACAACAAAGAATGAACGACTAAAAGCCTACTGGAACTGAGGGACTTCAAAATGGTAAATCTACCACCTGGGATAGTCAGTCAATTCCAACAGCCGGTGCTCAGTATCCACAGTTCCCTGTTTTTGCTTGTCCTTGGCAATATTCCTTTTATTACTGGTCTGGTATCAACATGCAAATAATGCTGGGAGAGTAACTCAAGGATAGCCACATGTTTCCTATAATACACAGTCAATATATGGAGACCATATAGTGCCTGAATGACACAGCCTGGAGGTGGCTGAAGCATAAGGAGACCATATAGCGTCTTAATGGCACAGCCTGGAGTTGGCGGCAGATGAGGGGACAATAGGGCCTCTCAATCTCTCAGAATAAAAGATGAATTTTGAAATTTTCATTGAAGATGTATGGTACCTAGTGCTACCATAAACATATATAGGTAATGTCCTAGGCCCAGAAGCATCACTAAATCATGTAGTTGCTGAATGACACAGTCAGGAGCAGTCAGCAGCAGGAGTGCACAAGAGGGTTTCATAACCCCTAAGATTGAAAGATCATTGTTGAAATCTCAATAAGCTTGTATGTAAGCTAGTGCTAACATCAAAAATGTTATGCCCATGCCCAGCAGCATCACTAAGCCAAGTAGTTCCTGAAATACACAGCCTGGAGCAGGCATCAGCATAAGTTTACAATAGGGCTATACAACCCCTAACATTATGTTAATGTTAAAATCTGTATAGAAGATGTATGTTAGCTAGTGCGAACATCAAAACATTTTAGGCACAGGCCCAGCAGCATCACTAAACCATATACTTGTTAAAACACACAGCCTGGATCAGTCAGCAGGATGTGTACATAAGAGGGCTTCACAACCCCTAACATTAAAAGATCAATGTTGAAATCTTTATTGAGCATGTATGTTTGCTAGTGGTACCATAAAAATTGTAGGTAATATCCAAGACAGTCCCAACAGCATCAGAAAACAATATATTGGCTGAATGACACAGCCTGGAGGTGGGGAAAGCATAAGGAGCCCATATAGTGTCTGAATGGCACAGCCTGGAGGTGGCTGAAGCATGAGGATACCATATAGTGGCTGAATGGCACATCCTGGAGATGGCATCAGGAGTCCTGAAAGTGACCATAGAGCAGCAGAATGAGAGCCCCTGGAGGTGGCAGCATCAGCATGAGGAGACCATATTGCGGCACAATGACAGAGCCTGGAGGTGGTAGCAATAGCATGAGGAGACCATAGAGCAGCACAATCACTGAGCCTGGAGGTGGCAGCAGCAGCATGAGGGCCATGCAAACTGAGGGTTGAGTGTGAGGAACCGACCGACTGTTGACCGGGGGTGTCGGATGTCACTAGAGATGAAGTGGATGACCGAGTGAACTGATCAATCATGGCTGCTAGGTTGCTGGTCGCGACACGACTGCTAGCTGACACTGGGAGCTCAGACCTCTCGCTGCGACTTCAGCTGGCACACACCCCTACTCTGCTGCGACCTCTGCCTGCACCCGTATAAATTTAGGCCTCTGCCACTCCTCTGTGCACGTCCTGGCAATACACTTCTTGACATACTTATTGCATATATGAGGGGAGTACAATACGCTTCACTACACTTAAAACAGTATTTGTCTAGAACAGCAGCAGGTGTGTACTGTTGGCTGTCATTTCACAGTATCTAGGCCCTTGAGAGATTAACAAGTACAAAATAATACACTACTTAGATGTAGGTATGCGGTATGCACTGATTAGGGCAGAATAATGTGCTACAATACGCCTAAAAACTCTGTATTTTTGTAAAACACCAGCCGGTGAGTACTATTGCTTGGACTTTCACAGTATGTAGGCCCTTGACAGTTTAACAGGTACAAAATGGTACACTACTTAGATTTAGGTATGTGGTATGCACATATGAGGGCAAAAAAAATGCGCTACAGTACACTTGGAAAACATATTTTTGTAAAACACCAGCCGGTGATTACTTTTACCTTGACTTTCCCAGTATCTAGACTTGTTACAGATTTACAGATACAAAATGGTAGACTGCTTTGATGTAGGTATGTGGTATGCACTTATGAGGGCAGAAAAATGCGCTACAATGAGCCTAAAAACTCTGTAATCTTTGTAAAACACCAGCTGGTGAGTACTATTGGTTGGACTTTCACTGTATGTAGGCCCTTGACAGATTAACAGGTACAAAATGGTACACTACTTAGATGTACGTATGCGGTATGCACTGATGAGGGCAGAAAAATGCGCTACAATGAGCCTAAAAACTCTGTAATTTTTGTAAAACACCAGCCGGTGAGTACTAGTGCTTAGACTTTCACA
This sequence comes from Hyla sarda, assembly GCF_029499605.1. Taxonomy (NCBI): domain Eukaryota; kingdom Metazoa; phylum Chordata; class Amphibia; order Anura; family Hylidae; genus Hyla; species Hyla sarda. Next base: position 111,477,755 of record NC_079193.1, on the reverse strand, counting down.
GTATGTAAGCCCTTGACAGATTAACAGGTACAAAAATGGTACACTACTTTGATGTACATATGAGGTATGCACTGATGAGGGCAGAAAAATGTGCTACAATATGCCTAAAAACTTTGTATTTTTGTAAAACACCAGCCGGTGAATATTATTGCTTGGACTTTCACAGTATGTAGGCCCTTGACAGATTAACAGGTACAAAATGGTACACTACTTAGATTTAGGTATGTGGTATACACATGAGGGCAAAAAAAAGTGCTACAGTTCACTTGGAAAACGTATTTTCGAAAAACAACAGCCAGTGATTAGTTTTCCCTGGCCTTTCAATGTATGTAGGCTTGTTACGGATTAACAGGCCCAAAAAGTGCACAACGTAGATGTAGGCATGTGGTATACACGTATGAGGGCAGAAAATGCACTACAGTCCGCGGAAAAAAATTATTTTTGCACAGCAGCAAGGGATGCGGGTGTACAGGCTCTAGACATCAATAGAGGCAAGTTTTTATCCCTCTTGCTAACAGAAACCATCCACTTGATGTCCCTGATGTATGTAGGTGTCTCTTTTAGTAGTGGTTTTAAAAGCCACTCAAGATATTCGGACAAAGCCTCAGTCGCAGAGCCGATCCCCGCGACGATGGGACGTCCAGGGAGTCGTACCATCTGGCAAATTTTGGGCTGCTAGGTAGCCATTTCTCAGTGGTGCGTTGGGAGATAAGACCCTGTTCACACTGCAACCTCAGGAATGTACGTAATGAGGCTAAGGTTTTTGGAATTGAGTTAGAGGATAGGGGCTCGTAGGTGGTTCTGTCTCCTAATAGACACTGGGTATCTTCTAGGTAATAAAGTATAGTCATAACAACTCTACTGCCGCCTTTTTCGGCTCGTGAAACCTTCAGGTCTGGTCTGGAGGACAGCCACCTAAGAGCTCTCTCCTCTCCAACAGTTAAATTATTTTTAGATTTTGGGTAAAGAAGTGGACATCCTGACGGACAGCTCTACTAAATAAGTCTAGCGGGCTGCCCGCAGGGATAGGGGGGAGAATTTGGATGGATTGCCACCTTTAAATTGGAGAACCTCAATCTCACTATCGCTAGGATTACTAAGTACTGCTTCTAATAGGGTACACAATGTATCCAAATACTCTCTGTCTTTTTGGTCTGAGGCATTAATTGGTGAAATACCCAAGGGTCCTATTATTGCTGGGATCTCTCCTTCTTTTGGCTGATTACAAGTAGCAGACTTAGTGGCATTGCTGAATATCTTGTGAAAATTTATTTTTCTGGTTGCTCTATACGTGTCTATCTCAAACTGTGCGAAGTCAAATGCCTTGCACAGTCCGAAATTGAGACCTTTGGAGAGAAGTGAGACACAGTCACTGAATAATGGTACATCTGTGATATTGATGACATTGTCATTCATAATTAAGGGTCTGGCTCCGGTCAAGGTCGGGTCAGTCTCTGATACTGTATTTAATCCTTCCATGACATCCCTTTTCTCTTTAGTACCACCGTGCCATCTTTTCCTCCCTCGGCCCCTCCTAGTTTTTCGCCTAAAGGGGTAGCACTTAGATTGGAGGGGGCAGAATTCATTGTATGGTGTGTGGATTCATCTGACTGTGTTGTATCGGAGTCAATCATCCATCGATCGAAAGATGATCTTCTTGAGTTGTTCCATCTTCTATTTGGTTGTCCTCTACGGTTACGTCTCAAGGCTTTTTTTTTGGTGTTCCAAGTGAAGACTTGACGAGAATCATAGTACGCTTTATCCCTAACAAATTTTTCTCTCTTTTTTTCTTTAATTTCAGCTTGGGTCACGGTAATTTATTGATCTAATTTTTTGAAAAATGCTACAGCTGTTGTTTCGCTGACTCAGGTGCGATATTTAGTTTTTGTACGGCATAACTCGGCTGTGATGTTATTATACTCCTTTTGGTTTTGACATAGAACAATGCTAGTTAGTCTTGCGGCATGATCTTGGTGGGCTTGTTGCCACTCAAATATAAACTCACTGTCCTCAGTAAATTGGGATGGATATTTTTAGACTCTTAAGCCTCTCTATTAGTTCTGGAGCTGCTTTCGCAAGCTTGAAGAGAGTTTAGCGTCCAAAAAAGACGACACTCCTTGTCCGCAAGAGAAATAATTTTCTGTTCTAGGGCTCTCACACCTAGAACGGTAAGTGGATCCATGATAGAAAACAGTCCCCTACCTCTGCCCTGCCCGCTTGCAGTGTGTAATCTGAAGTCGTGTTGGCATTATTAGTATCCATATTCATATGGGTTATCAAATAGTCGGATTCTCTGGTAGGTGCTCAGGTGTGTAGAAAGACAGACGAAATGGATCCGATAAGACAGGCGTACATCGGCAACTCCACCACTAGTATTCACAACAATTTCCCTGGATTTGATTCTGGATTAGACTCCTAGCACCTCCCCTGGTTACGGCTGTGCACAATGCTAAATGATGTATATACAACAGATGCACGAGAAGAAAGGACAGTAGTCAGCACTCACCATCCAGGGGTCCTTTATTGCTTGAAGCGGTGCGTGTTCATACAGACAGCGGGGATGGAAGGGAACAGGTGGTATAGACAGGTGACCAGGACCACGATGGGGACCCTGGTCTTCTGTACATATGCCAACCTCTTCCTATCGGTCTTTGAAAGAAAATACAGCTTTTGCGAATCCAACCCCTTTATCAAATACATCAAGCTATTTGTACATTTTGTAGATGACGTGTTAGTCATATGGGAAGGTCCACAACCCCTTTTTGAAAAATTTGTCCAATATCTGAATGAGTGCAACACAGAAAATATGCTATTCACTAGTGTGTTCGGTGGGAACGAATTGGATTTCCTAGATGTCAAAATGAAAATGACTCGTTAACTACTATGGGTTACCGTAAACCCATAGCCCGTAACTCATCACTTCATTATAAAAGCTTCCACCCAACACACGTCAAGAACAGCATACCTTACTCACAATTTCTACGGTTAAAGAGAATCAATAGCCAACCTGAAATTTTTCATAAACAAGCCTACGATTTGAAACAAGGTCTCATCAAATGTGAATATCCTGTAACAGTTATAGAAGAGAGTCTAGAAAGAGAACATAAAATTTATAGATCTGTTCTATTAAAAACGAAACCTAGACCTAATAATAAACAAAAACGCTTCACTTTCTCTCTGAATATTTCCAACCTGAACCACATTGTCACTAAAGCAATACATACAAATTGGTATATGCTTGAGGCTGACGAGAATTTAAAAACCACTGCAACACTAAAACCCCTTATAACATTCAGAAAAAATATCCCTTTAGGCAGGGCTCAAGTCCTGCAGGAACTAATGGGAACGGAGTTCCTGCACTTTTTCCACAGCAGGAATGCAGTTCCCATTAGCAGAAGTCCTGCAGGACCAGCCCTTAAAGGGATACTCTGTCCCTCGACATCTTATCACCTATCCAAAGTATAGGGGATAAGATGTCAGATCGTGAGGGTCCCGCTGCTGGGGACCCCTGCAATCTCGTCTGTGGCACCCCAGACATCCGGTGCACGGAGTGAGCTTTGCTCCGTGCTAGATGACTGGTGATGCAGGGCGGAGGCTTGTGACGTCACAGTAATGTCCCCTCAATGCAAGTCTAAGGGAGGGGGCGTGACGGCCGTCATGCCTCCTCCAATAGACTTGCATTGAGGGGCCATGACTGTGATGTCACGAGCCTCCAGCGCTGCACCCAACACTCTAAACGAATGCCAGGTGCAGCAGGGAGAACGTGGGGGTCCCCAGCGTCTGGACCCCCCAGGATCAGACATCTTATCCCCTATCCTTTTGGATAGGGTATAAGATGTCTCGTACCACTTTAAGTGGAAATTTTGGGTGAATTCCCACACTTTTTTTTCCCCAGGACTTGACCCCTGACTTTAGGGGATAAAATTAAAAAGATGAAAAATGCTAAAGAAAAAGACACAACAAAATCTACCTGGCTAATGAAATATTATCCTAGAGGAAATTATAAATGTGGGAGCTGCTCCTTTTGTTCTTACAATATGGCTAGTAGACAAATAATATTGGGAGGATATACCCACATTGTAGATCAGCTCCTTACATGTAGGACAACTCATGTTGTATACTCATTAATATGTACATGTGGAAAATTCTATGTAGGTAAAACTATTAGGCCACTGTTTGTTCGGATACGCGAACACTTTCGGTCAAATAAAAAAGGCCATGGCGCCCCGAAATTAATCTCCCACATACAAAACGTACATAATAATGATCCATCATGCCTAAAATTTGCTGCTTTGGAGAGAGTTGATCCACCAAAATATGGAGGAGATCGAGGTAATCTGCTTCTACAGAGAGCAGCAAAATGGATTGTTCGCCTAGACACAACTGGTAGTCTCGGTCTGAACGATCGCAATGAACTGCTTCCGTTTTTGATATAACATTTAACAATAGTGATTGAACTGAATCGATTACCTATGACATCACTATGATGCTCATATTACCTTATTTTTTCTTTTTGATCCCTATGTTTCATGTTACGACCTTTTGTTTACATGTTCCCATAACAACCCTGGTGACGTGAGGCCCGGCGCCCGGAACTGCATGTCCGTCGTGCGATAGGATTTCCACATCCCTGAATCAATTTTTGAACTTCCTGCAGGCTAGTACGACTCTTACCCATCCTCCTCCTGCTGTATACTGAATACTGAAAGTCACTCTAGTCCGCCATCTCCCTTGCTGCTGGAAGTTTCAACCAGGCCTAAACAACCCGTGGTCCCCAAAGGAGATAATTTTTTTTAATTATTTAATACAAAAGTGTATTTTTCTTTACTATGTTGGGCCTCCAAGCTCCAGGAAAATTATGGGAACCCTTGACAAAATCCATGCCATCTTCTTCACTTTTTGGAATATTAAAAAGCTGCTGAAAAACCATTTAAAAACTTAATTACTGTGTAGAATATCTTCAATTTCAAGCATAAAGCAACTCCTATAAAAGGTAGAATTTAATGATTTTTTTTAACAAATTTAAACACTTCATTTAAAAACTGTAAATTTGCACGGAGTTGCCTTCCAGAGCAGGAGGACATCACACGTCAGTGCAGCCCCGCCGAACGGGATGCGCTGCGTGAAGGAACACCTAACAGGGGACCGCAGAACCCCAGGTAAAACGGAAAAAAAAAGTTAAAGACAATTGTTTGGGACGGAGCACAAGGCATTAAGATGGAGGGGGATGGGGAGTAATAAAGCACAAGGCATTAAAATGTAATGGCTTGTGCTTTATTTCTCCCCATCCCCCCTCACCCCCCCCCCTCTGCCATTATCCCTCTCCCCTTTCATCTTAATCTCTTGCGCCATTTCCCCCCTTCATCTTTATCCCCTTGCACCATTCCCCCTTCCTCTGATCCCCTTTTGCCATATCTGATAATAATGGCACAATGGGACTAAGATGGAGGGGGGGGGGGGGGGGGGGAAATGGCAAAAGGGGATCAGAGGGAGGGGGGTGAATAATGACACAAGGGGATTAATATGGGGTGGGGGTTGATTATCCCCCCTCCATCTTAATCCCCTTGTGCTATTATTCCCCCTCCATCTTAATCCCCTTGTGCTATTATTTCCCCTCCATCTTAATCCCCTTGTGCTATTATTCCCCCTCCATCTTAATCCCCTTTTGCCATTTCCCCCTCCAACTTAATCCCCTTGTGCCATTATTATCCGATATGGCAAAAGGGGATCAGAGGAAGGGGGAATGGTGCAAGGGGATTGATATGGAGGGGGGAATAATGGCAAAAGGGGATCAGAGGGAGGGGGGAATAATGGCACAAGGGGATTAAGATGGAGGGTGGAATAATCAACACCCCTCCATATTAATCCCCTTGTGTCAATATTCCCCCCTCCTCCATATTAATCCCCTTGTGTGATTTTTCCTCGCTCCCTGTGATCCCCTTTTGCCATTTCCCCCCCTTCCATCTTAATCCCCTTGTGCCATTATTATCCGATATAGAAAAAGGGTTATCAGAGGAAGGGGGAATGGCGCAAGGGGATTAAAATGGAGGGGGGAATAATGACACAAGGGGATTAAGATGGAGGGGGGAACAATGGCACAAGGGGATTAGGATGGAGGGGGGAAATGGCACAAGAGGATCAGAGGGAGGGAGGAATAATGGCACAAGAGATTAAGGGATTATCCCCCCCCCCCATCTTAATCCCCTTGGGCTATTATTCCCCCTTCATCTTAATCCCCTTGTGCCAATATCCCCCCCCTCCATTTTAGTCCCCTTGTGCCAATATTCTCCCCTCTGTCATATCCCCTTTTGCCATTATTCCCCCTCTATCTTAATCCCCTTTTGCTGTATTGGATAATAATGGCACAAGGGGATTAAGATGGAGGGGGAAAATGGCAAAAGGGGATCAGAGGGAGGGGGGAATATCGGCACAAGGGGATAAAGATGTAGGGGGGAATAGTGGCACAGGGGGATTAAGATTGAGGGGGAAAAATAGCACATGGGGATTAAGATGGAGGGGGGAACCACTGCCTTAACCCCTGCAGGACCCATGATGTACCGGTACGTCACTACACCCTGGGTCTTAAGGACCCATGACGTACATGTACGTCATGGGCAATTCCGGTCCCTGCCGCGCGCAGGGTGGGGATTGGACCGGGATGCCTGCTGAAATCATTCAGCAAGCATTCTGTGCAAATGCCCACGGGGGTCATCAGACAACCCCCCCCCCCCCCCACCCCATGTCGGCGATCGCGGCAGATCGCAGGTGAATTCACACCTGCGATTTGTGCAATTCCGGGTCATACGGGTCTATGGTCACCCAGAAAATAAGGGGGATCAAGGTTGTCCAAGACACCCACGATCCCCCAGAAGGGATAGGAGTGAGGTGGCAGGGGTGCCACCCCTCCTATCCCTGCTATTGGTCGTATAGACGCGACGTCCCATAGCAGATCGGGGGCTGGGGGGTTAACTTTCGGTTTCCCCATTCTGCCCACCCACTGTAGGCGGGGAAGAATGGGGAAACCAACAGAGGACCGGCGCCGAAGTCCACTTACCCATCCTTGGCAGCGGAGCGACGATCTGTGACGGAGATCAGCGGCAGAAGAGGACGGCGATGCAGCTCCCTGGATTCTACGGAAGCCGGTGAGCTGCCTAGCAACATCTAGAGCGCTACAGTTTGAGACCACTATACAGTGGTCTCTAAACTGTAGCCCTCCAGATGTTGCAAAAGTACAACTCCCAGCATGCCCAGACAGCTGTTTGGGCATGCTGAGATTTATAGTTTTGCAACAGTTTGAGACCACTATACAGTGGTCTCTAAACTGTAGCCCTCCGGATCTTGCAAAACTACAAATCCCAGCATGCCCAGAGAGCAAACAGCTGTCTCGCATGCTGGGAGTTGTAGTTGCGTACCTCCAGCTGTTGCATAACTACATCTCCCAGCATGCCCTTCGGCGATCAGTGCATGCTGGGAGTTGTAGTTTTGAAACAGCTGGAGGTTTGCCCCCCCCCCCCCCATGTGAATGTACAGGCTACATTCACACGGGCAGGTTTACAGTAAGTTTCTTGAAGTTTGAGCTCTTGGAGTTTGAGCAAACTCCTAGCAGGAAACTCACCGTAACGCAGCCAGTTCGAATGTACCCTAAAAACACTACACTACACTACACTAACACATAATAAAGAGTAAAACACTACATATACACCCCTTGCGGCAGTCTTTCCAAAACGGAGCCTCCAGCTGTTGCAAAACAACAACTCCCAGCATTTCCGGACAGCCACTGACTGTCCAGGCATGCTGGGAGTTTAGCAACAGCTGGAGGCACCCTGTTTGGGAATCACTGGTGTAGAATTTCCCCCCTATGCAATCTCTAATGTAGTCCTCAAATGCGCATGGCTCTCTCACTTCGGAGCCCTGTCTTATTTCAAGGAAACAGTTTAAGGCCACATATGGGGTATTTCCGTACTCGGGAGAAATTGCACTACAAATTTTGGGGGGCTTTTTCTACTTTTACCCCTTATGAAAAGGAAAAGTTGGGGGCTACACTAGTCTGTTAGTGTAAAAAAATTTACATTTTTACACTAACACGCTGGTGTTGCCCCATACTTTTTATTTTCACAAGCGGTAAAAGCAAAAAATGACCCCCAAAATTTGAAACGCAATTTCTCCTGAGTACGGAAATACCCCATATGTGGATGCAAAGTGCTCTGCTGGCAAACTACAACGCTCAGAAGAGAAGGAGCACCATTGTGCTTTTGAAGAGAAAATTTGTCTGGAATTGAAGGCCACGTGTGTTTACAATGTCCCAATAGTGCCAGAACAATGGAACCCCCCCACATGTGACCCCATTTTGGAAACTACACCCCTCATGTAATGTAATAAGTTGTACAGTGAGCATTTTAAGCCCCACACGTGTCTGGCAGATTTTTGGAACAGTGGTCCGTGAAAATGAAAAATGTAATTTTTTATTTGCACAGCTAGCTGTTCCAAAGATCTGTCAAACACCAGTGGGGTGTAAATACTCACTGCATCCCTTATTAAGTTTTGTGAGGGGTGTAGTTTCCAAAATGGAGTCACATGTGCAGTGGCGTCTCTAGGGGGGGGCCAGAGGGGGCCATGGCCCCCCCCCCTACATCATGATTGGCCCCCCCTTGTGCCCCCCCTAGCAGCAGTAGGTCACTAGCAGCTCTCATGGCCATCAGGGAGGTACAGCTAGTTCACCAGTAAGGGTCCCGAGCCCCCGCTGCAACCCCCGCCCCCCGGAGCCATCTACTCCGCCATCCTTTTTTTAAATAAATGTTCAGCCAGCAGCCCTGTCACCACGCAGGGGCCGCGCTATGCAGACTGGGAAGAGCAGACAGGAAGCTCCTCCCCCTCTCTCACTCCCCTGTATGCTGGACCTTGTGGAGCAGGCCTGCTGTGTGTATACAGGCCCGGACACCACCAGTATGGAAGACTTACCTGCCCCATGCCCACTGCTGATGCTGCCCTTTTAAAGTAAGTAACTTGCTTGGGGGAGAGGGGGGAAGTTGTAGTTCGGGAGACAGTGGGAGGTAGTTCAGTGTTTCCCAACCAGGGGGCCTTCAGCTGTTGCAAAACTACAACTCCCAGCATTCCTTTGGCTTTATGAGCATACTGAGAGTTGTAGTTTTGCAACAGCTGAAGGCCCTCCTAGTTGGGAAACACTGATCTATCTATCTATAAATCATCTATCTATTATCTATCTATCTATCCATCTATCTCATATCTATCTATCTATCTATCTCATATCTATCTATCTAGCCATCTATTTATGTATCTATCTATCTTTCTATTTATCTATCTTTCTCATATCTATCTCAGATAGATGAGAGATAGATGAAAGATAGATAGATATGAGAGATAGATAGATACATAGATAGATACATAAATAGATGGATATATAGATAGATATGAGATAGATAGAAAGATAGATAAATAGATGATAGATAGATAGATGATATATAGATATGATAGATAGGAGATAGATGGATATGATATAGATAGATTGATATGATATAGATACATAGGATATAGAAAGATAGATAGATAAAGAACAATATGATGCAGCACGCCACAAGTTTGCAGAAAATGGTGGTTTATTCCATCATGTGCATAGACTGCACATGATGGAATAAACCACCATTTTCTGCAAACTTGTGGCGTGCTGCATCATATTGTTCTTTGTCTGAATTAAGGAACTAGTGGACCCAGGTTCCAAGTATGCGGGCACCCCGACTTCTCTCTAATCTCTGGATTTTGGTTGTGCCGTTTTTATTTGTTTTAGATAGATAGATAGAAAGAGATAGTATCTATCTATCTATCTATCATCTATTTATCTATCTTTCTATCTATCTCATATCTATCTATATATCCATCTATTTATGTATCTATCTATCTCTCATATCTATCTATCTTTCATCTATCTATCTCTCATCTATCTCTCATCTATCTGAGATAGATATGAGATAGATAGATAGATAAATAGAAAGATAGATAGATACATAAATAAATAGATAGATGGATATAGATAGATGGATGGATAGATAGATAGATAGATAGATAGATAGATAGATAGGAGATAGATGGATAGATAGATAGATGATTGATAGATAGATAGATCAGTGTTTCCCAACCAGGGGGCCTCCAGCTGTTGCAAAACTACAACTCCCAGTATGCTCATAAAGCCAAAGACATGCTGGGAGTTGTCGTTTTGGAATAGCTAGAGGCCCTCTGATTGGGATACACTGATCTATCTATCTATCTCATATCTATCTATCTATCTATCTATCTCATATCTATCTATCTATCTCATATCTATCTATCTCATATCTATCTATCTCATATCTATCTATCTATCTCATATCTATCTATCTCATATCTATCTATCATCTATCTATCTCTCATATCTATCTATTAATCTATATTATCTAAGTGTTTTATTCCCCCATGTATGTGTTACGTTTCGATAGCATCCCGCCATCTTTATCATACGTACAGTTGTACATTCTGTAGTCTCTGTGACATCACTGTGCTTCATAATAAACTGTGACATCACTGTGCTTCATAATAAACTGTGACATCACTGTGCTTCATAATAAACTGTGACATCACTGTGCTTCATAATAAACTGTGACATCACTGTGCTTCATCCTGTAATTTGATGTCACTGTGTATAACAACCCTGTAGTGACATCACAGTTTATTATTCTTGAACGCTGACTTCACTGTGTATATTTTCCCGGTACAATGACATCACTGTAAGTTAAGGTCTTTGGGATTGGAAATTTTAGTTTGTAACTGGATTGAACACTGGCTCATGGATCGTACCCAGAGAGTGGTGGTCAATGATTCGTACTCTGATTGGTCCCCGGTAATTAGTGGTGTACCCCAAGGTTCAGTACTGGGACCGCTGTTGTTTAATTTATTTATCAATGATATAGAGGATGGTATTAACAGCTCTGTTTCTATCTTTGCAGATGACACCAAGCTTTGTAGCACAGTACAGTCTATAGAGGATGTGCATAAGTTACAAGATGACTTGGATAGACTAAGTGTCTGGGCATCCACTTGGCAAATGAGGTTCAATGTGGATAAATGTAAAGTTACGCATCTGGGTACTAATAACCTGCATGCATCGTATGTCTTAGGGGGGATTAAACTGGCAGAGTCACTGGTAGAGAAGGATCTGGGTGTACTTGTAGATCACAGACTACAGAATAGCATGCAATGTCAGGCTGCTGCTTCCAAAGCCGGCAGAATATTGTCATGTATCAAAAGAGGCATGGACTCAAGGGACAGGGACATAATACTCCCCCTTTATAAAGCATTGGTACGGCCTCACCTGGAATATGCTGTTCAGTTTTGGGCACCTGTCCATAAAAGGGACACTGCGGAGTTGGAAAGGGTGCAGAGACGCGCGACTAAACTAATATGGGGCATGGAACATCTTAGCTATGAGGAGCGATTAAAGGAGTTACAATTGTTTAGTCTTGAGAAGAGACGTTTAAGGGGGGATATGATAAACGTATATAAGTATATTAATGGCCCATACAAAAAATATGGAGAAAAACTGTTCCAGGTTAAACCCCCCCAAAGGACGAGGGGGCAATCCCTCCGTCTGGAGAAGAAAAAGTTTAGTCTCAAGGGGCGACACGCCTTCTTTACCGTGAGGACTGTGAATTTATGGAACGGTCTACCTCAGGAACTGGTCACAGCAGGAACAATTAACAGCTTTAAAACAGGATTAGATACATTCATGGAACAAAATAACATTAATGCTTATGAAGAAATATAAAATCCCATCCCTTCCCCAATATCGCGCCACACCCCTACCCCTTAATTCCCTGGTTGAACTTGATGGACATATGTCTTTTTTCGACCGTACTAACTATGTAACTATGTAACTATGTAACTGTATAGTTACCCTCTACTGTGACAACACTGCGTTTATTAACCCTGTAGTGGCAAAACTGTTTATTGTCCCTGTACAGAGACATTACTGTTTATATTAACTCTGAACTGTAATGTCACTGTATATATTAACTCTGAACTGTGATGTCACTGTGCATATTTACCCTATATTGTCACTCACAGTGCAAGGTAAATATATACAGTGACATTAGGGTATACAGGCTTAATATATACAGTGATGTCACAGTACAGGGATAAGACACACAGTGATGTCACAGTACAGGGATAATACACAGTGGTGTCACAGTACAGGGATAATACACAGCGATGTCACAGTACAGGGATAATACACAGCGATGTCACAGTACAGTGATAATACACAATGATGTCACAGTACAGGGATAATACACAGTGATGTCACAGTACAGAGATAATACACAGTGATGTCACAGTACAGGGATAATACACACAGTGATGTCACAGTACAGGGATAATACACACAGTGATGTCACAGTACAGGGATAATACACAGTGATGTCATAGTACAGAGATAATACACAGTGATGTCACAGTACAGGGATAATACACAGTGATGTCACAGTACAGGGATAATACACAGTGATGTCACAGTACAGGGATAATACACAGTGATGTCACAGTACATGGATAATACACACAGTGATGTCACAGTACAGGGATAATACACAGTGATGTCACAGTACAGGGATAATACACAGTGATGTCACAGTACAGGGATAATACACAGTGATGTCACAGTACAGGGATAATACACAGTGATGTCACAGTACAGGGATAATACACACAGTGATGTCACAGTACAGGGATAATACACACAGTGATGTCACAGTACAGGGATAATACACACAGTGGTGTCACAGTACAGGGATAATACACACAGTGGTGTCACAGTACAGGGTTAATACACACAGTGATGTCACAGTACTGGGATAATACACACAGTGATGTCACAGTCACAGTACAGGGATAATACACACAGTGATGTTGTTACGCCGAGCGCTCCGGGTCCCCGTTCCTCCCCGGAGCGCTCGCCTCATCCTCGTTGTTGCAGCGCCCCGGTCAGATCCACTGACCGGGTGCGCTGCGGTCCCGCCTCCAGCCGGGATGCGATTCGCGATGCGGGTGGCGCCCGCTCGCGATGCGCACCCCGGTCCCCGTACCTGACTCGCTCTCCGTCGGTCCTGTCCCGGCGCGCGCGGCCCCGCTCCCTAGGGCGCGCGCGCGCCGGGTCTCTGCGATTTAAAGGGCCAGTGCACCAATGATGGTGCCTGGCCCAATCTTCCCAATTAGCTTAATTAGTTTCCACCTGTGCACTCCCTACTTATACCTCACTTCCCCTGCACTCCCTTGCCGGATCTTGTTGCCATTGTGCCAGTGAAAGCGTTTCCTTGTGTGTTCCTAGCCTGTGTTCCAGACCTCCTGCCGTTGCCCCCGACTACGATCCTTGCTGCCTGCCCCGACCTTCTGCTACGTCCGACCTTGCTTCTGTCTACTCCCTTGTACCGCGCCTATCTTCAGCAGTCAGAGAGGTTGAGCCGTTGCTAGTGGATACGACCTGGTCACTACCGCCGCAGCAAGACCATCCCGCTTTGCGGCGGGCTCTGGTGAAAACCAGTAGTGACTTAGAACCGATCCACTAGCACGGTCCACGCCAATCCCTCTCTGGCACAGAGGATCCACTACCTGCCAGCCGGCATCGTGACAGTAGATCCGGCCATGGATTCCGCTGAGGTGCCGCTGTCAAGTCTTGCCGACATTTTCACGATGATCACCCAACAAAATCACCAGCTGGCATACTTGTCCTCCGTGACACAGCAACTGAAGTCACAGTTACAGCAGCTGCAACTGCAACAACCATCTCCTCCGCCGGCTCCTGCAACTCCTCCGCAGCAACCGGCCGCTCCTAACCCCTGCTTGTCTCTGCCGGACAAATTTGATGAGGACTCTAGACTCTGCCGTGGTCTCCATTCTGGAAAGGCCTTGTCTGGGGCCACACCACTCTGGGACCGCAATGATCCTGCCACAGCCACAGTCCAGTCCTTCTTCGCTGAGGTCCGTGGTGTCTTCGAGGAGCCTGCCCGAGCTTCTTCTGCCGAGACTGCCCTGCTGAACCTGGCCCAGGGTGTTTCTTCCGTTGGCGAGTACGCCATTCAGTTCCATGCTCTTGATTCCGAGTTGTCCTGGAATAGTGAGGCTCTCTGCGCGACCTTTAAAAAAGGCCTATCCAGCAACATTAAAGATGTTCTGGCCGCACGAGAGACTCCTGCTAACCTACATGAACTCATTCATCTTGCCACTCGCATTGACATGCGTTTTTCCGGATGGCGTCTGGAGCTCCGCCTGGATATGGACTTTGTTCGCACGAGGCGTTTTTTCTCCCCGGCTCCTCTCTCCTCTGGTCCTCTGCAAACCGTTCCTGTGCCTCCCGCCGTGGAGGCTATGCAAGTTGACCGGTCTCGCTTGACACCTCAAGAGAGGACACGACGCCGCATGGAGAATCTTTGCCTGTACTATGCCGGTACCGAACACTTCCTGAAGGATTGTCCTATCCGTCCTCCCCGCCTGGAAAGACGTACGCTGACTCCGCACAAAGGTGACACAGTTCTTGATGTCAACTCTGCTTCTCCACGCCTTACTGTGCCTGTGCGGATATCTTCCTCTACCTTCTCCTTCTCTACTATGGCCTTCTTGGATTCCGGATCTGCAGGAAATTTTTTTTTGGCCTCTCTTATCAACAGGTTCAACGTCCCTGTGACCAGTCTCGCCAGACCCCTCTACATCAATTGTGTTTACAATGAAAAATTGGACTGTCTCGTGCGTTACCGCACGGAACCCCTCCTAATGTGCATCGGACCTCATCACGGAAAAATTGAGTTTTTTTTCCTCAGGTTCTTTGGCCCCAAGAAGAGGGGGAGACCCAAGGGGGGGGTACTGTTACGCCGAGCGCTCCGGGTCCCCGTTCCTCCCCGGAGCGCTCGCCTCATCCTCGTTGTTGCAGCGCCCCGGTCAGATCCACTGACCGGGTGCGCTGCGGTCCCGCCTCCAGCCGGGATGCGATTCGCGATGCGGGTGGCGCCCGCTCGCGATGCGCACCCCGGTCCCCGTACCTGACTCGCTCTCCGTCGGTCCTGTCCCGGCGCGCGCGGCCCCGCTCCCTAGGGCGCGCGCGCGCCGGGTCTCTGCGATTTAAAGGGCCAGTGCACCAATGATGGTGCCTGGCCCAATCTTCCCAATTAGCTTAATTAGTTTCCACCTGTGCACTCCCTACTTATACCTCACTTCCCCTGCACTCCCTTGCCGGATCTTGTTGCCATTGTGCCAGTGAAAGCGTTTCCTTGTGTGTTCCTAGCCTGTGTTCCAGACCTCCTGCCGTTGCCCCCGACTACGATCCTTGCTGCCTGCCCCGACCTTCTGCTACGTCCGACCTTGCTTCTGTCTACTCCCTTGTACCGCGCCTATCTTCAGCAGTCAGAGAGGTTGAGCCGTTGCTAGTGGATACGACCTGGTCACTACCGCCGCAGCAAGACCATCCCGCTTTGCGGCGGGCTCTGGTGAAAACCAGTAGTGACTTAGAACCGATCCACTAGCACGGTCCACGCCAATCCCTCTCTGGCACAGAGGATCCACTACCTGCCAGCCGGCATCGTGACAGATGTCACAGTACAGGGATAATACACACAGTGATGTCACAGTACAGGGATAATACATACAGTGATGTCACAGTACAGGGATAATACACACAGTGATGTCACAGCACACGGATAATACACAGTGATGTCACAGTACAGGGATAATACACACAGTCATGTCACAGTACAGGGATAATACACAGTGATGTCACAGTACAGGGATAATACACACAGTGATGTCACAGTACAGGGATAATACACAGTGATGTCACAGTACAGGAATAATACACACTGTGATGTGTACATCTGGTATCTACCACTATAAGGCCAGTGTATGTGGGAGTATTGGTATTTGTAAAATTAATTTTATACAGTAACAATTGGTGTTAGTCGGTCATTAGTCAGTCACAATAGTAGTCGTGGTCATGGTGTGGCAGTATTATTTGTTTCTTGCTAGTAACACACACAACTAACAGTAAGCACCTTTTGTCTGGAGGTGCTGACCATTTTTATTTTTTTGTACTGGTATTATCAGTAATATTGGTGTCAGTAACAGTATGACCATAATATGTATGATGACAATATTTCCTCCCTGTATGCTGGTATTATTGGTAATATTTGTCTCAGTATACAGGATTTGGTCAGTTACAGTATGATGGTTATATGTATGGTGATAATATTCCTCCTTGTATACTGATATTATTTGTAATATTAGTCTCAGTATACAGGTCATTGTTCGCACTAGCGTCTAGCTCACCGGTGCGGCATGGAGCCACTTTGCCTGCACACCCTGGAATTAAAGCATGAAGTCTTGCAAAAGATTGGTGAGCTGCCTGTAATTTTTCTACATCATTGCGATTGGATGAACTGTCTTTACCTATATTACATGAGCACCATATTACAAGCCTGTGCTGTCTGATACTTTAGAGTCCGGATTATAGGACAAATGTATTTTTTGTGAACCACACAATACAGGTAGTGCCAGCACGCTTCTATCTACACATATATTACTTATGTTAATGTTTGACAGGAAACTGGCCAAAAAATAAGTGACATGTCACTTCTTCTCCACATTGACTTCAAAGGCAGTTTCAGCATGTGTCTATGAGATCTTCATGGTCCCTCGATGCTGCCCTTGGCTTGGATATAATTTGCACATGCAATGTATAAATGTGGTGTTGTTATAATTGCCCCCCCTACTTTTGTCCTGGCCCCCAGTGTGCCCCCCCAAAATTTGAAAGCTGGAGACGCCACTGCACATGTTGGGGGGGGTTCCACTGTTTTGGAACCGCGGGGGGCTTTGTAAACGCACATGGCCCCTGACTTCCATTCCAAACAAATTCACTATCCAAATGCTCAATGGTGCTCCTTCTCTTCTGAGCATTGTAGTGCACCAGCAGAGCACTTGACGTACACACATTGGGTATTTCCATACTCAGAAGAAATGGGGTTACAAATTTTGAGGATAATTTTCTCCTATTACTCCTTGTAAGAATGTAAAATTTGGGGAAAAAACTGCATTTTAGTGAATTTTTTGTTTTCATCTACACATCCAACTTTAACAAAAAGTCGTGAAACACATGTGAGGTGTTAAAGCTCACTATACCCCTTGTTACGTTCCTTGAGGGGTGTAGTTTCCAAAATAGTATGCCATGTGTTTTTTTTTCTCTTTTTTTTTTTTTGCTGTGCTGGCACCATAAGGGCTTCCTAAATGCGACATGCCCACCAAAAACCATTTTAGCTAAATTTGATTTCCAAAAGCCAAATGTGACTCCTTCTCTTCTGAGCATTGTAGTTCACCCGCAGAGCATTTTACATCCTAACATGGGGTATTTCCATACTTAGAAGAGATGGGGTTACAAATTTGGGGGGCATTTTCTCCCATTACCTTTTGTAAAAATGGTAAATTAGGGAAAAAAACTGCACTTTAGTGAAAAAAAATTTTTTCATTTACATATCCAACTTTAACGGAAAGTCAGCAAACACCTGTGGGGTATTAAGGCTCACTGTACCGCTTATTATATGCCTTGAGGGGTGTAGTTTCCAAATGGTATGCCATGTGGGTTTTTCTCTGCTGTTCGGGCACCATAGGGGCTTCCTAAATGTGACATGCCTCCCAAAAACCATTTCAGCAAAATTCACTCTCCAAAATCCCATTGTCGCTCCTTCCCTTCTGAGCCCTCTACTGCCCGCCGTACACTTGACATACACATATGAGGTATTTAAAATTTTTGTGGGGCTTTTTCTTCTATTACCCCTTGCAAAAATTCAAAAACTGGGCCAGTGTAAAAAATGAAGATTTTGAATTTTCTCCTTCAATTTGCTGCTATTCCTGTGAAACACCTAAAGGGTTAACAAACCTTTTGAATGTCATTTTTAATACTTTGAGGGGTGCAGTTTTCATTTATGGGGTAGTTCTAATAAGAAGGCCCTTCAAATCCACTTCAAAACTGAACTGGTCCCTGAAAAATCTTGATTTTGAAAATTTTGTAAAAAATTGGAAAATTGCTGCTATACTTTGAAGCCCTCTGATGTCTTCCAAAAGTAAAAACATGTAAAACAAAAGAAGAACAGGCGCTCCCTTGTGGAGAATCAACGGGATCACAGGTGCGTGAGAAGGGAGGGTAAAAATGAATGCTCACCCTGCCAGGTTGTGCAAATTCCCACACAACAAGGATCTGCGTTTGTAATATAGTGAACTGGGTCTGCAGCCTTCCTGGAATCGACAGAAATGCAGAGGCGAAAGCTTCAGGGATGCAGGAATACAGGCACTGACCAAGAAGGGGACCAGTGAAGCCAGGTAGATATCAAACAGCTTTAATCCAATGCGACGCGTTTCACCGCGCTTGCGCGGTTTCATCAGCCATGCCTGATGAAACCGCGCAAGCGCGTTGAAACGCGTCGCAATGGATTAAAGCTGTTTGATATCTACCTGGCTTCACTGGTCCCCTTCTTGGTCAGCGCCTGTATTCCTGCACCCCTGAAGCTTTCGCCTCTGCAAAAGTAAAAACATGTCAACTTTATTATGCAAATATAAAGTAGACATATTGTATATGTTAATCAATATATATATTTTTTGGGAATATCCATTTTCCTTATGAGCAGAGAGCTTCAAAGTAAAAAAAAAAAGCAACATTTTCAATTTTTTCATCAAATTTTTGAATTTTTCACCAAGAAATGACAAAGATTTACAACTAATATAAAGTAGAATATGTCCCAAAAAACTATCTTGGAATCAGCATGAAAGGTAAAAGCATCCTAGAGTTATTAATGCTTAAAGTGACAGTGGTCAGATGTGCAAAAAATGGCCGGGTCCTACAGTGAAATTTGGCTGGGTCCTTAAGGGGTTAAAGGGCAAATTTTTGAATTTATTAGTTACAATTTAACAACTTAAAAACTCAACTTCATTTAAAAGAAAATTCAAGACTTTTGTCAGTTTTTTATCTATTTTGAGAAACCATCCCCAATCCTGTTGCTACTTCAAAAAATGGTTTATATTTAGAAATGTAAAAACGTAAGAAGAGACATCGGCCAGCACTCACCATTCAGGGATCTTTATTGAAGATGTCGGTGCACTAACATAGCTTCAGCGGGCAGGGTTAGGAGGGCAGGAGACCCCTGCCTCCTAACCCTGCCCGCTTAAGCTATGTTTGCGCACCGACATCTTCAATAATGACCCCCTGAATGGTGAGTGCTGGCCGCTGTCTTTTCTTAGGGCAGGTGCATGAAGTGGATTATTATTTTGGGATCACATTGCATACTACCAGTGGTGTATGTGCCGGTGCCTCTGCTTCTTGTTTTGACCTTTATTTTTAGAAAGCTTGTTGAAAGCCACATCGTCTGCCAATACCTCTGTGTGCCAATAACACCGGCAGGCATCTACCATCAACCAGGGATACTTGATGCCACTTTATTTTAGTGCAAAGAAGCCTAAAAAATCCACGAGTGAATTAAAGAAGCTGTTAGTGATCATGGGTTACAGAATCTCACAATAACGGAGCCTTAAAAATATTTTACTACTTGAATACATTCCTAGCAGTGTTATACAGGGCTTTAGAGCTGTTCAGTAGTGTTATACATGAGTTTAGGGGCTTATTTAATTGGCAGTTCCTGTCGAACAGAGTCAAATTGAACAGGCAATTTTGAAAAAGTTCAATGAGACTGGCGAGTCAAACTTTTTAAAAGTTTGCACAACCCTACACTTTGTTCCAAATTATTATGCATATTCTATTTAAGTGTCACAAAGATTAAATATTTACTTTTTCAGTTTAACTCAGGGATGGCATTGTGTCTATGGGCTCTTTTGATCACTGAAAATTATCTCGGACACCTGTGATAATTAGATTGCCAGGTGAGCCCAAATTAAGGAAAAACTACAAAAGGTGGGTGTTCCACATTATTAACCCCTTAAGGACCGAGCCCTTTTTCACCTTAAGGACCGGAGCGTTTTTTGCAGTTCTGACCACTGTCATTTTAACCTCTTCAGGACCCATGACATATGCATACGCCATCACACCCTGGGTCTTAAGGACCCATGACGTATGCATACGTAATGGTCTTTTCCTGGTCTCCGCCGCTCACCCGGCGGAGATCGGAAGCGGATCCCTGCTGAAATCCTTCAGCAGGGATCCAGGGCAAACGCCGAGGGGGTCCATGTGATCTGCGGCGATACCGGGCTGATCGGGTCTCTGGGACCCGACCGCCCGGTAATTTCGCATGATCCCGGCTGTCACAGACAGCCAGGACCATGCTAACGTATAGGAGCGAGGTGGCAAGCCTTCCACCTCCTCCTATCCCCTGCGATCTGTTGGTTAGTTAACCGACCAATCGCAGGAGGGGGGGGCGGTTACTTCCTCCCGTCCTGCCCGGCCCCTTGAAGTCCGGAGAGGACGGGAGGAAGACCGGAGGACGCGGCGGGGGACGGGGGAGTGCTGGGGACCGGCCCCGGTACTTACCTCGTCCCTGAAGACCCGGATCCCGGCGAGGAAGATGGTGGCGGCGGCGACAGGTCAGTAGATCTTCAGCCGCGGTCGGGCCCTTTACAGCAATGCACGTCGCCGTAAAGCGACATGCATTGCTGTATTGGGACCCTATATACTACAACTCCCAGCATGCCCAGACAACCCTTGGCGTCTGGGCATGCTGGGAGTTACAGTTTTGCAACATCTGGAGGTCCACAGTTTGGAGACCACTGTGCCCTTCCAGATGTTGCAAAACTACACATTCTAAGCATGCCCTTACTGTCCAGGCATGCTGGGAGTTGTAGTGCGGCAACATCTGGCTCTAAAGATGTTGCCGAACTACTACTCCCAGCATGCCTGAGAATGTTTGGGAGTTGTGGTTTTGCAAGAACAGGAGGCACACTGGTTGGGAAACATTGTCTGTTTCCTAACTCAGTGTTTCCCAACCCGTGTGCCTCCAGCTGTTGCAAAACTATAACTACCAGCATGCACTGATAGACTGTGCATGCTGGGAGTTGTAGTTTTGCAACAGCTGGAGGTCCCCCCCCCCCTGTGAATGTACAGGGTACATTCACATGGGCAGGGGGCTTACAGTGAGTATCAGGCTGCAAGTTTGCGATGCAGCAAATTTTGCGCGGCAGCTCAAACTCGCAGCGGGAAACTCGCTGTAATCCCCCGCCCGTGTGACTGTACCCTAAAAACACTACACTACATTAACACAAAATAAAATAAAAAGTAAAAAACACTACATATACACATACCCCTACACAGCCCCCTCCCCTCCCCAATAAAAATGAAAAACGTCTGGTACGCCACTGTTTCCAAAATGGAGCCTCCAGCTGTTGCAAAACCACAACTCCCAGTATTGGCGGACAGCCGTTGACTGTCCAAGCATGCTGGGAGTTTTGCAACAGCTGGAGGCACCCTGTTTGGGAATCACTGGCGTAGAATACCCCTATGTCCACCCCTATGCAAATCCCTAATTCAGGCCTCAAATGCACATGGCGCTCTCACTTTGGAGCCCTGTCGCCGTACTCGGGAGAAATTGCCTTACAAATTTTGGGGGGCTTTTTCTCCTTTCACCCCTTATGAAAAGGTGAAATTGGGGTCTACACCAGCATGTCAGTGTAAAAAAAAAATTTTTTTTACACTAACATGCTGGTGTTGCCCTATACTTTTCATTTTGACAAGAGGTAAAAGGGAAAAAAGCCCCCCACAATTTGTAACGCAACTTCTCCCGACTACGCAGATACCCCATATGTGGGCGCAAAGTGCTCTGGGGGCGCACAACAAGGCTCAGAAGGGAGAGTGCACCATGTACATTTGAGGTGATTTGCACAGGGGTGGCTGATTGTTACAGCGGTTTTGACAAACGCAAAAAAAAAAAAAAAAACACATGTGACCCCATTTCGGAAACTACACCCCTCACGGAATGTAATGAGGGGTGCAGTGAGAATTTACACCCCACTGGTGTCTGACAGATCTTTGGAACAGTGGGCTGCGCAAATTAAAAATTTTGTACAGACCACTGCTCCAAAGATCTGACAGACACCAGTGGGGGGTAAATGCTCACTGTACCCCTTGTTACGTTCCTCAAGGGGTCTAGTTTCCAATGTGGTATGGCATGTGGGTATTTTTTGTTGTCCTGGCACCATAGGGGCTTCCTAAATGCGACATGCCCCCGAGCAAAATTTGCTCTCAAAAAGCCAAATATGACTCCTTCTCTTCTGAGCATTGTAGTTCGCCCATAGTGCACTTCATGTCAATTTATGGAGTACCTCCATACTCAAAGAGATGGGGTTACAAATTTTGGGGGCTATTTTCTGCTATTAACTCTTGTAAAAATGTGAAATTTGGGGGGAAGCACACATTTTATTGAAATTTTTTTAAATTTTTTTTACATATGCAAAAGTCGTGAAACACCTGTGGGGTATTAAGGCTCACTTTATTCCTTGTTACGTTCCTCAAGGGGTCTAGTTTCCAAAATGGTATGCCATGTGGGTATTTTTTGCTGTCCTGGCACCATAGGGGCTTCCTATATGGGACATGCCCCCCAAAAACCATTTCAGAAAAACGTACGCTCCAAAATCCCCTTGTTGCTCCTTCCCTTCTGAGCCCTCTACTGCGCCCGCCGAACACTTTACACAGACATATGAGGTATGTGCTTAGTCAAGAGAAATTGGGCTACAAATAGAAGTATACATTTTCTCCTTTTACCCCTTGTAAAAATTCAAAAATTGGGTCTACAAGAACATGCGAGTGTAAAAAATGGAAATTGTGAATTTTCTCCTTCACTTTGCTGCTATTCCTGTGAAACACCTAAAGGGTTAAAATGCTGACTGAATGTCATTTTGAATATTTTGGGGGGTGCAGTTTTTATAATGGGGTCATTTGTGGGGTATTTCTAAGATGAAGACCCTTCAAATCCACTTCAAACCTGAACTGGTCCCTGAAAAATTGTGATTTTGGAAATTTTGTGAAAAATTGGAAAATTGCCGCTGAACTTTGAAGCCCTCTGGTGTCTTCCAAAAGTAAAAACTCGTAAATTTTATGATGCAAACATTAAGTAGACATATTGTATATGTGAATAAAATAAAATAATATTTGGAATATCCATTTTCATTACAAGCAGAGAGCTTCAAAGTTAGAAAAATGCAAAATTTACAAATTTTTCATCAAATTTTGGGATTTTTCACCAAGAAAGGATGCAAGTTACCAAAAATTTTTACCACTAAGTTAAAGTAGAATATGTCACGAAAAAACAATCTCTGAATCAGAATGATAACTAAAAGCATTCCAGAGTTATTAATGTTTAAAGTGACAGTGGTCAGATGTGCAAAAAATGGCCGGGTCCTAAGGTGTAAAATGGCTGGGTCCTTAAGGGGTTAAACATTAATAACTCTGGAATGCTTTTAGTTATCATTCTGATTCCGAGATAGTTTTTTCGTGACATATTCTACTTTAACTTAGTGGTAAAATTTTATGGGAACTTGCATCCTTTCTTGGTGAAAAATCCCAAAATTTAATGAAAAAAATGAAAATTTAGCATTTTTCTAACTTTGAAGCTCTTTGCTTGTAAGGAAAATTGATATTCAAAATAATTTTTTTTGGGGTTCACATATACAATATGTCTACTTTATGTTTGCATCATAAAATTTATGAGTTTTTACTTTTGGAAGACACCAGAGGGCTTCAAAGTTCAGCAGCAATTTTGAAATTTTTCACAAAATTTTCAAACTCGCTATTTTTCATGGACCAGTTCAGGTTTGAAGTGGATTTGAAGGGTCTTCATATTAGAAATACCCCATAAAAGACCCCATTATAAAAACTACACCCCCCAAAGTATTCAAAATGACATTCAGTAAGTGTATTAACCCTTTAGGTGTTTCACAGGAATAGCAGCAAAGTGAAGGAGAAAATTCAAAATCTTCATTTTTTTACACTCGCATGTTCTTGTAGACCCAATTTTTGAATTTTTGCAAGGGGTAAAAAGGAGAAAATTTTTACTTGTATTTGAAACCCAATTTCTCTCGAGAGAAAGCACATACCTCATATGTCTATGTTAATTGTTCGGCGGGCGCAGTAGAGGGCTCAGAAGGGAAGGAGCGACAAATGGTTTTTGGGGGGCATGTCACTTTTAGGAAGCCCCTATGGTGCCAGGACAGCAAGAAAACACACATGGCATACCATTTTGGAAACTAGACCCCTCAGGGAACGTAACAAGGGGTAAAGTGAACCTTAATATACCCCACAGGTGTTTCACGACTTTTGCATATGTAAAAAAAAATATATATTTTTTTTTTACCTAAAATGCTTGATTTCCCAAAAATTTTACATTTTTAAAAAGTGTAATAGCAGAAAATACCCCCCAAAATTTGAAGCCCAATTTCTCCCGATTCAGAAAACACCCCATATGGGGGTGAAAATTGCTCTGCTGGCGCACTACAGGTCTCAGAAGAGAAGGAGTCACATTTGGCTTTTTGAAAGCAAATTTTGCTCTGGGGGCATGCCGCATTTAGGAAGCCCCTATGGTGCCAGGACAGCAAAAATACACACATGGCATACCATTTTGGAAACTAGACCCCTCAGGGAACGTAACAAGGGGTAAAGTGAACCTTAATACCCCACAGGTGTTTCACGACTTTTGCATATGTAAAAAAAAATTATTTTTTTTACCCAAAATGGTTGGTTTCTCAAAAATTTTACATTTTTAAAAAGGGTAATAGCAGAAAATACCCACCAAAATTTGAAGCCCAATTTCTCCCGATTCAGAAAACACCCCATATGGGGGTGAAAAGTGCTCTGCTGGCGCACTACAGGTCTCAGAAGGGAAGGAGTCACATTTGGCTTTTTGAAAGCAAATTTTGCTATGGGGGCATGCCGCATTTAGGAAGCCCCTATGGTGCCAGGACAGCAAAAAAAAAACACATGGCATACCATTTTGGAAACTAGACCCCTCGGGGAATGTAACAAGGGGTTAAGTGAACCTTTATACCCCACAGGTGTTTCACGACTTTTGCATATGTAAAAAAATATATATATTTTTTTACCTAAAATGCTTGATTTCCCAAAAATTTTACATTTTTAAAAAGTGTAATAGCAGAAAATACCCCCCAAAATTTGAAGCCCAATTTCTTCCAATTCAGAAAACACCCCATATGGGGGTGAAAAT
This sequence comes from Hyla sarda, assembly GCF_029499605.1. NCBI lineage: Eukaryota > Metazoa > Chordata > Amphibia > Anura > Hylidae > Hyla > Hyla sarda. The sequence goes on along the minus strand of NC_079193.1, from coordinate 111,452,526 downwards.
TGCTCTGCTGGCGCACTACAGGTCTCAGAAGAGAAGGAGTCACATTTGGCTTTTTGAAAGCAAATTTTGCTCTGGGGGCATGCCGCATTTAGGAAGCCCCTATGGTGCCAGGACAGCAAAAATACACACATGGCATACCATTTTGGAAACTAGACCCCTCAGGGAACGTAACAAGGGGTAAAGTGAACCTTAATACCCCACAGGTGTTTCACGACTTTTGCATATGTAAAAAAAAATATATATTTTTTTTTACCTAAAATGCTTGATTTCCCAAAAATTTTACATTTTTAAAAAGGGTAATAGCAGAAAATACCCGCCAAAATTTGAAGCCCAATTTCTCCCGATTCAGAAAACACCCCATATGGGGGTGAAAAGTGCTCTGCTGGCACACTACAGGTCTCAGAAGAGAAGGAGTCACATTTGGCTTTTTGAAAGCAAATTTTGCTATGGGGGCATGCCGCATTTAGGAAGCCCCTATGGTGCCAGGACAGCAAAAAAAAAAAAAACACATGGCATACCATTTTGGAAACTAGACCCCTCGGGGAATGTAACAAGGGGTTAAGTGAACCTTTATACCCCACAGGTGTTTCATGACTTTTGTATATGTAAAAAAAAAAATTTTTTTTTTACCTAAAATGCCTGTTTTCCCAAAAATTTTACATTTTTAAAAAGGGTAATAGCAGAAAATATCCGCCAAAATTTGAAGCCCAATTTCTCCCGAGTACGGCGATACCCCATATGTGTCCCTAAACTGTTGCCTTGAAATACGACAGGGCTCCAAAGTGAGAGCGCCATGCGCATTTGAGGCCTAAATTAGGGACTTGCATAGGGGTGGACATAGGGGTATTCTACGCCAGTGATTCCCAAACAGGGTGCCTCCAGCTGTTGTAAAACTCCCAGCATGCCTGGACAGTCAGTGGCTATCTGGCAATACTGGGAGTAGTTGTTTTGCAACAGCTGGAGGCTCCGTTCTGGAAACAGTGGCGTACCAGACGTTTTTCATTTTTATTGGGGAGGGGAGGGGGGCTGTGTAGGGGTATGTGTATATGTAGTGTTTTTTTACTTTTTATTTTATTTTGTGTTAGTGTAGTGTTTTTAGGGTACAGTCGCACGGGCGGGGGGTTCACAGTAGTTTCTCGCTGGCAGTTTGAGCAGCGGCAGAAAATTTGCTGCAGCTCAAACTTGCAGCCGGATACTTACTGTAATCCTCCGCCCATGTGAGTGTACCCTGTACATTCACATTGGGGGGGGGAACATCCAGCTGTTGCAAAACTACAACTCCCAGCATGTACGGTCTATCAGTGCATGCTGGGAGTTGTAGTTTTGCAACAGCTGGAGACACACAGGTTGTGAAACACCGAGTTTGGTAACAAACTCAGTGTTTTGCAACCAGTGTGCCTTCAGCTGTTGCAAAAGCTACAACCCCCAGCATGTACGGACAGCGGAAGGGCATGCTGGGTCTTGTAGTTATGCAACAGCCGGAGGCATACTACATTGGCTGGGGATGCTGGGGATTGTAGTTACGCAACAGCTGGAGACACACTGGTTTACTACTTAACTCAGTGTGCCTTCAGCTGTTGCAAAACTAGAACTCTCAGCAGTCAACGACAGCCAACGGGCATGCTGGGAGTTGTAGTTATGCAACCACCAGATGCACCACTACAACTCCCAGCATGCACTTGAGCTGTTTGTGCAAGCTGGAAGTTGTAGTTACACAACAGCTGAAGGTACACTTTTCCATAGAAAGAATGTGCCTCCAGCTGTTGCAAAACTACAAGTCCCAGCATGCCCATAAGGGCATGCTGGGAGTTGTGGTGGTCTGCCTCCTGCTGTTGCATAACTACAGCTCCCAGCATGCCCTTGTTGCATGCTGGGAGCTGTTGCTAAGCCACAGCAGGAGGCTGTCACTCACCTCCAACGATCCACACAGGACTGTCCCTCGCCGCCGCCGCCGCCGCTCCTGGGGCCCCGATCCCAACAGGGACGCCGGGGATCGGGGTCCCCAGCACCCGGGGTCGTCTTCCCGCACCCGCTCACATCCTCCGGAAAAGGGGCGGAGCGGGTTGCGGGAGTGACACCCGCAGCAGGCGCCCTGATTGGTCGGCCGGTAATCCGGCCGACGAATCAGGGCGATCGTGAGGTGGCACCAGTGCCACCTCACTCCTGCAGGCTCTGGCTGTTCGGGGTCGTCTCTGACGGCCCCGATCAGCCAGTAATTCCGGGTCATCGGGTCACTGGAGACCCGATTGACCCGGAATCCGCCGCAGATCGCTGGACTGAATTGTCCAGCGATCTGCGGCAATCGCCGACATGGGGGGACATAATGACCTCCCTGGGCGATATGCCGGGATGCCTGCTGAACGATTTCAGCAGGCATCCGGCTCCGGCTCCCCTCCGGCTAGCGGTGGGGGCCGGAAATGCTCAGGGCGTATCCATACGCCCTCGGTCCTTAAGGACTTGGAAACGGGGGCGTATGGATACGCCCTATGTCCTTAAGGGGTTAAGCAGAGCACCATTTTCAAGCAATATGGGGAAAAAAAAGGATCTCTCTGCTGCCAAAAAGAGTAAAATAGTTCAATGCCTTGGACAAGATATAAAAACAGATGTTTTTCACGAAAACTTAAGCATGATCATCGCACTATTAAGAGATTTGTGGCTGATTCCGAGCCCAGATGGGTCGGTGTAGATAAAGGCACATTGAGGAAGATTTCTGCTAGATCCATGCATCGGATCAAGAGAGCAGTTGCTAAAATAACATTACATAGTGTGAGAAGGTGAAAGGGATAATAGTGGACGGTCGATATGTTTCACCCAGGTTCCTAGCCTCGATGAAGTGAGAGCTGGTGATTTTTCCAATGTCCGTGCTGCATGTTGCAGACTAACACTGCAGCTGTAATATAGCTGCAAAGCTAATCCGGGACGGCTCTTACTGGGAATGGTCAAGTGTTGGGTGGGGGCCATTCCCCACAATCCAGGCCGCCTTTTGTTGGCCTTAAAGGGGTACTCCGCCCCTAGACATCTTATCCCCTATCCAAAGGATAGGGGATAAGATGTCAGATCGCCGGGGTACGGGACGATACAGGGGACGGAGCAGTGTGACATCATGGCTCCGCCCCTCATGACATCACAACCCGCCCCCTTAATGCAAGTCTATGGCGGGGGCGTGACGACCTCCTCCCATAGACTTTTATTGAGGGGGCGGGCCGTGACATCACGAGGGGGCAGAGCCGTGACGTAACAATGCTCTGGCCCCTGTATTGCCCGTCATTACACGCAGAGCGAACTCGCTCTGTGCAGTAATGATAGCGGGGTGCCGTAGCGATCTGACATCTTATTCCCTATCCTTTGGATAGGGGATAAGATGTCTAGGGGCGGACTACCCCTTTAAAGGCAGCTTGCTTCATCAGCTGGGAGAGGATTTGCTAGTTGCAGCTCACACTGCCAGAGAGAGCTGTGTGTAAAGATTTTCCCTGAGAGTTTGGAAGCTGGTGAGCAGACTGCCTGGAGGCTTGGAAAAGACTTGCTTGATGACGCATGGCATTGACTCAGGTGTGAACAAACACCTAAGGAATACAGGTGAACTGTAGTTAATTTTTCCTTTGTTCTGCCTTTAAAGACTGTTTGCCAAGTGTGAATAAAACACTGAACTTTGAATTGAAAAGTCCTGTTTCTGTGCCTCTACACTGCAATCGCACCTGTCTGCGAGAGGGAGTCATCACATTTGGTGGAGGATGCGGGCAACGCAGTGAGGTTAGCGATTGAGTTGCAGCACTCTGTTGGTAAGAACCAAGCCTGGGATAGCCCATCAGAGTTGTTGCTAGGGGCAACGATCCTGCCAACTGTGACTGTCAGTACGGCGGGAATGTTTTTTCCAGTGAGCCAAGGCAAAGCAGTGTTCAATTGATCGCAGTGTTGCCAAAATGAAGGCTGTTATAAAAGCGCTCATGGAGGCCAACTTGCAACAGCGGGAGACCAACAGGCTCCAGCAGGAGTCCACCAAGCAACAACAGGAGTCTACAAAGCAACAGCAGGAGTCCAACAAGCATCAGCAGGAGACTAACCAGCTACTGTTGCAGCATATACTGTAATGGTGCTACAAGCCGCAATGACAACCCTGATGGCCGGAAAGTGGTTTAGATGGCGATGCCCAAAGTTGATCCCCTCAGATGATGTCGAGACCTACCTGGTGGTCTTTGAAAAAGTGGCCATGAGGGAGAAGTTACCCCGGGACCAGTGGGCTGAGGTCATCGCTCCGTTCCTGTCATCTGGATCCCAGCAGGCGTACGACCAGGCTGCCAATTATGACATTGTCTAGGGCGAGATCCTGGCCAGACTGAGGGTAAATGTGTGAATCCGGGCCCAGCGGGTACACCAGTGGGAGTATGAGCCGACTGAGCCAGCCAGGCCCCAATACTACGACCTGTTGCAACGCCTAGAAAAAATGGCTGCAGCCGGAAATGTTGAGTCCCACTGCCATGCTGGACCGTGTCCTGACCGATGTGTTTTGGAGGGCTCTGCCTTACTCCTTCCAGAGCAGGGTTGGCCAGGCATACCTTAGCAACGCACAGGAGATAGTAGACCTGGTGGAACGGTACGAGGCCACAAGGAAACTACGGGAGGGGGCTGTTAAACCCAGGGGGTCACCACCCCTTGCCCAGCTGGTTGGTAGCCCCTAAAGTTCCCTGGAAGATGTTCCATAAAGACCCCGCCCCATTGCTGTGCTGGGGGTGTCAGGAGTCGGGACATGTCAGGGCCAATTGTCCCCACCAGTGAGAACCCATGGACATTAACTTTGCCCACCACCTCTCCATGTATGCCCAAAGACTGTGTGCCAGGGGTATCCCAGAAACGATGGACTATGGTCACCTCTGTCGGGTGAAGGTGGAGATACTGTGGTGGTAGCACTGTTGGACTCCGGCAGCATGGTTACTTTGGTGAGGTCTGATCTAGTGCCGCCCACTGAGTATACAGACCGGAAAGCTGGGGTCCTGTGTATTCACGGGGACTTAAAGGACTATCCCACTGCCCTAGTGACTTTGTCCACAGTGCCCGGCAGGTGGACTCATGAGGTGGCCGTTGCCACAAAGCTATCATATGAGCTCATAATTAGGAGAGACTTTCCAGGGTTTGTGTCTGTGTGGCCCCAGACAAGAATTTCCCAGACCCGTGAGACAGAGGTATCCCAATAGACTTGCCCTATTCAGGGGTGACTTCGGAACCCTGGGATCCTTAGTCAGAAACACCAGCAGTGGGGGGGGGGGACCACCACTACAGTGGAAGAGGAGGTTACATCTCCACTAAGCGTTATGGTAGGAGATGTGGAGAAACTGCAGTCAGGACCAGAGTTGGCAGACCTCAACATTTCGGGAGAAAATTTTGGTACAGCACAGCACCAGGACCTGACTCTATCTCGGGCCTGGGAAAATGTATTAATTGTGGAAGGTGCACCACAACAACCAAGAGCCGAGACTGCTTACCCCCTGTTTTGTGGTCCACCACAGGATGCTGTACTGGGTAAACCAGGTTTGGGGTGAGAATGTGGAGCAATTGGTAGTGCCTAAAGCATATCGGTGGCTGGTGTTAGAGTTAGCCCATCAACATGTTCTAGGGGGGCAACTGGAACAGCAGAAGACGCAGGACCGAATTTTGCAGCGCTTTTACTGGCCCATGTGTGTAAAAAGAGGTCGAAAGGTATTGTGAGTCTTGCCTAACATGCCATATAACTAGCCCGCAGCCACACTACCGTAGTCCCCTGGTCCCCCTCCCGATTATCGAGTTCTCCTTTGAACAGATCGCTATGGATCTGGTAGGCCCGTTGAGGAAATCCGTTAGGGGGCACCAACACATTCTGGTAGTCCTGGACTATGCGACTCAGTATCCCGAGGCGCTACCTCTGTGACATACCTCGGCCAAAATAATAGCTAAGGAGCTAATGGAGATGTTTTTCCGAGTGGGCTTATCTAAAGAGGTGTTGACTGACCAGGGCATCCCGTTTATGTCAAAAGTAATGAAAGAGCTCAGTAAGTTTCTGCAGGTAAAACAGCTATAGACCTCAGTGTACCAACCGCAGACAGATGGCCTGGTAGAAAGGTTTAACAAAACATTAAACATTTTGCTGCCCTATCTTATGTTCACAGTGCGAGAAGTGCCCCAGGCCTCTACTGGGTCCTTTGAACTGCTATACGGCAGACATCCACGTGGTCTGTTAGACATAGCCAAAGAGGCGTGGAAACAAAAGCCCACGCTGCACAAAAGTGTAGTTGAGTATGTCACTCAATTGCAGGAATGGATTGAAACAGTGTTTACCTTGGTTAGGGAACATATGGAGGCAGCTCAAGGGACCTAGAGCAGAATCTATAATCGACAGGCTCGGGATTCAAAATTTTAACCCGGAAGATCGGGTTCTGGTACCGAAGGTCGACAGTAAATTTCTGGCTAGGTGGCAAGGTCCCTGAGATGTGATCAAAAAAGTAGGGGAGGTGACATACAGGGTACACCAGCCCGGGCAGAGAAAGCCAGAGCAAAATGTACCATGTAAACTTGTTGAAACCCTGGAGAGATAGGGAGAAAAGATTGCTGACAGCCTTTCCTCTGCACAGACTCAGGAGACCAGGGAGTTCGTCAGTAGGAACACCGATGTGTTCTCAGACCTTCCTGGACGTACTTCTGTCATCCGCCATGACATTGTCACTGAACCCCAGGTAAAAATACCGTTGAAACCATACCGGTTACCTGAGTCGTGGTGACTAGCTATTTCGGAAGAAGTGCAACAAATGTTAAAGCTGGATGTCATCGAAGAATCAAAAAGTGAGTGGGCCAGTCCGAAAGTCTTAATATCCAAACCAGAGTGTACGTTACAGTTCTGTAACGATTTCCGGAAACTCAAGTTGATGAGCTTATTGAGAAGCTGGGACAAGCCCGGTACTTTTCTGTTTTGGACCTCACAAAAGGGTACTGGCATGTTCCCTTGACAGAGGCTGCCAAAGAGAAAACCGCATTCGTCACATCAGAAGGCTTGTTTCAATACAAGGTGTTACCCTTTGGTCTACATGGTGCTCCCGCTACGTTCCAAAGGCTAATGGACATTGTGCTCCAGCCACATCGTCGGTATGCTTCAGCCGATCTAGACGACATCATCATTCACAGTACAGACTGGGAAAGTCGCGTACCAAAAGTGCAGGCCCTTGTAGACTCCCTCAGGAAGGCTGGGTTAACTGCTAACCCCAAAAAATGTTGTGGTGTCCCGGTACCATATAGTATACCGTACCTTGTATGGTGGTCCCCAAAGCCAGAGTTACTTTGTTCCAGTAGCATCCTCCTGGTGGGATAGCCCCTAGTCACCTTTTTCCTTCTTTAATTTTGTGATGTTTGTGTATGTATATTTAATTGTGTACATGTGACTAATGTTAATTTTCTTACGGTATGTTAAAGGACCTTCCTAGGTCACGTGTATGGTCACATGTTTAGACCATAATTCCTTGTGTAAAGTGATTGACAGATGGTATGGACCAATGAGCTTAAGGCCAGCCCCTGCCCATAAAAGGGAGCTGCCAGCCAATCCTCGCTCTCTTGCTCCTGAGCTGCAAAGCAAGCAACATCTCTTGGGTTCCCGACTAGCAGAGAGTAGAGATCCATGCAACTTTCAAAGACAAGACAAGGCCGAAGCCTGATAATACCGCAACTTACCAAATCATGAGTTACAATACGACTCCCCGCTAAAGGCTGCGTGACTGCCGGACCTAAACTCAATCCCCTAAATCCAACGGAACAGCGCATATAAATCTCCTGAGCTTAAAACTCACAAGGTCCCAACCAACTGTCAGGATCCTAATAGACTCTTATTGTACAAAGACTGTTCCTGTTTAATTGTGCATAAAACCTGCAGTAAAAGTTTTGACAGTTTTTTCTGAAACCTCTGGTCTTGGACAATCAGTTATTATTCCTCCCTATCGCTCTTGGGATGGGTGGTGATAGGACAAGCATATACAGAGGAGCCCTCACCCTGGCGTCACGACAGTTAAGGGTTAAACTAGCACCCTTTCATCACTGCACAGCTACACCCCATATACCCTACACCCCCACAAGCTTACCACAATGTGCAATTGGGTTAGAAGAGACCAAATACCTGGGGTATGTCATTGGGCGTGGAGTTGTCAAACCCCAGGTAAACAAAGTAGAGGCCATTCAGAATTGGCCACGACCTTTCACTACCCGACAAGTAAAGTCGTTCCTGGGAATGGTGGGTTACTATATGAGGTTTATCCCCCACTTTGCTACAGTAGCTGCACCCTTAACAGACCTCTTGAAGGGATGCAAGTCGCTAATGGTGCATTGGAATGAGCAGGCAGAGCAGGCTTTCTCCACTTTGAAATCAGCCCTATGTGGGTCTCCGGTTTTGGTGAAACCAGACTTCAAAAAGGAGTTGATAGTACAGTCAGATGCCTCTGAGGTAGATCTTGGTTCTGTACTCTCACAGGAAGTCAACGGGGGAGTCAAAGGAGCATCCTGTCGTCTATCTCAGTTGCAAATTTACCCCGGCCGAGACGAGGTATAGTATAGTGGAGAGAGAATGCCTGGCCATTAAGTGGGCACTCAAGTCTCTCCGCTATTATTTGTTGGGGAGGAAGTTTTTTCTCGTGACGGATCATTCCCCTCTCAAGTGGATGTACCAGGCTAAGAACAAAAATGCCAGGGTCACCTGGTGGTTTTTGTTCTTACAAAACTTTAAGTTCACGGTTGAACACAGGGCTGATTGGTTGCTAGGCAATGCCGATGCCCTGTCATGGGTCATCTGTTGCGTATGTGTCCTCAGGGTTGAACAAAGGGGGGGGGGGGTATGTGAGAAGGTGAAAGGGATAATAGTGGACGGTCGATATGTGTCACCGAGGTTCCTGGTCTCGGTGAAGTGAGAGCCGGTAATTTTTCCAGTGTCCGTGCTGCATTGTTCAAGACTGACACTGCAGCTGTATTATAGCTGCAAAGCTAATCCGGGACGGCTCTTACTGGGAATGGTCAAGTGTTGGGTGGGGGACATTTCCCCAGAATCCAGGCCCCCTTTTGTTGGCCTTAAAGGCAGCTTGCTTCACCAGCTGGGAGAGGATTTGCTAATTGCAGCTCACACTGCCAGAGAGAGCTGAGTGTAAAGATCTTCTCTGAGAATTTGGAAGCTGGTGAGCAAACTGCCTGGAGGCTTGGAAAAGACTTGCTTGGTGGCGCATGGCATGGACTACAGGTGGACAGTGGTTACTTTTTCCTTTGTTCTGCATATAAAGAACTGCATATAAAAGACTGTTTTCCAAGTGTGAATAAAACACTGAACTTTGATTTGAAAAGTTCTTTTTCCGTGCCTCTATACTGCAACTGCGCCTGTCTGCAAGAGCGAGTCATCACAATAGCAACAAACATATTTGAAGCTGCTGGTGCTTCTGGAGTCCCAAGGACATCAAGGTGTAGAGTCCTCCAGAGTCTTGCAACTGTGCATAAACCTTTTATTTGGCCATCACTAACCAATGCTCACAAGCAGAAATGGCTACAATGGGCAGAAAAATAAATTAACACAAATTTTCAAACAGTCCTGTTCACTGATGAGTGCCGTGCAACCCTGGATGGTCCAGATGGATGGAGTAGTGGCTGGTTGTTGGACGGCCACCCTGTTCCAACAAGGCTGCGATGTCAGCAAGGCGGTTATTGAATCATGTTTTGGGCTGGAATCATGGGAAGAGATTTATAAAAATAAACGTATGTGGTATCGCCGTGTGCAGGAAGGTCCAAATTATAAAAATATATCCTTAATTAAACAGCACGATCAATGGCGTAGATGCAAAAAAACTTTCAAAATAGTGTATTTTTGGTCACTTTTTAAACTAATGAATTTTCGTGCATGTAGTTATGATTTTTTTTCGAGAGGTAAAACAAAATCAAACCTATATAAATAGGGTATCCTTTTAACCATATGGACCTACTGAATAAAGATAAGGTGTAATTTTTACTGAAAAATGCACTGCGTAAATAAAAATGGAAGCCCCCAAAATTACAAAATGGCATTTTTTCTTCAATTTTGTCACACAATGAAATTCTTTTCGGTTTCGCCATGGATTTTTGGGTCACATGACTAATGTCACTGCAAAGTAGAATTGGTGACGCAAAATATAAGCCATGATATGGAATTTTAGGTGCAAAATTTTAAGGGTTATGATTTTTAAAAGGTAAGGAGGAAAAAACAAAAGTGCAAAAACTGAAAAACCCTGAGTCCTTAAGGGGTTAAGAAAATACTGTTTTCATTAGGAGGTTTGTTCATAAAATTTGAATAGTACTCTTAATAGTTGATAACATGAGAATTATGCTCACTGTTATTTAAATCAATTATTTAGGTAAACTGTAATTGTGAATAAAGCCCCTTTACAGGCGTGTCAGTGATACCCCTCATAACTGTTTCCTTTGTCTTCTATTGAACACCTATTGTCAATGGGGAGATTTTTTAACCCCTTAATGACGCAGCAATTTTTAATTTCTGTGTGTTTACTTTTTTCCTCCTTGTCTTTTAAAATCCATAACGTCCAATTTTTCATCAATTTTCTATCTATAGGGCTTGTTGTTTGCGGGACTTATTATACTTTGTAATTATATCACTCATTTTACCATAGAATGTATGGTGAAACAAAAAAAAAATGATTTGTGAGGCAAAGCTAAAAAAACAAACAAAAAAAACCCACATATGCAACTTTTAGGTGGTTGTGTTTCTACAAAGTGCACTTTTTGGTAAAAATGACACATGGGGGGGAAATTCAAAGAATTTAGCGCAACTTTTTTTTTGCTTTAGCTGCGCCACATTTGCTTAAAATGTAGCCCACACTATTAGCTCCACATATTCAGATATTTAGCGCCCTGTTAGCCAATATTTTTAAAAGAGGCATGGTTAGGCTTTTTGTGCTATTATCCCCTATTTTCAAAGGTTTAGCACCACTTTCTGGTGCACAAAAGTGTCACATTTAATACTAAGTATACCTGGTATTGAATAATGCGCTATTTGCCACAAATTTTCAAAAGACCAAACACACTTCTGAAAATGAGGGGTTGTTAACACTGAGGTGCAAGATAAAGAGCCCTAATAACACAAGTCTTTGAATATCTCCCTTCATTATCTTTATTCTGTAGGTCCATACTATTACAATGATACCCAATCTATATAGGTTTTGTTTTATTTTGCTTGTGAAAAAATATATAACATTTTTTTTGTAAGAAAATTAGTAGGCTTAAAATTGTCCTATTCTGCCCCTATAACTTTTTTATGTTTCCGCATATGGGGCTGTATGAGGGCTTATTTTTGCGCCGTGACCTGTAGTATTTAAAGGTACCATTTGGTCACACACACAAAACAAGCCCTCATATGGGTCTGTGGATTGAAATATTAAAAATAGCTCTCAGAAGGCGAGGAGGAAAAAATGAAAATGCAGAAATAAAATTGTCTATGTCCTTAACCACTTAAGGACCGGGGGTTTTTCTGATTTTGCATTTTCGTTTTTTGCTCCTTGCCTTTAAAAAATCATAACTCTTTCAATTTTGCACCTAAAAATCCATATGATGGCTTATTTTTTGCGCCACCAATTCTACTTTGTAATGACGTCAGTCATTTTGCCCAAAAATCTATGGTGAAACGGAAAAAAAAATCATTGTGCGACAAAATTGAAAAAAATCATATACAAATATATCATTATTCTGTAGGTCCATACGATTAAAATGATACCCTACTTATGTAGGTTTGATTTTGTCGGACTTCTGGAAAAAATCATAACTACATGCAGGAAAATTAATACGTTTAAAATTGTCATCTTCTGACCCCTATAACTTTTTTATTTTTCCGTGTATGGGGCGGTGTGGGGGCTCATTTTTTGCGCCGTGATCTGAAGTTTTTAACGGTACCATTTTTGCATTGATAGGACTTATTGATCGCTTTTTATTCATTTTTAAATGATATAAAAAGTGACCAAAAATGCACTATTTTGGACTTTGGAATTTTTTTGCGCGCACGCCATTGACCGAGCGGTTAAATTAATTATATATTTTTATAATTCGGACATTTCCGCACGCGGTGATACCATATATGTTTATTTTTATTTTTATTTACACTGTGTTTTTTTTTTTATTGGAAAAGGGGGGTGATTCAAACTTTTATTAGGGGAGGAGTTAAATGATCTTTATTCACTTTTTTTTCCCACTTTTTTTTTGCAGTGTTATAGATCCCATAGGGACCTATAACACTGCACACACTGATGCACACACTGATCTCCTATGCTGATCACTGGTTTCTCATAAGAAACCAGTGATCAACGATTCTGCGGCATGACTGCTCATGCCTGGATCTCAGGCACTGAGCAGTCATTCGGCGATCGGACAGCGAGGAGGCAGGTAGGGGCCCTCCCGCTGTCCTGTCAGCTGTTCGGGATGCCACGATTAGCCGCGGCTATCCCGAACAGCCCGACTGAGCTAGCCGGCAACTTTCACTTTCACCCGCACGGCTAAAGGGTTAATAGCGCGCGGCGCCGCGATCGGCGCTGCGATCGGCGCTGCGCGCTATTAGAGGCGGGTCCCGGCTTCACTATGACGCAGGGCCCACCGTGATATGAAGCGGGGTTACTGTGTAACCCCGCGTTATATCGGGAGAGCAGGACCAAGGACGTACCGATACGTCCTCGGTCCTTAAGGGGTTAAGACTAGGGATGTCCTGATACCGATACTAGTATCGGTATAGGGGCCGATACTCGGCATTTGCATCATATCGGGGACTCATTTAATGTCCCCGATACCTGCTGCTATGCGGCCCGGCTCCGCTGTCCCATTCTCCCGATCGCATCATGGCATTCCATGTAGGAGCATGTGACATACACATCATTCCTCCTCCCCTGCGGCCAGCATAACGCTACGGAGGAAGCAGAGTGACGTGTATGTCAAAAAAAATTGTATCAGGACATCCCTACTTAAGACCATTAATTAATTTTGAGTGCATATCCTTGATTCAGTGGTGCCTGCCGGAGAAAGAGAGATCTTTTGGTCCATCATATTCCATAAAATGTCCAGTCTTTATAGCAATCCCCTGCTACTCTCATAAAAGGTTTTTATTGATATAATGTATGTCTCTGTCTGCAGACATGTTTAATTGCCTTGGAAAAGTTGGAAAAAAGTAGCTGAGTTGCCCACAGCAACCAATCAGATCGCTTCTTTCATGTTTCAGAGGCCTTTAAAAAAAATGAAAGAAGCGATCTGATTGGTTGCTATGGCAACGCAGCAACTTTTCCTATGGACAGGTTTTAATAAATCTCCCCCATAGTTCAGTTAACCCCTTAATGACAATGGACGTAAATGTACGTCATGGTGCCGTGGTACCTAACGCACCATGACGTACATTTACGCTCCGCCATGATCGCAAGCATTGGAACGGCTATCAGCAGCCAGAGACCCGCCGGTAATGGCGGACATCCGTGATCGCGCGGATGTCCGCCATTAACCCCTCAGATGCCGTGATCAATACAGATCACGGCATCTGCGGTATTGCGGTACTTTAAGTGGATGATCAGATTGCCCGCAGCGCTGCCGCGGGGATCTGATCATCCAGCATTGCAGCTGGAGGTCCCCTCACCTTGCTCCGGCTGTCTCACGGGGTCTTCTGCTCTGGTCTGCATAGCACTGAACAGTATTAGCAATCAAATGATTGCTATAAATAGTCCCCTATGGGGACTATTAAAGTGTAAAAAAAAAAAAAAAAAAAAAAAAAAGTTAACATTTTTTTTTTTAATTTGAAAAATCCCCTCCCCCAATAAAAAGCTAAAACTTACGTTTTTCCCATTTTACCCCCCAAAAAGAGTAAAAAAGAAATAATGAATACACATATTTGATATTGCTGCGTGCCTAAAAGTTTGAACTATTAAAATATATTGTTAATTATCCTGTATGGTGAACGGCATAAACGTAAGAGAAAAAAAAAAAGTCCAAAATTGCTGCTTTTTTTTGTCACATTTTATTCCAATTTTTTTTTATAAAAAGTAAAATCGAGGCAAAATTGGTACTGATAAAAACTACAGATCATGGCATAGGTTTGATTTTGTCGTACTTCTGAAAAAATCATAACTACATGCAGGAAAATTTATTTGTTAAAAAATTCTCATCTTCTGACCCCTATAACTTTTCAATTTTTCCATGTACGGGCCAGTATGAGGGCTAATTTTTTGCGTCGTAATCTGAAGTTTTTATCGGTACCATTTTTGTATTGATCTGACTTTTTGATCGCTTTTTATTCATTTTTTCATGATATAAAATAAAAAGTGAACAAAAAAAGCTATTTTGGACTTTGGAATTTTTTTTGCACGTACACCATTGACCGTGCGGTTTAATTAACAATATATTTTTATAATTCTGACATTTCCGCATGCAGTTTTTTTTTTTTTTATGGGAAAAGGGGGGTGATTCAAACTTTTATTAGGGAAGGGGTTAAATTACTTTTATTAACTTTTTTTTTCACTTTTTTTTTGCAGTATTATAGCTCCCATAGGGCTATAACACTGCACACACTGATCTTTTACACTGTTCACTACAAAGCCATAGCTTTGCATTGATCAGTGTTATAGGCGGTCGATTGCTCAAGCCTGCATCTCAGGCTTGGAGCAATCAATCACCGATCGGACGTGACGGAGCAAGGTAAGGGGAACTCCGCTCGCGTGCTAGCTGATCGGGACATCACAATTTTATCGCGATGGTCCCGATCAGCCCGACTGAGCTGCCGGGAAGCCTTCACTTTCATTTTAGACGCGGCGATCAACTTTGATTGCCACGTCTAAAGGGTTAATAGTGTGCGGCCCGATGATCGGTGCCGCACGCTATTAGCCCAGGGTCCCGGCTATGATCAGCCGCCAAAGGATAGCGGATAAGATGTCTGATTGTGGCACCCCAGACATCTTCGCTCCGTGCCGGATGGCTGGAGATGCAGGAAGGAGGCGCGTCACGCAGAATGCCCACTCAATGGGAGGGGGCATGCTCCCCCATAGACTTGCATTGAAGGGGCGTGCCCGTGACATCACGAGCGGGACGTGGCCGTGATGTCACGAGCCTCTGGTGTGAGGCGCAGACTTGCATCACTGCACCCTGTGCTCTAAATGAACACCGGGTGCAGCAGGGAGATCGCGGGGGTCCATTGGATAGGGGATAAGATGTCTAGGGGTGGAGTAACCCTATAAGGTTCTACTGTAATATTTCATATATATATATATATATATATTTATATATATATATATATATATATATTTATATATATATATATATATATATATATATATATATATATACACTGCTCAAAAAAATAATGGGAACACTTAAACAACACGATGTAACTCAAAGTCAATCACACTTCTGTGAAAACACACTGTCCACTCAGGAAGCAACATTGATTGACAATCAAAAATTCACATGCTGTTGTGCAAATGGAAAAAACAACAGGTGGAAATTATAGGCAATTAGCAAGACACCCCCAATAAAGGAGTCGTTCTGCAGGTGGTGACCACAGACCACTTCTCAGCTTCCTGGCTGATGTTTTAGTCACTTTTTAATGCTGGCAGTGCTTTCACTCTAGTGGTAGCATGAGACGGAGTCTACAACCCACACCAGTGGCTCAGGTAGTGCAGCTCATCCAGGATGGCACATCAATGCGAGCTGTGGCAAGAAGGTTTGCTGTCTGTCAATGTAGTGTCCAGAGCTTTGAGGCGCTACCAGGAGACAGGCCAGTACATCAGGAGACATGGAGGAGGCCGTAGGAGGGTAACAACCCAGCAGCAGGACCGCTACCTCCCCCTTTGTGCCAGGAGGAGCACTGCCAGAGCCCTGCAAAATGACCTCCAGCAGGCCACAAATGTGCATGTGTCCACTCAAACTGTCAGAAACAATACTCCATGAGGGTGGTATGAGGGTCCAATGTCCACAGGTGGGGGTTGTGCGTACAGCCCAAAAACGTGCAGGACATTTGGCCTTTGCCAGAAAACACAAAGATTGCAAACTCGCCACTGGCGCCGTGCTCTTCACAGATGAAAGCAGGTTCACACTGAGCACATGTAACAGACGTGACAGAGTCTGGAGATGCAGTTAACATTCTGCTGCCTGCAGCATCCTCCAGCATGACCGGTTTGGCGGTGGGTCAGTAATGGTGTGGGGTGGCATTTCTTTGGGGGCCACACAGCCCATGTGCTTGCCAGAGGTAGCCTGACTGCCATTAGGTACTGAGATGAGATCCTCAGACCCCTTGTGAGACCATTTGCTGGTGCGGTTGGCCCTGGGTTCCTCCTAATGTAAGACAGTGCTAGACCTCATGTGGCTGGAGTGTGTCAGCAGTTCCTGCAAGAGGAAGGCATTGATGCTATGGACTGGCCCGCCCGTTCCCCAGACCTGAATCTGATTGAGCACATCTGGGACATCATTAAACAACAAGTGTGCCCTTAAGGCACTGGAATCCTCAATCCCTACTCTTATAAATCGTAACTTTTATTAATTCATTTATAAATTCACCAAGGGAGGAATATTAAAACCACAACTAATTCTACTGGATGTAATCCACTATCCTTTTCAATACTGTAAACAACTGGTCTATTCAGAACTAGCTAGGAAAGGGATGTTCAATACTAAACTAGTGCTGATTAAGGGCTTTTTATGCTGACACTGGAGGCAGTTGCACCTGCAGTGTGCACTGCCTCTCACTTAACTTCTTATATGCCAGTGGATATTAGTGCAATTAAAACCTTGTATCTGCTAACATTCACCACTAAGTGTGGCTTTCTCAAGAATGACAGCTAGCAGAATGAATGCTACACGTGTCAGCTCAAGCTTATAAGCCCTCTGAGACTGAATTCATGACCAATCGGCTCATGCTTGTCGCATGAGATACCTGTCAAGGCAATAGCGATCCTGTATACCTGTAAACACAACACCTTTACGTACGTCATGGCCGTCCTGCTCCAATCAGAGGACATACCTGGTGCAGGACCACGTCCGTGATTTTGTGCTGCGCAGGCGAGCGGAGGGCAGGTCCTCTCCCTCATTCCGTATTAGGTGAATTGCGCATGTCACAGGACTTTGAAATCATCCTACGCTGTGATGTACATTGCGCATGACAAGGCTGTTAGAGTATTTCTCATATCATTCCTGCATTTGTCACAGAGCTTTCTACACTTATACATGATGTCTATTGTACATGACGTTATTTATAAAAATGATAATATCTTTTGCACATGACATTGTTAACTAAATCCATTTATGCTCAAGTCGCTATATTTATGACATTATAAAATAAAATCTAGCGCTTCAGGCATCAATTAGCTAAATTTAGGGATTTGACAATCTCCATTTTTAGTACTGATTTTCATTTATGATAGATGCTCAGAACCACAAGATTTGGTTATATTACATTATGTCCCTAAAATTCAATATTATATCAAACAACTACTCACAAATTCCTTAAAGGACAACTGCAGCAGTATTACACTTATCCCCTATCCACAGGATAGGGGATAAGTGTTTGATCGTGGGGGGTCCGACCGCTGGGACCCCCCCAATCTCCCTAACGAGGCGCCGCCATAAGCGCTCATGGTGAGCGCTAAGGCGTGTAGCGTCGACCTAGAAGTCGACGGTGATGCCCAGTCTCCTCCCCGTCCCCATACAGTTCTATGGGGGATGCGGGGAGGCAAATGCTGCCTCCCCGCCTCACCCATAGACATGTATGGAGGAGGCGTGCCGGCCGCATCATCATGCTGCGGCTGGCACGCCCCCTGCACTGGAGAGCCGCGTCCCCGTACAGAAGATCGCCGGGGGCCCCAGCGTTCGGACCCCACGCGATCAAACACTTATCCCCTATCTTGAGGATAGGGGATAAGTGTTTGTACCGCTGCAGATGTCCTTTAACAGAAATTTTTTTTTTATTATTATTATTATTATTATTATTATTCATTTTTATTTATTAATTCACATTCTTCCAGGGAATGTTCTTACAGGGAAGTCAATGTCACTGTGTTCCATGTTAATATCACCATCAGTGGTCAATATATAACATGTGTGTCATGACAAAAAATAGTTAATATTTCATATATCTTAGGATGACAGTCATACCTATTGGAGCGCCAATTGGTATACAGTAGATTCCAAGTAAACCAATTTGATCATTCACTAATTTAATTCTTATATAAGACAATAGCATTCAAGATTGTCCTCTCTAGAGATGAGCGAACTTATAGTAATTCGATTCGTCACAAACTTCTCGGCTCAGCAGTCACTGACTATAGCCTG
The DNA here is from genome assembly GCF_029499605.1 of Hyla sarda. NCBI lineage: Eukaryota > Metazoa > Chordata > Amphibia > Anura > Hylidae > Hyla > Hyla sarda. The sequence continues at coordinate 111,434,214 of NC_079193.1, read as the reverse complement.
CATAAATTAGTTCAGCTTTCAGGTGCTTTGGTGGGCTGGAAAAGGTGGATACAGCCCTAGGACTGTATCCACCTTTTCCAGCCCACCAGAGCACCTGAAAGCTGAACTCATTTATGCAGGCTAAAGTCAGCAAACGCCAACCCGAGAAGTTCGCGATGAATCGAATTACTGGAAGTTCGCTCATCTCTAGTCCTCTCTTTTTCTTTTGTGTTCCTATATTCTGGATTTATATTTATGGTTCAAATCACAACTTTATTACATATTTCAGATGAACGGTGTGAAAGTGAACCCCTCATTCAATCCCGAAGGATTCAAACTCTTCAATCGGAAAATCCCCTTAACCTCTTCCTTCAAAGGGATCTTATCCAAAATACCTATTCTTGGACCTATTTTAATTTGTCTCCATTTTAATTTGTCGCACCCCAAAGAATTGTAAATTCTTTGGATTTCCTTTGTGTTTCGCCCAGATGTGTTTCCCCAAGGGAGTCTCTGCATAGATGTTAATGCAGCTAATAGGTTTTGATATCCAAGAAAACAAGAGTTTGGGGGCTCACAATGTGCTAATATGTACCGAGGTTTCTGTGTTACACGTAACCCTACGTGCCAGAAAGGGAATGAAGAATATAGTGGTATACAGACCTCTAGGTATATATTAAATAAATTGTATTAGATAAATATTAGAATTGAGATGTGAGGTAGGTGTGTATGTGCAAATAGACTAGCAGTAGATGATGGGGGAAATTTATCAAAACCTGTGCAGAGGAAGAGTGGTGCAGTTGCCCTCTAAAGAGGCCTGTGGAAAATGAAAGAAGCAATCTGATTGGTTGCTATGGGCAACTACACCACTCTACCTCTGCACAGGATTTGATAAGTCTCCCCAGATATGAGTAAAATTAGTTTATTAATGTAAAATATAGTAGTCCTAGCAGGGCCCTTGCTATGGATCTACTAAATATATTAACAAAGAATTTGTACAAAAACAGTTAAAAATAATATTACGTTGTTCAAAGAATAATAAAAAATATTAAAATAAAATAAAATAATGGGGCAGTCACCAATGGTATAGGAAATTGGGGACAGTTATAACGCTTTGTAATCCATAGAAATGCTTTGTAATCCACAGAGATACTTTTAGGGTATACTTCAAGTATAGTTGCAGTCCACTGAAGTCTTAGCAAAATAGTAACAAATAGAGTATCAAATAAAGTATATGCCGGTGCTTCTGCACCACTCACCGCTCCGCTGTGTGCAGGAAACCTGGGATGGAAGCCCCTATTTCGCTGGGCTCCGTATCGCAGACTGGCTCGGTTTGGCGGCCGACTCAATGTGGATGTCTGCGTAAGAAGTCCGAGGATTTCACAATTCTGATGGCAACAAGGGTTCGGTGTGTGGCTGGTGAGTGGATGCAGGTGTAGATTAGCAATGCTGAAGGAGTCGTCCTTGTGTTTGAGAGCGCACGCATGCACAGTGATCCCAAAAGCAAGGGATTCCAGCTGTTGCAAATGGTAGGATGGTGTTAGGCTTCCAATGGTGATCTGAATGCTGGGGATGGATAAGCTAGACGCGTTTTGGGAGTGACCCCTTTTTCAATAGCTAGGTTTTGATATCAGTCGTCTCAATTCCTGCACGGTTTTCCCAATATACAACATGGGACATGTATATTGTATGTTGTATATTGGGAAAACCGTACAGGAATTGAGACGACATCTGAGACAATATCAAAACATATTAGCTGCATTAACATCCATGCAGAGACTCCCTTGGCGAGACACATCTGGGTGAAAAACAAAGGGAATCCAAAGGATTTACAATTCTTTGGGGTGGGACAAATTAAAATGGATCCAAGAGGAGGTAGTTTGGATAAGATCCTTTTGAAGGAAGAGGCTAAGTTGATTTTCCACTTGAAGAGTTTGAACCCTTTGGGATTGAACGATGGGTTCACTTTCACACCGTTCATCTGAAATATGTAATGAAGTTGTGATTTTAACCATAAATATATACAGAATATAGGAACACAAAAGAAAAAGAGGACAATCTTGAATGCTACTGTTATATAAGAATTAAATTAGTGAATGATCAAATTGGTTGACCTGGAATCTACTGTATACGAACTGGCGCGCCAATAGCTATAACTGTCATCCTGAGATATATGAAATATTAACAATTTTTTGTTATGACACACAGGTTATATATGGACCACTGATGGGGATATTAACATGGAGCACAGTGACATTGGCTT